>NC_079289.1:105094886-105399886 GCF_023638135.1 Falco biarmicus | reverse complement strand
GTCTTGTGAACTCCTGCTTGGTTGTAGGAGAAGTGGAAAAAAAAGAAATGGGAGAGTTCTGGATATGCTTCTCATCTACTATGGAAAGACCTTTAATAATGCTGAATAGAAGGTAACTTGTACAAGGATGGCCAGGAGGTGACAGATTTCAACACTTTTAGAACAATAAAGGGCAAACAAAAAATAAAATAACTGATTTAGGAAAAAAGACTTCATTTGCCTTGGAAAACTTGCTGATGAGCTCTTCTGGGAAGCTGCTTCAAGTCAAAATAACAGTAAAGATGATGATGACGATGATAACAAGAATATTTCTTTAAGAATATGTTGGTTCCAGAGGTTCAAAGGCAACCAATTCAATTAGGAAGGAAAGATAGAAGGAATAACAAGAGATCAGCTTGGACAATGCATAAACCACCTTTATTTGCTCCATATAAAACAATGGAGATTAGGGAGGATGAAGACAGAAGTTCAGTGAATGTATCATGTTTACATGAATGTAATCAAGGAAGTCAAGACACTGTTTAAGATGGTGTCACCAATGTATATATAAGAAAATACTGTTAGTGTATATTGTAGAGATAGAAGAAATAAATGGAGGATCATATGTCTTCTCCCCATAGAAGGACAGTTATTGACTGTATTGAGAAAGACAAGGTATTTAATGCCATTTTGCATCAGTTTTCACCAAAACTACCAACTGTGACCAGATGGCTGAAACAATTAGAAATAATAAGAATAAAGCCTTAGCCCCCAGTAGTTAATGAACAGATTAGATGTTTTTTATACAAATCAGATGTTTGCAGATCATCTGGAGGGATAAGCTGGATGGTTAATGAGATTCTCAAGTCATTAACAATTACCTTACAGAACTCATGTAAGATATATGCAGACCTGCAAACATCCAATAAAAAAGGGAGATTACTGAAATTAATTTATTTCCTTTACAACTTCACAATTCATTTCTTCCTCTCAGGTTGTTCTTCCTCATTTATTCCTTCCAGATCACCAATTGACTCTCTGTTGTGTGTATTTGTCATAGTATGAATCTAAAAATATCTTAATTAACCAAAAGATGTAAAGTTTTAAAACCTGATTGTGTCCAAGTGTACAGAAATGCACTTGTGTCAACCCTCACCAATTTTTTTTTTCTGTTCCAGGTTATAATCAAAATTTAAAAAAGGAATATAGGCATAAAAATTACATCTACAACAGAGAAAGAACAGTGTGTTCACATTTCAGTTGTTCTGCTTCCCAGGTTCAAGTCTCACTCAATCTGAGGAGCCAGCTAATGAGTGAAAGCAGTAAAGCATGGTGACACACCATCTCTGCACACTACTACAGAAGGTTAAACTGTGGGTGGGCGGAGAGTTGGGCACAATTTTTTTCTTAAATTGCTGATGCCAGAGCTCATCTGCCAGAGCCTGAAATGACTTTCCCCAAGGTGCAAAGCAATGTATTATCAGCTTTGGGAATGATTCATTTTTTCTGAATTCTTTTAAACATGAATCTGCCTGTAAAGAAAGGCTGATTAGTCAGTTCCTCCCTGCACCAAGTTCAGTCTTTTGCCCACAGTTCAATACAGACAGGGAAGTGACTAACTTTGTCGTTTTTCTTTTACAGACAGCTGCTGGTATATAATTGGTGAGGGAGAAAATGAACAGCCATCTATAATTTGTAAAGTCTTGAGGCTGGCAAAAAAAGGGGGGAAATTAATCGAGGGAAAGCAGAAGAAACTGCAAGGCAATGGAATATTGGGGGAGAACTGGAAAATGAAGAAAAGGAGAAATAATGTTGTGGAGAAATTGGAAAAGAACAGATGCCAGGGAAACAGGGTGAGATTTATTAAAATGTGCTTTCATTGCTCTTTACAGTTAAGTAATTGAAAACAAAATTATTTGGGTACATATATCGATAAAAGTAGAGACACAGAAGAGCTAACTAGAAGCTCGCCTGGGAGTTCTTTAAGTGTATATTTGTTTAAAAACCAAGTTACTACAGTTTGACTCTCAGTAAGGATTTTTTTGGCTCTGGCACACCTGTATTGTGGCAGCTGACTACCTTTTTGCTTTCATCTGACAAATTAGTTTGTATAAATGAGAGCTTTAGTACCATTGTTTTCTTGGAACATCTTTGCAATAGCCTTCTTACACTTATTACAGCCTTTGAGAGAAATTTTCTCTGAGGTTCCTGATGACTAGACCAGTGCAGCAACATGTAGACAGACTGTTATAAAGCAGGTAATTGAATGTAATTCGCCACATCCTTGGCCAAGTCAGATCCTGATGAATCATTTCCTCTTCTTCTAGGGCTGAAAGAAGACAAGGTTTAATTGCAATAGTAATTTCAGTAGTACCTGCACATACTTGCATATGTACCATACATGGCACTGTTGTCGGTCAACCTCAGCAGGCAGCTAAGCCCCACCCTGCTGCTCGCTTACTCCCTCCACAGTGGGATAAGGGAGAGAATCAGAATGGTAAAAAGTGAGAAAACTTGTGGATTGAGATAAAGACAGTTTAATAGGTAAAGCAAAAGCTGCACGCGCAAGCAAAGCAAGAAAAGGAATTAATTCACTGCTTCCCATCAGCAGGCAGATGTTCATCAATCTCCAGGAAAGCAGGGTTCCATCATGTGTTACAGTTACTTGGGAAGACAAACGCCATCACTCTGAACGTCTCCCTCCACGCTTCTCTTTTTCCTAAGCACAATAGCATGCGGTATGGAATATCCCTTTGGTCAGTTGGCGTCTGAGCAGTGTCCCAGCCATGTCCACTCCCAACTTCTTGTGCACCCGCAGCCTACTAACTTGTAGGGTGTAAGCACTGCTTAGCAGTAAATATAGCACTGGTGTGTTATCAACAGTGTTTTCAGCAGGAATCCAAAACATAGCACCAGACAAGCTACTATGCAGAAAATTAGTTCTATTCTCATTAAAATCAGTACAAATACTTATATACTGTATCTCTATAGTAAGTTGCTTTATTTTCATTATATGTAAAATGAAGTACACTACTAATTGCAACTCATCTATTTCAGACTGACTCTAGAATAAATATATAATCATGCATTCGTAATCATTATCCAATTAGGATGTTCAGAAAAAAATAACCCTTAGATGTGATGGTGATGATCCATAATAAATTTATAATTAAAATCTTATTTACCCAGCTGGGCACAGTCCTTGACAACCTGCTCTGCCTGACCCTGCCTGAGCAGGTGGTTTGGACTAGATGTTCTCCAGAGGTCCTGTTCTGCCACAGTGATTCTGTTATTATAATTAGATATGGGTCTCACCTGTAACAAGCACAAATAAAAAAAGATGCAAAGGAAAGATAAGTCTTTATTTTAACTTTATTCCCACCCCTTCCAATGTCTTCCTCTACTGCGTGTCCTGGCAGCTTTTTAAAGAATTTTTCTCAAACCATTGAGGTTTTTTTTTTTTCCTTCAAACTGGGAAGAAGCACACACTGTGACATAAATCAAAGAGTTCAGATATGGGTCTGAAGTTTCTTGAAGTTAAGCCATATTTGAACCCAGGCTTTTGACAGATATTTTGGAGGGGGCAGTCTGGGAGCTAGAGTCAAGCAAGCAAAGAGACAAGGAATGGACACACTGAAGATAAATTACTACTGTATCCTTTCATAAAGGCAAAAAAAGATCTCTTCAATATTTTTTATACATGCCTGGACACAGGAGTCGAGTGCACACTAAGGACATTTGCCAATGATACTAAATTAGGAGGAGTCATTGATTCCCTCAAGGACAGAGAGTTCTTTCAGAGAGATTTTGATAGAGTGCTGGGCAATCACTAATTGCATGAAATTTAACAAGAACAAATGTTGGATTCTGTACATGGGATGGTGTAATCCTGGATGTACAGCAAGAGTTAGGGACAAGAGGCTGGAGTGCAGCTTTGCAGAAAGGGATCTGGGGTTTTTGGTTCATGGCAAGCTCAATATGAGTAAAAAATGTGTCCTAGTGACCAAAAGGGCCAAGTCTATCCTGGAGTGCATTAAGTACAGCACAGCTAATGAGTTGAAAGAAGTAACTCTCCCACTATACTCAGCACTGGTGCAACCTCACCTCAAGTACTGTGTTCAGTTTTGGGCTGCACAATATGAGTATATAAAAATATTAGAATATGTCCAAAGAAGCACAAAAATGATAGACAAACAATTTAACTTTAGATATATGGCTTAATTTTTTGGTTGTCCCATGTGGTGTCAGGAGTTGGATGTGATGATCATCATGGGTCTTTTTCAACACAAGATATTCTATGGTTCTATGAAAAATGTTTCACATTTGTAGATTTTAGCATTCATAATTCGGTAGTAAACTGGTCTCCAGTCTGATCTTTGTGAGCTTTCATCTTCAGATCTTCATTATTTGAGGTGTGGTGGCATAAGCAAAAGTCACCAAGTCATTACCTTTCAGCTGAGCCATCTTGACTGAGAATACCTGTACTTATGAAACACCCCGCTTCGAAATGATGTGTTGATCTGTTATAATATCGACTTTGTATGTCTAATCTGCTGTACTTCAAAAATGGAATATCTATTAATAAATTTTAACATTTTAAGTTGCAATAGACACCTAGTGAGATTTGGATCATTTTGCACTGCACTAGAATAACTTAAAATATGGTAAGATGTCAAATTTCCTTCATTTCTTTGGGTTTTTTTTAATGAGAAATATAATTAAGTGGTTTTCATCATGAAGAAAAATAGACTTTGGTATTAACTAAAACTGGTAGCTTATAACTTTTCCTATGATTATTCATGTTTTCCACAAAGTCAGCTAGGCTTAGTCTTTGTGGTTGAGAAAAAGACAGAAAGCAATGATTATACTCACATATCTAATTCAGTTTACAGTAGACATTTCTGTTTCTACCTCTACATTTACCTGAGGCTTTTCTCCTGCTGAGCCAGAAGTGATGACAGTAAAAATTTTTTAAGCATGGGCTTAAAAAATTAAATAAGTGGGTTTGAGCTGAAATTAATTTCTTCATCTACCAATTACTTCTAGGCTTTATGAAGTGCAGTATGTCAAATGCTTTCATTTTGGCTAAAATTAGACTTCTACCTTAGTAAGTTCTGCTCACAAAAAAGATCAGCTTACAAAACCCAGGCTCCTCAGTATTTGGCTTGTCAACATACGAAATGCAAATGTTGTCATTAAAATTCAGAGAAGTCATGGAATCAGTGATCATCTATGGTTCTGTCTAAGACTTTTACAAAGAATAACCTAATATGATCCATCTACACATTAAAGAAATGCAAGTCTGCTCTGACTTTGAGACAAATTGAAGCCTTGTGAACATAACTAGTGAGGTGCTAGTCCCAGCTAATAATCCCCCTTGAGATCTTTGGGACTGAACTCTATAGCACATTCAAAAGAAGCACAGTATTTCACGGAGAGCAAATTGTGTACTATACTGGAGTTCAGACATAGTTAAACCTTGTATCAAAATTACTTTTATGTTCACAGATCTGCTGCTCTGTGTACATCAATAGCAACACTACCTCATCCAGTGCTAAGCAATGACAATATCATCAGTTCCTGGTTTTATGGTTCTGATCTTAACACTTGACTGATAGTTACAAGATAACTTCTTATTGTGACAACTTGAGCTACAAACATATTGTTAGACATATACTATTTTATTTATCATGAAAGCAATCTATCCATATAAATACTTTTTTTATTTTCTGAAATTCATCAAAAATTATTCAGTAATGAGTATTACCATAAAAAATACAAAAGCATAAGAATGATTTAGGGAACTATTCATAATGTGAATAGGACATTCTGCCTAGATTTACTCTGTAGCTAGTAGAGAGAATTTCCTCTAAGGAGTGATTTTCAACCAGTCTTAGTTAAGGTATCTTGCCTTACCTTTTAGAGAAGCTTACCGTTGTCCACAGAACATGAAACTGCTTCTTTTCTATGTCTAAGACAGCCTAGCTTATGAAAATCAGACAGCTAAAGACAATGAACCTGGTTATGCATACATTGTGCCAGTCTCCTCCAAAGAGCGTTCAAAGCATGCTTACTGTATACTCGAGAAAATTCACAGTAAGTACATACCAGTTCAGTAACTAATATGTGAGGTTATTCTGAGACTAAGTACCTATGTGCTTCAGCATTTAACTTATTTCAGTGGAATTTAACCTCTCAGTCCTTTTAAGGTCAGGGTCTGAGTGCCTGTTGGTCCATAAATACATCTCAGAAGTCTGAGACCTCAGGTGCTCAGCAAATAACATGTAACCAGAAGGCTGAAAGTTAGAGAGTATCAGATGCATTTGTACAGTATAATAACTGAAAGAAGTTCAAAGCTACTAGAAAAATTTTAATTTTGGGGCTGCTATTAGTAAAAGCTAAAGTAAGTCTTGAAAAGTAATGCTCCTTTAACAGTGTAAAGGCACAAGGATAAACAGCTATATAAGGGAAAAAAGTTGAAAAGTAGTGCAAAGCAAAGAAAACATACCTCTGGATTTGATAATTCCTTCCAAGAATAGGGTCATTTCCAGCAAGAATGTAAGAATAAAAATCATATTTTGCACACAAAGACAACTTGCCTGTGGCTATTACTTTATGTAAGTACTTTTTATGAAAGATAAATGCCATGGTTAGAATCCTAAGAGACTGAGAAACCTGCAAGTAACCCTCCATTCAATCTTGCCTAGAAAGTCATCCCTTGAAGCAGAGTTGGCAGAAAATGAGTCAATAAAATCTTAGTATGTGACATTTAATCCCTGGCATAGACCACAATATTGAGATCACTTACAACTCTTTCTTACTGATGAGTTACTAGAACAGCTTTGTAGAAATGTCTTCTTACTTCTTTTGTACTGTGGAAAGTCATTCTGTGCCAAGTTCACATGGGCTGATGTCACGGTATATCTCTCAAGATATCAGAAACTTGTTGTATAGAAGCTCTTTAGCTACTTACCACTTCAGAATGATTGGTTCTGCTGGATTTCAAATGAATCAGCAGTTAACCACATGCTGTAATTCAAGTTATGGTTTTTTTAGAGCTTTTTGCAAGTTAGTGAAAGTGTGATTATTTTCAAACATAAAAAGCATTTGCTGTGAGACTTGGGCATTTTCTATTCCAGTGGGAAGGGTTGTTTTGCTTCAGAATAAAGAACCTGATACAGCTCTGCCAAGCAGGAAGATAATTATTTTCTGTTTGAGTCATTTCAAAGAGACATCAGCTTCTCCAAACCAGAATAGGGCAAACAAAGGTGCAGTGTCAGGAAGAACTAACCAGGTTGTTTGTATAAATAAATAGTAATTAATGTGGTGAAGAGGTTATTGAGTCTGATTGATCACATAGATGTATTTGGACCATAATGGGACTAAGGTTTCCCAGGTTAATAGTCTATTTCAAAAACACGGCAGAGTCTTCAGCTAAGGGTGCTCTGAACAGAGGTCTGGTCTGTCAGCTGAATTAGGTAGATGGAAAAAAATTGAGCTGATGTTGCACATAGACTATTTATCTGTTATGCTGCAAGTATAGTCTCTGTTTTCAATTATTTTATTTTAGCTTTGCTAAAACCTTGGAAAATAGGATACTGGATGTTGTTATAAATAGTGCCCATACTTGTAAATTTCAAAATGTGCTGTTAACATGTTAACATTTTCCCAGTGTGGTTTTAGCCCAAATCATCCAGAAGCCTTGGAAACAAGTTACATGTACTTTCCAGGAGTCAGTGCAACAGCAAATGATATTTTGTTGGCAGACAGTTTGACGTGAACATCCTATTTCAGAAGTTAGGGGAGTTTAATTGTGTAGAGGGAGGACTCTGCTTTATCTGGCTCAGCACTTCAAAGAATGAAACAAACATTTATTTTATTAGTAAGAACGCAGCCATAGAGACCAGGATCCAAATATATATTTGTCTGGGTATTTAAAGACTTACAAGATGTTTTCCCATCTACCCTTGATAGCTGTTAATATAAGTCTCTGTAAGGGTAAAGTGAACATAAGCTTGGAAAGCTCTGTGATATATGGCAAAGAGGTAGAGAAGTAACCTGTACCCTGTGAGTCTGGAAGCCCATGTCACAGTGGCATAATAGTGCAGGATTTGTACCTATTAGTCAGCTAATCTACTTTACAGTTAATTCCCAGTGACATGAGGCATTTGCAAGTTCTAAGGAAAGATTTTCGAAAAGTTCTACCCACAACCCACAGGTCAGAAAGATGTGTTTCACTTCCATACATTGTGCATTAAAATTGCTTAATCTACCACCCTTTGGCACTCTTTTCCTGCTGTTACTGTAAATAAAGGGAAACTCAAATCACATAATACAGTATCTATTAAATCTTAAAAATGTACACACAAAATTTTGACTGTACAGGCGCACTCTTAATTCAGACAGCATACATCATTAATTCAAGATCCATTTCTCCAAGTCCTTAATGCTAAAATCTCTCATCACATGATTTTATTTCAAAACTCATTAAAGGCTGTGGAAGCTGGACTGGTCCCATAGACCGCTTTCCAAATTACTGTTATGTATTTTAGCTCATTGGTTTGTTACTCTTTTGTTTTGTTTTTTGGTGATTTTTTTTAACAAGCAAGTTCTAGCCAGTGAGGGATCTTGGTGTGCCATTGCATTAATTAGGTATAATATTAGCTGGTTTTTTTCATGGCACTGCCCTTTGGAGGTGAATGATTTTGAGAGGTACTTTGAAATTGCAGTCTGTCTTGGCCATATCTAAGTGTAACATAAAGGCTAGAACATTTGAAAAATATGCATGCTATTTCATTAATTTGTATAATTTCAGAACACTGCCATGGAAAGCAAAAGAGCTCCATATATATCCTTTTTGAGGTAGTCAGAATGTCACTAGAAATAACATAATGATGTTAATTTTCTAATCACTGTGGCATATGTATAAGGCATAGCAATTGATATTGTCAGCCATTTCAGAGGAAGTATATGTCAATTAAATTCACTGGGTATATATGAGAAACTGCCATTCATGTTATAGCTCTTGGAAACATTTACTGTCATTTTAATTGGACTGGTGAATTTGAAATATATAATCTATAAGATCTTTACTTAAAATTGATGAAATTTATTTAATTCTCCAGCAGATTTATTTTTTTTGTAAGATTCCTTTTAGGTAAAAAGTATGATTTAAAAAAAAATCTTCCTACAAATACTGAAAGGTAACAAAGCTCCAATATCGCAAAACATTTAGATTCTAAAGTGATTCACTGGTTCTGCATTTGACAGGCAAAAAATGTTTTACATTACTACACAGAATCTTGATTTGCATTTTACCACTGGAAAAGGTAATATTCCTTGGGTTTTCCCTCTACAGAGCCCACACTTCTCCATTTTATAAGAGGAAACTCTTTTTAACATCCAGTTGTAACAGCTCATTCAGGAAAACTCTGATGGTCGAACAGTGGTTGAAGGAAAATGTTTAAGGTGCATTCTGTCTTTATTGTTACTTTGGCAGAAATGAACCACAATCTAAGTATCAAAAAGCCATAGAAAGGAGTAGTTGTGATATTTTTTTTTTTTGTTGACTGAAAACCAGGAACGGCAGGATAAGAGGATCAGAAAGACAGACATGTTACAAAGATTAGTTTTGCAGAATATTGTGCTGTCTACATTGTGAAATTAAGAACTAAGAGACAAATCCTATTTGTCTCGCTCAGAGCCATTGCTTTTAAATCAATGAAGTCACATTAGTGTACAGACTTTCAGGATCACGTATTCACCTTACACTGCTGAGCGGCTGAAATGAATAGTGTGAAATGCCAACTGAGCATTCACAGGCCTTATTGGCTTCACATTGAGTTGTAAGTGCTTCTCATTTCCAAGAATCAGATCTTTCATGTGCAAAGTTCCCAATAAAATCAATGCACTCTGCTTGTGTGTACCATCAGGAACTTCATCCTACTATCTTTGGTTTCTATCCATAGATATTCATGTCTTTATTGTGGTGAAGGCAATTTCTCCTGATAACCTCTTGGAAACACTGTGGCTCTTTCCTGTCTGCTCAGCTGGCTTTAAATCCTAGGTAAAGATGGGCTGGGACAGGCAACGGTTAGTGCAGGTTCCAAGAAAAAGAGTTTGAGATGCATCCCTTCGTCCTTCACTATAGACACTCCAAGTGACACAACCCACATTAAAAACTGCTCAAAATTAAAAAATAATAATAATAATAATACAAAAAAAATTCGATCATATCAGGGCTTTTAGGCAGGCTAAGTGACCAGATAAAGAATGCAGATCCTAGGCCATTAAATTTATTTTTCCATGTTATTTGGCACAGTACCACGATTGCTCATACACTACAGCACTCCAGCCCAGAGCCTCTTCAGCAGTGAACATGACTGGTGTTCAAGCCACAAGTCTTGATGTTACAGCCAGAGACAGATAACACTTCATTTCTCAGTCAAGAGGAAGCTATAGAAAAGATGAGGCTCCATTACTTTTAAAACTGTAAAAGGAATATGAACTGTGATTTCACCCTCCACTGTTCAAGTGTAAAGGAGTGGAAAGGAGGCATGTCAGGCCACATCCTTTATGTGGAACTCATTGCACATCTTTGAGAAAGCACCCGCCTTCTTGTAGGGGAAGGGAGTTGTTAAAAGTAAAATGTATTGTACGGTTCCCAGTGTAAATGAAACTTTATTATTGTCTATTTTATTCCTTATCTACTTAGCACAACATTTTGAGCACACAGCTAAATATTAAATTGCAAAAGAAATCAGTTCTGTGGAGCCTGATGTAGGGAAAATGCTATTTGAATAAAGCAGTCCTTGACTCCCCATTGAAGATCAGTACATATATCATTCATTTTAAAATAAAGCACATTTACAGTATTATAGCAGAAGAAAAGTATCACAGAGCTGTAGTTTGAAAAAAACTGAGAACTCCTGCAGAGAACATCATTTCACATCAGAGCAGTGTGAGTTAACAGGGAACGTAATGCTGAACATAACCAGAAACATCTGAAAGTGAATCCCATTTTGGCAATGACTGTTCCTAATAGGAAAAGGAGGATTGAGAAACACAACCCTTACTGAGCAACCTAATGTCTTAATACTCTGGCCTATTAGTTTTCTGATATCTACCCATTGCAGTTCTATTCCACCTTATGAAAAATACATTTTTTTGTTTAAGGTGTTGAATTTGTGTTGTATAATTTAAGCTGCTGTATGGAAAATTCACCTGACCCTTCTGTTGCCACAGAGCTGAGTGGCCTGGTATTTCTATATCACACAAGAAATATTGTGCAAAAAAAATCTGGTTTTGAAGTTCTAAATTTTCTGTTAGGGTAAGTTTTTGTTACAGACCAAGATAGATTGATTGTAGAGGTGAAATGTCATGTCTGTATTATCACACTTCTTAGATTTTGGTATTATATTACTATCATTACAAAAAAAAAATAAATTTGTTTTCATATGTAATGGCAAACAATGACCTGAGAAAATTCTATTTCTTGAACGATTTTTGATCAAGAAATTCTTACTTATCGAGCTAAAAAATATAATGAAAGCTTTGCCCACCTGAAGAAAATCTCTCTTTCCCTTACATAAACCAGCGCTTTAGTATCTGAAATATTGGACTTGAAGGTGAAAATTTCTGAAGGAATGTCTCAAATGTTTTTCTGTCATAGTAATTTTGGCAAGTCCAGGTTATTGCTTAGGCATAGTAACATTTTTAAAGTGAAAATTTGCCTTTCTGTTTTCTTTTTCTTAGATTTCGTTTTCATTGGTTTTGTCTCAAAAATATTCTGATAGAATGAGTCCTTGTAGTATACAGGGTGTTAGTTAGCACAGCCTACCAAAATTGTAGGCTAAAACTAGAGTGCAATATTTCCAACTACTGAAAATAAGGAAAGAAATGATCCCTTATAATAAGACACAAAAAAAATAAGTTCCTTGGAACTATCTGGATAAGAATATTTTAAATTATGAAAATGTTTGTGATCTTACTACAGCAAATATGTTTTTAATCCAAAACTTTTTAATTTTTGTTGTTTTTTTATTCCCAAAAAAAATCAGTTGATAAACATTAGTCAAATTAAGTGCATGAACTGGTGAAGTCCACTGTTATTTCAAAACACTACTGAACTTTGCTTAGCTTCGTATTTAACTCCTCATAACTTGACCCAATTTCTTCCAGTATTTCATTGTGGAAGTTACTGATTTAAAAACTAAACTTCTTAAAAATGTATCTACCTTTCTGTAACCCAGAACAACAGGTTATTTTTATCATCAGCTGTACATCCTTGTTCTGTGCTGTAACAAATATGCAGTAGACATTGAGAGTATTGCTGTTTCATAACTCATGTTTTGCTTGTTAAAAACTTAATATTTTACTTCAGAAAGTATGGATTACGCTTCAATTGGTTAAAGGCACGAGACACTAAGAAATTTCACCTTGGGAATTACTGTGGTGAATATCACATGTTTGTCTCCATAGGGTCAGATTGTTAACAGATTTCTTGATCTCTATAACCTTTCTGTGTTTTGAAATGATAAGTACAGAAGGAATTCTGCCAATCCTGATTGGTAATCCAGTTTCTCCTTTGTAAACTAACTCATGTTTAGCTATTAGACTCTCATGTTGAGCAGCCAAAGGGGTACTCGGCAACATTGCTGTCTGAATTACAGAGGGAGATACTGGGAAGAATCCTGTTAATCAGGCTCCAAAACAGCACTTTTCTTTTTTTCTACTGATGTGCTTTCCTGTCATCTTGTAACTTATTTTCCTGCATCTTCACTGTCAATCAGTTACCCAGACTGGAGTGGTATATGAAATGCTTCGAAAGACAGCAGGTTTTCAGGCTTTTCATGGATTTTTATTTCTATGAAAAGTTGTGTCTGAGCCTGCGTTATTGTGCAGGGATAAATAGGTGTATAGCCACAGATAAGTTCTTATGTATCTTTCTGTTTTGTTTCTGAATTGTGCCAAAGGGCATCAAACAGCAATTGTACAATGTCTAATTAAAATAATGAACTGTGGTGTAATTTTCGTACTTGCAATATAGACAAGCTTGGGAGTCTGATCTCTAACCCAATTTACACCTGAATGGTTTCAACTTTTGAGTTTTAACCAAAGCACTTCAGAACGCTTTCAGAGTTATCTCCCCTTGAAAATATTAGCTGTAGTTAAATCTATCTAAAGAATCTCTGTGGACTTCTTCTTACATGTTTTAAAACTACTTCATGCTGCAATCTCCTTAGCCTTTGGTGACATGCACCATATACCAATAGTAATAGTGCTTGTCAAGCACCAACAGACAGCTTTAAGAAGCTATGAACATTTGCAAGTTAGTTCTCACCATTGAAACATCATGAATTCTATCTTTTAGTGCTAGGCTAGATCTTGCAAAAGCAATTGCTCAACAGTTGGGCCAGGCTTAAATGCTAAACTGTTAAAACCTATAAATAACTAAGCATCAGATTTAAACCTAGAACATTAGATCAAAAAAACCACCAACCCTAACCCTAGTCCAAAGTTTAATCGAAACTCAGAGACCATTGCTACCCCATGGCACTCATTTAACCACATTACTCAGGCTGGTGTCAGAAAAAAAACCCTCGTTTTTTGTTCATATCAGTTGGCAAGTCTAATCTTTCATCTCTGCCAGACTGAACCTCTAAGTCTACATTTAGAATAAGTGTCTGCTTACTGCCTCTTTCTGTACATTGACATGAATGAGTGTGACTACAGAGGGAGATGGAGGAATTGAAAGAGAGATGACTTTTCGGATCACAGCAGGTAGAGGTAAAGTGGTGATTTGAAAGAAGCTGATTACTAAATTTATAATGTCTTCAGGCCATTGTCCAGCTTTGTGCAGGTGGATATGTTGTTAATTCATATTATGAGGTAGCAGAAAAAGTGCTTTTTAGAAAGGTGAAGGTGAGCCGAGAAAGATTGATCGCAATCACATTCTGTATGTCTGGATGGTCAGTTTAGACAGAGTAACAAGGCAACTCTGTCTTGTAATGTCAGAGCTATAATAAAGCACTGTATCTAAAAATCCACCTTACAACCCCTGCACACTGGCACAAAGTCTCCACTAGTGATTCTAATCTTAAGGCTCAATTGTCCTTGCCCATTGCTTCATTAGTGCACTTTGCACTGAACTAAAAAATAGTCACCCTCTTGCCAGAACTAAGACAGGTCACTGAAATCAGAACAGCTCTCTGCTGCTGTGGGTCATCCCATTGCTCAGCCTGAGCAGCAGTGCTGATGTGGACTTGCATTTTTGGAAAATGAAACCTCGTATCTTTTTTCCTTAATAGATATAAAGTCACATTCTAATAAAAAACCATTAAAATATATTGGTGTAGTTAGGAAGTAGGATGACATCAGTTGCCCCCATCTCCCTCCGACTCTAAAATTTCTCTGCCTTATGTATGTATACATATTTTTTAAATATATAATCAGATACATCTTCATTTACTTTCTTAATTTGCTGTTAGACAGATGAATTACTGTCATGTAAATTACTCTCTTCAACAAGAAATGAATGAGAGATGGAGAGGCTGGGCTTCTACATTCTATTATTCTTCACTTGAATGATCTTTCTGTAAAAAAATATCTGAAACTAATCTTCTTGATTTATACAGGCATATATATTTTAAGCTAATGGTGAATGTTTCAAATAAGACTAGTAAAGTAAAGCAGGTCTTTAAAGCAGCTTATGCCAGTAGGTTCTTCAAAGCATTCCAGACAGTATACAGAGGAATTAACACTTAAAAATTTGAAACTGGTTCTAGTGCAGTCTAGCATTGCGCTGTCCATGACACTTTAGCAGATACTCTTTGACAAGGCATTCTTTGTCATCTAGTTTGGAAATTTGTTGAATCAGAATAATGAAGAGGTGCCCAGCTAGAACTACACATCTGCATATAGTGAATGCTTCATGTTGATCAATGTCTGATATTTTACTTAAAACTTTACTGCCATAATAGAACATACATTTAAACAAAACAGAAAATAATCTCAAATATTTTATTCTTTTCAGCATAGTTTGCTTCAATAAAACTAATTACCTATAGCAGGTGAAACTTGGCTCTGTCATTGAAGTGAACAGGGCACAGCAAAAAGGCACGGGTTACACTGACTGTGTAAAATACCTTTAGAAGTGATAAAAGCCAGTGCTAAGTACTTTTGAAAATTCCAGCCTAACAGAAAACAACTTGTGTACCAATAAATAAATATATAGCAAAAAGACTCAAAGCATAAATGCTAGCGTAGTGTGAAATATATGAGCCTCAAACTGACTCTTTTATCTTGCCTGTCATCCTGAAGCAGAGACCACTCAAAGGTTAATTTGCTGTACATTTTTTTTTTCTGTTCTCTATTTCCCCCTCTCCCCCTCAATTTTGAATGATCGTGTGGACATTCTGCAATCTTAGAGATCAGAATTAGTGCACATAATTATTAACAACCAACTACCATTAGGGTCCTAGTTTCTGCAGTACTTTTGAAAAAATATTTTAGGAATGTGCTTTTTGTAACTTGTGAGTGATCAACCTGTGTAAATAGTTATTTTTTTGTTATTCATTTCTAGTATCACTTGCCAGAGAAATTTTAGAACTAAATTTTTGACACAAAGGTGTAATTTAAAAATGAAAGACTAAAATCCTTAGTTATTAGGAAAAAAATCCCCAGAAATAAATACCACACTCTTTTATATTTTCCAAGGAGAGTATTTTCTTTAAAACATATGAACAAACTCACCCATTCTCACCTGGATATATCTTCCTGCTCTTGCTTTCCCCTCCAAACTCAAACATGATAAAACATGCCAATTAGACTTCTCAGCTTTAGTTGTGAGAGCCAAAATATAACTAAACATTTTGTAAATAATGCCTATTTTTTTCCTTTCCTTGTATTGAATTGTTTAATACAACTTGATTGCAAAACATTTTTTTTCAGTACTTTACTACATAAAAAGAAATACTGAATTAAATTATTTTTTACATTCAAATAGTAGGTCACACTTTTCTGAATGCAATAGCACTAAGAGATCTGAGAAAGGCCAGTAGGTACTGCATTTGTATGAGAACAGTAAGATATAGTTTCTACTAATACTTCTATTACAGCAAACAGGGAAGAAAAGAGAAATATATTATTTTCATTATTAAGGGAGGATTTCATGCTTTGGGAAATTATGATTTACTGAAGTTAGGGAAAAAAAAAAAAAAAGGTCTTTGTTAAACCAATAAATGATATTCTGTGTCCCAGCCTAGTGCATAAAATTCTAGTGCATTCACTTCTGATGTATCTGTGCTTTTGCCAGGTTACAGTTAGCTCAGCGAATATTTGAGGACCATTTCACTAGGGTGGTTAAGGCAGAGGCTATGTGAAAAGCAGTATGTCAGCATATTCCTTATATTATGTGAAAACTAAAAGGAAAGAGCAGATGGAGTAAAAGACTTAAAATTGTTAGAGTGCACAAAATGTAATTTATTTTTAAACAGTTAAACATTTTGAATGGATTGCTTTAATTAACTTCCAGTGCAAAATGTTAAGTACTGTAGGAGGAGCTATCAGTAGGTACAGGTGATTTATGAGCTATGCGTGAAAAAGTAATATTTGTACAGTGCTGTATAACTCAGACTGCATTGCAATAGCTGTATGTGCATCTGAGGATAACTGTGGATACACTTCCAAAGAACGAATAAAAATGATCTATTAACTCTTGGAGACAGCTGGTTGTTCTTGTTGCGTAATTTAATTAAACAACATCCAAATATAATGGAAATCTTGCTAATTGGCTCTAGGAACTTGCTGAGCAAGACTCATACCCTATTGTCAGCGTTACTTTTTTTTTCTTTGCGTACTTTTCTGAGTACAGGATCTATAGGGCAGTTGCATCTGGATTTCTTTGCAGATTTCTTCACTAGAATTTTTTACTAATGTACAACGGGCCAAGCCTTGCCTTTCAGGTGTCTATATATTTTATCTCCATAAGCATTATTCTACTTGACACTTTATTTTATAGACACAGCTTTTGCAATAATATATTTCCACAGTTACAAAACTCAAAAGACTAAGCATTTGTCTTTAGTAAACCAGCATGCCAGGTGTTTTATATTCCTTGTCCACTGATTCCTTTCTGTGCTACTTTGAGACAGTCACCTTTTTTGTCTTTTAAGTATATCTGCTGGTAGTGTCTGGATGTCCAGCTATCAGCTTTCCTGACTGTAATAACTCTTTCATCTAATCCCCTGTAAGACTCCCTGCACTAAATGTTTCTGAATAACAATCTTACTGCTGCTCCATCTAATCCTTTTCACTTGAAAGAGTGCTTCTCATTGCTTAACTGATGTGTTTCATCTTGAGACCACATCCTTCTGACACGTCAGTTCTTCAAATGCCACCAGAGCCAGCCCCTTGCAATCTGAGTCCTTGACTTACTGTTCACAGGCTGTACTGCACATCGTCCTCTCCAAATGACCTTATGGACACCCCAGTCCAAGGGACGAGTCTGGACTCTGCCAGGAAAAAGTGATGAATCACACCTATGAGGACGTTGCAGCAGCAACAGACCTTTTTTGAATAAGGAAGTCAAGTCAGACTTTCCTGAGTCAGGTGGGGAAAATGTCAAGTACAAAATGTGCTACAGCCTAAGCTTGAACTTTATCCAGGCCATTCATACCGATTTAACAGATGCTACATCCTTCTTAGAGCTCTTGGAAAAAACTGAGAGAAATTTCAGGCCAGAAAGAGAAAAAAACAAATTTAGGGAAAAGGAAAAAGAATGGCAAGGTAATAAAGAATTTCACAAGAGCCTCATGTGCTCGATGGGATGTAGCCAATCACATCAATTACTGTCTTGTAATTCTCCTTCCTTCCTTTCCCTCTACCCTAGTCTGGAAACCTGTGGCCTTTAGGCTATATGGATGCAATTAATTAATTAATTTATAAAATTATGGTTTAAGTAGATATGCATATATATGTGTATGTATATGTTATGCATCTAAGTTATAACCAAGCCTCAAGTGTGGTATGCCAGACCAAATACAATGAACACTGGGTCAAACACACGCAATGGAAGGATACTCTCTTTAATGACAAGAAAATACATGTAGACTTGTATATAGTTCAGGATATCCACAGATCTGAACAGTGACCTGTACCACATACCCAGATCTGAGATATGTTGTCTGAGCAGATTCTTGTTTCCATTGTGGTCTTGTATAACATAGACACATCTCTACCCATGCTGCCTATCCCACATAATTTTATACACATTAAATTAATACTCTGAAATGGTTCTACCAAGCTGTCAAGGGTACATTCCCATAGTGATCAGTAGTAAGTTTAATGATCAAAAAACTTTTTGATTTCTGTTTATGACCCTGGGGCCACTGGTGTCATTCTGTACTAAGACTTTCAAGACCCCAATTATCTTCTTGTGCCTGTACTTTTGGAGGTCACAGTTAAAATTACCTGTTCTTAAACAGCCTTCAAGCTGGATTTACCTGGTAACAAACACTTTATTGAAACTACCTAGTAATGCCCACACTTGTGTCGTAGGATCCTGGAGCATTTCACTGGACAAAAATATTGATCCATTAGAAGGTGCATATATAATTATTTATTTTCAGTACAATCTTTTATTTATGACATTATTGTTGGTACATTTTCAAAATTGTTTCAGAGCAATCCCCTCCTTCACAGTAATATGTTAACATTACCATCATGTCATGAGTCCAGTCAAAAAAACTATACACTCCTGAACCTGTCCCACCTCATTGTCACTAGCCTCTTGATAAAGTAGTATATTTTGAAATGCTCCGGGCTTGTGCTGTCAGGTATCATTTCTTTTTAATTATGAGTCACAAGTAATCTTGATGCAGTAATCAAATATGTTTTCATAAACATCAGAACTTTTTTAAAGTGATGATATCAACATTTGCATTATCCAAGATACAATAATTATATAGAATACTATATATAATACAGTTCTTAAGACCATCAGCTTCTGATTTCTCAAAATCCAACTCAACAGCTATGTTTGCTTTTCCATCTACATATTCTGCAATGGCAATGAGAATTTTCATTTTGCATTTGATTTGATATGTAGAGTATAATTCCTATTTGTATGAGTTTGTTCATTTGTTAGAGGTATCCTGGAGTTCTCCAGCATCACTATCCAGGAGTCAGTGGAAAATGAATGTCATACCACTGCTTGTTCAGCCATGAACTGACAGCAAGAATTTGTGCTGGAAGCCTTTTCACCAACTGGATCAGTGTGTTCTGTTTTAAACTTCATAGGGAGAGCAGGAAGACAGATCATAAAGGGTAATTAGTTTCTCTCTGTAAGTATACATTCAATTACAGAGTCAACTATCACCAACATAGAAATGCCTACTAAAACACAGAGGTTTCTAAAGTGCAGAATCCCTGTGTACATGCTCATTCTTTTATTGCGGCATGGAACGTCTCACAACTTTTTAAATAGTTTTCTTGTACACTGATCACATGTTTGACTGATGAAAGTAAGTGGTTTTGGGTTTCTTTTCCTTTTTTTTCCTTTTCTTTCCTTCTTTTTCTTTTCTTTTTTTTTTTTTCTTTTTTTTTTCTTTTTTTTTTCATTATATAAATAAATGGCATTACATAACCAGAATGCTCTGCAGTTAGCACATACAGCTTTTTATTGGCTTATGGCTTTTTTTTTTCCCCTCCTTTTACCTGTGGGAGTTTCTAATTACAATTTCCTCCAAATATAGTTAATACAAAACACATGTGCATCCATACTTGCACATTCTCAAATGTTCAGAAGCACTACTTCCATGCTTTTATAGTCTTTACCCGTGCTTTCTATGCAATCCTGTATTATATTTAAGATTTTATGCCCTTATTTAAGGACATTCTGCAGGGGACATAGCCCAATATATCTCTCAGATCTTTCAAATCCATATACTCATAACCGTTCTTATGGGCAGTACTTACATGGTTATTTAGTTTATGATATAATTGAAAGTATTTTGGTGTTATGTCTTTAAGCAACTGAGGCTGGTGACTGAGGAAAAACTATATCAATTTTATTTGAGATTATCAGTATGCCAAAACAACAACATCTATAGAAATATGCATTGTATGGTGGGTTTAGGAGCTTTTAAAAATTGTATTGTAATAACACCTATGTCCCTTGGACAAAAAAGTTAATTGAAAAGGCTTGTGGTGGTTCTTCTCTCCCTATAAGGGATTAGCAATGAAATACTGATGAAGTGTCTATGGATGAGACATAGTGAATTTTTCAGATAAACACACACTGCTTCCGAAGTTTAGTGTTATTCTAGTTTACACAGCTTGAAGGCATACATACTCTATCTCACAAGTCACTTAAGACTACTTTCCACTTGAGTGAAAACTGTTGTGCGTGAGAAAGCATAGCTACAATAGAAGGCAAACAAACAAACAAAAACAAAAACCAAACCAAAATCAACAAAGCTTTTTTCTAAGTTAAGCTGGTTTTAGCTACATAAATGCAATTGCCATATGAAACTTTTAGAAAGACTTGAATTTGCTTGAAAGCCAATCCCAAAATCCATCTATATTTCTTAATGTATACATCATATAAATTCTCATCTGTTGTTTGAATGTTTCAGGGATATGAAATTAGGTTTTTAGATATTGTAAAGAACAGCACACCAGCCTGCAGCATACCTGAATTCTATACAGCCCATTGGAGAAGTTGCAATAAAATTAAACATCAAAATAAAACTTATATAAAAGTTAATAAGCTTAGCTTGCAAGACACTTCCAAGCATTTGGAGAAATTGCATTACCAGAAGTCTTCATCACTATAAAGCTGGTATCCTCCATCCTCATTGCAGAACTGAGGAGGATACAAGCTTTTCCAGGCAGGTTTCCTAGTGATAATTCTTACAGTGTGTTTGAGTAGCTTAAACATTTGTCTATTATAGAAAAGCAGTGAGAACGTAAAGTTAACATTTGATACTACTATGAATTTACATGGTACCAGGAGATTACTTAGAGTGAAAGATCAGTGACCTGAATCAGGAAATACATTGACTCTCTCAGGCTTTCGTAGATTTGGGAGTGTCATGGGCAAACCATTCATTTTCTTTTAAAACCTGACTTTTTGTACTGGGTCTGGCTGAGTTGGTTATTCTTCACAGCATCCTGTACGGTGCTGTTTTCTACCTGTGGCTAAAACAGTCTTGCTAACTCGCTAACATTTTTGCTATTGCTGAGCAGTGCTTGCATGGCATCAAGACTTTCTCTTTTTCCCACTTTGCCCCCACAGTGAGTTAGCTGGGGATGGGCAAGAGACTGGGAGGGGACACAGCTGGGACAGCTGCCCCAAAGTGACCAAAGGAATATCCAATACCATTTGACATTGTGCACAGCTAGGGAAAGGAAAAGGAAGGGAGGGATGTTCTTCTTTATGGTGTTTGTTTGTAATGTTTTGAGGCCACAATTTCCAGGAAATGGCTGGACATTTACCTGCCAATGGGAAACAGTGAATAAATTCCTCTTTTTGCTTTACTTGCACTTGCAGCTTTAGCTTCATTATTAAACTTTCTTTATCTTGCCCCACAAGTGTCTGTTTCTTTTTTCCATTTTACCCCATCTTGCAGGAGAGGGAAGTGAGCAACTCTAAGTATTCAGCTGTTGGCTGGGGTCAACACACAACACACTGTCACCACTTAGAGGTTAATTACAATGGGAGCAGTTTGGTAGAGCAGCACAGATCAACATTGATGGGGTTGCTGAACTTTTCTGAAGAGAAAAAAAACACTTTATTAGCAGCTGCTGGGTAAGTAGGCCTTTCCAGGATGGATATGGGCCTGATTACATTTGTTACTGGGATACGCTGACAGCATCTCTAAACTTGGTTAGTCAGCTGTTGAAGTTTCTGGCTGTTACTCCAAACCATTGCCTGATAATTTGTTTTGTATTGCCAGATCTTTGACACCTAGCAACCATGCTCTGGGTGTTGGCCTTTCCGTCTCTCGGTTTTTCAGCCTCTCACTTGATAATAGCGATAAAAGAAACGAAGAATAAGCAAAGATAACTTTTACTCAAACATGGAATTGTGAAAAAATTGTGAGATTGAATTTGTAATAGTAAAAGCTGCAGACTCACTAGTGTCAGAAGAACTGGTATAAGAAAATGGTTGACAATCCTGTGCCCCCAGAATACTCAAAACAATGTTATGGCCAAAAGAGAACAAACAACACATGTGAAGCCACAGGTTTGTTTTAGTCTAATGAATGTTGTTACAGTCTAATAGTGAAAATATTACCCAACTTAAAATAATATTAACATTTATAATTCAAATTAATACAGAAAAAAACCCACATTACAATACCCTTAAAGTCATTGTACATTTAAACCTACTAAAGTCTACTCCTTTTCTTTGGCATTCTTCCTATTCTTCCAGTGTCCCCCTGAACTTTCTCAGGAAGAATGGAGGGAAACTCAGATGTCGCTAACATACCTGATACAGCCAGCAGAAAAAGAGGCAATATGAAGGAGCTGTCCTGCTGTTGTGAAGAGATGAGGTGGGATGAGAGAGGGAAGGGGCCGCGGCCCCAGAAAGTTGAATGGTCCAAGGGTCACTCAGATGCCTGAAAGGCCAGTCATTATGATCCAGTTTGCTGATCAGAAGCAAAATAAAACTCATTCTGGGACCTTTGTTTCTTCTGCAATTCAAGTATAAATTGAAATTGAAGTTTATGATAAGGACTTGGGGCTTAACACTGGTTAGTAACTGGTTCTGTCAAAGCAAAAAATCTTGATTCCGCAAAGCATAATGATGTAAAAAGAATTAAATTACAAATTTATTTTGATTGCTCTCATGAACTTAAATTCTATCAAATAGGCTTACTCTATCTTTGCAACTATCTTAGAGAAAAAATGTATAGGGAAAGTTAATGTAAACCCAGCTGCTGTTACTCAAAATCTGATTTTAGCTAATCTGGAATGACTCTATAGGTATATGCATATGCTAAGTCCATCTGAATGAAAATTACTTATGTTTTATATTTCCTTTGGTGTAGCAGAGTAAAAATTTCCCTTTTTTTCTGACATAAAAAAAAAACCAACCCAAAACATTTTAAAACAAAGCATTATTTATTTGATACACAAAGGCTCAACGTATGTAGCAATATGGGTTAAAAAAATGAAAAGTGTGGGTATAGGGCATTTGCTACAACTCTGGAAATCCTTCATGCTAGCTTCGCCTATCTAACAGAGAAAAGAAACAAATCAGTCAAAGAAAAAATTGTTAACCCCCTTGCTGCCCTTTTATCTTCTCTTTGTGTGTATGTGCCTGTTTGACAGTTTTATACAGACACAAACTGGGCAGGCTCTTCCTGCTCTTTCAAACCTCTTCTATAGCCAGAGATGGGAGAATTTTTAGATCTCTTTTGATCCCATTTAACCTGAATGAAACCAGACAACTAAGGTCTATCCCCACTGATGGTGGAGGCATTATTTCTTTGCTGGTTTGAATAGCTATGTTATGAAAGCTTGACTTTATTTCCTCTAGATTGTCCCATTTGTAGTCTTATTTGAATAGAATAGCTAAATCACTGTACCTAATTCCAAAAGATCCTTGCTATATACATAAAATATAATACAGACATTTCAGAGTTTAGCACAATAGATTAAATTTGTTGCTTACTGTTGTTGGTTAATAATAATTTTTAAAAACGTACTGTGAGATCATTTTGCTTTTGTGTTCTTTTCTTTCCGTCTCCAGCAAGAAATCTGTAGCATGCTCATGCAACTGCACAGGGATATGCTAAATTATACTTAGTGTTTAAACTTTAAAATAAAACCTTCCTTAGAGGATTTTGGGGTATAAACAAACAACTAGATCAAACCTTTAAAAAAGAAGCATTTTCTATTGTGTTTGATCTCTGTCCCACCATTACTTTAAAAAGTAGTATTTTATTGAGTATAGATCCACTTGTAACAGTTTGGGGATTACTACATGAATAGGATTTCTGATAAATGGATATTTCAGACCCTCTGCAATCTAATTTATCACTGAAATTGGAAGATTTAGAGTTTCCAGATATCTAGAAAGTAACGAATTCTCCCTGGTTACCTGTTTCTCAGATGAAAAGTACATTTAATATTTGACTTACAGACAGCAAAAAGGCTGAATCAGAAGAGATCAGACACACAGTCTTTGAAATTTTACAGGTTGATTCAAGACAATGCTCATCTCTTGAACCCTCTGAAGCAGAACTTCCTTTGGGAAAGTGACAATTTTACAGAACTTCAAACTTCTAGAAAGCTCTTTTTTATCTGATACCCTATAGTTTCCTTACAGTTTTGCACAAAATATAAAGAGCCAGACCTTTGATTGGGAAGCCACACAGAAATGCTGCCACCTTCAATACTCTAACAAAACTGTTTGAAAAAGATTAATAATCTGAAGTCTCTGAAGTAACTCCATCTATGTTATACAAGAAAAAAGAAGTCTGTCTGTCTGCTTGCTCATGCCTGGTCAGAAGCCGGATGAGATCTGCCAAATGTGAAGTCATCAGGTTTTATGGCTAGTATATCTAGAATTGTAGGTCAGGGTAATTATATATCTTCCACAGTTAATTTTGATTTTAAACTTTTAAACCACTGTATATTTTTGGTACATGTAATAGGCCAGAGGAACAGTAGCTCTTTATTGACAAACTTGTAAAGAGGAAGGTATAAGGTTCATTACACTATTACCCTAAATTACCCCAAATTGTTCCAATTTCCTAAGTTGTTACTGTGAAACAATTTAGTGATCCTTTTACAGTAATACCATATAGATACAGAGTGACCATGGGTCTTCAGTATCGAATGTCTCTTCCCTCACTATGAAATATTGGTCTCCTGTTCTCAAGTGTCCATCCAGTTTGGATGGAATCTAGTAGGTCTCAAATACTGGAAACTAGCTCAGAGAATAAATGTGAAAAAGGAAATAATGCTTATGTAGAAGAGAGAAAATTAAAACCCATGTGAAGAGACAATCAAATGTCTTTAAGCGTTAAGCATTAAGATCAAACCAGAAGCATAATTTCCAGAAGTTTTTAATACATTGCGTTGTCTTGATCAGTAATTTTCCAGTATTTTTATGATTAAAATGATTTATTGTGTACATAAGGTATTTCTTTGGTAAATGATTTTACTTGTCTTTTCACTGAAGGGCTAATGAGAAAGCTAGAATCCATATAGATAGTTTTAAGACAATATGCCCAAACAACATAGCTTACTGTTTGGGATTGTGGCATAAGGGTTTTGTATTGATCTGAGAAGTTAAATTTTAAGGTAGGCATAGGTCCACAGCATAAAACAAATAACCTTAGAGAAAGTGTTATAATTTAATTTGCCTTAAAATTAGTAGAATGATTATTATTGGACAGCCTGTTGACTGTAGAAGATGAACACAGGCTGAATGCTTTACTTTAGGAAGCTAAAAATAAATGAGATCAACCTGACCTTGAATAAGGAAGGCAAGCTACAAGGGAACACTGAACGAGGGCAAGGGGCTCCTTTACATTCTGCCAGGATTTGGAGGTCTGGCAATGTACATACTCTGCTCATAATGAGCCCTGATTCATTGACATGAAAAGAAGAAAATAGTGGTTTAATACTCTGAACAAAATGAACACAGTAATATTGTAAAAATTAAATAGTACTTTTCCTTTATAGAGACGAAATGAGAAATCTGCAACAGTTTTCTTTGTTTTTTTCTTCAACGTTGTGAAATTGACACATTCCTTTAAAACATGCTGACTTTAACAAAAGTGTGTTTTCACATGAAAAGTGACCTTTCATGTGCATTTTGGTTATGATTTCAACTTATGTTTTCTAATTAAGATCTTCTGGATTTCTAGAACTTAATACAATTTATCTGAGTTTTCTGGAATGTACAATATAACTGACATGTATGGGGTATGCCATTAATTAAAGGGTATCTTTCTTCCCAGGCTTCCCCCATATGCAACACAATGGAATTTATTTTTTAAAAGAGTAGGTAGATGAAAAGAAATGTTTCACTGTCACTGAGTGCTTATTGGACTAGGCATCATTATCCAAGATCTTTTCTATGCAAGTTTGAGACCAAAGTGAATCCAAGAACTCTGTCCAGAAATTTGCAGTCCCTTACCTTTCAGTCTTATTCATGGCTTTTCTGTAATCTTCAGTATCCTTACTATGAAAGTAATTTTTGTTTCTGTCTGTAATCAGCCTTGCAAGAGGCTCTGTCTCATGGTCATTTCACTAGCCTTGCCTCTTGCTAGGAAGGCACTAAATTCCCTTCCACCACAGAAAATTCTCCTCTTTACCTGGCACTAAGCTGTATCAGTCCGTATCATATTGCACCGCAGGGGGAAACACTTCCTAATTTCTTCTGTCTTGCACTGCAGATGTCAATCTAGGTTGCTAGTTTGCAACACTCATTTATTATCAGCTTTATTTCTCCAGATAAGTTCAAAGTTAAAACCGCAGTTCTTATACTTGCAAAGCAATAAAGTTAAATGCTTGATTAGTAACACCAGAAACATGACTACAAAATCAAAACACTAAATAAGTTAATGCAAATTTGAAATATATCTGCCAATAGTCTCAAAAATTGGTTCTTCATGTGATTTTTTTCAATGACATTTTTCTTGATTGTGACATCTATGACAAATGAGGGTCTTCTCATCTCAGAGAGTTTTGTCTGTGTCATCAAACACCAAAATATATGACTTCACATTTGCAATTATGTGGATACACAAAGAACTTCAATGCAGAGGCTGGAACCTTCCATAGTTTTCCCTTTGCTAGTTATTTTTATTTTATCTTATTTATTGGTATTTGAGGTCTCCACAAATATAAATGAAACTTTTTTGGTTGGTAAGCTCTGTCTTGTCTTCTGTAATGATCTAGCTCTGTTTTCTTGATTCTTCTTATGGCTCTCATATTTATCTGATCACTTTGTTTCTTTTGGTCTTCACATACATGCATTTTCATAGTTTTCTTACAACTGCAGTCTTTATATCATAGAAACTTTATGCAGCACTTTTTAAGGGTCTTTTGCACAGATTTCCAGCCAAACCACATTCATTTATCAGTACTGTGGATGTCTAACAGGAAACC
Organism: Falco biarmicus; assembly: GCF_023638135.1. Classification (NCBI taxonomy): domain Eukaryota; kingdom Metazoa; phylum Chordata; class Aves; order Falconiformes; family Falconidae; genus Falco; species Falco biarmicus. The sequence continues at coordinate 105,372,772 of NC_079289.1, read as the reverse complement.
TTTTGTGGTTGGGTTTCCATAGATGCTAATGATGAGGTTATGACTTATCATATTTGTGATAGAATGTCTCCATAAGCTTATAAGTTTTTGTATCTCAATCGAGTATTTGTTCATTTCTTTACTTCTTAGCTTGCATTTTTCTCCTTACCAACTACATGTTCAAATTACATTTCCTTTTTGTTAAACCTCCATTCATGTTTCTCTTTAACGGTGTACGGATGGTGAATTTAAATATGAGGATCTACGCCTCCTTTGCTAACAGTTTTTATGTATTGCAGACGAAGAGAAAAGTATTTTGCAAATAAATTTCATCTTCAATAAAGACGTTGGAGCCAAAGTGATATTGTTGCGTTAACTGCAGTAAAGAGTTTAATTAATTAGAATGTTGAAAGAAATATTTTCATGTTGAAATAAAGAGAATTGGGAAAATATTTTTGTGGATCCAGGATTTTACCTTTGAAACTCAACATGGGGTGACCTTAGGAAGAATTGCTGAGACTACAATGATGACCATTATGTTTACTCATGTTTTGGTAGTTTATAGGCTTACAAGAGGAAAACTTAAAATGTCACTGGAACTAATTACTTGGGATTGACAATTCTTATACATATGTTGATTTGGAGCGGTAGAGCTTATGCATAGTTTTGGGGTTCATAAATACTGCAAGGTCAAGTAGAAACAAAAAAACAGGAATCAAAGAAAATTAAATTAGATTAAGTGTTCAATGAACTACACCTCTCTACTTGCAAACAGTACATCATATGGTTTAGCAGAATGTTGCCATACTAAATAGAAACAAGAAAAGGAAAGATTAACATGAGTACATATATAAGCCAACTAGACCTTCCAAAAATAAGTAATAATAATAATTATAGCAATAATAATAACAAAAATAACCAATAATAATTTTTACAGTCATCTTAAATGTCTTAATGTTTAATTGCTACTATGGCTGGCTGCTGCTACTAAGTACTTTAGTAAAAATCCCACTCACAGTTTGTTATCATCAAGCCTCATTTGTGGGCTAGGAAGCTTCAGCTGATTTGGGGTCATAAGCCACCCATCAGCCTGTCTGTTTAGTTGTGTTTCTTGCTTTGCTGTCTTTTGTCTGTTGTTGCACATATTTGCTAGGTCTACTGAGTAAATATTTCTGGGTTTTGGTGCATCTGGGATTTCTTTCTGAACTGCAATTGATATAGCTTTCTACCAAAATAAAAAAGACTTCTCAAAGTCTTTAGAGGGATATATTTTTTTTTTTAATTCCAAGGTACAAGCCATTTCATAAGATTAGGGTGGCCCACAAACAAGTCTTTCAGGCTTTTGTGCAATTGTATAATACTCCCCACCTCATCATCACTCTCTGAATTTAGAAATCCTCTCAAATATAATGCAACAGAAGTTGTAAACTGAGCATGTATTATGGTCTTTTTTATTCCTATCTTTTTTCCTCTGCACATGATGTCAATAGAATACACCCGTCGAAGGGAAACCAGGTCAAGTCAGCTGGAAAAGAAGAGACAAGAAATTTTTAGAGAAGCCCTTTACCTGTAGTATTGCAATGGCACATCAAACAAAACTTTACACAGGAGGAAGAGTGGTCTCAAAAGACATATATAAAAATATTTTGGTTTGAGGGATGTAATTTTAAAATTTGTTTTCATACTTGTGATGTTAAACATTAAAGTAAAAACATCCTTGTTTGATGCAGTGATTATTGCTATGATTCTTACTCCTCATCTCTCAAAATCTGCATTTTCATTGCTTATTTTATTGTCTTCTTTTTGTTATCCCTTTTTTCCACCTATGTAATGGTCTGGTTTTGCATTGTGCAATGTCTCATAACTGTTTCAATTTGCTCAAATGTGGTCCAGCCCTTTCTCTGCACTTAGAGTGTTTAAATACACATGTATTCATTTCCAAGCACTGATGCTTTCTAGATTTGTATCAAGTTTTCACACAAGGGGTGTGACAGCTGTATTAAGAAGTGCCATCTATGATGATGTTTGGGTTCATTTGGAACTGGTTATGGCTGCACTCCATATTATACATATTTTGTCTATCCCTAAATGCTGTATGTGGTCAAGGTCTTAGAGAAGAGGTGTTTGGCTGCTACCTGTTCCAAAGCTCAGTAACCCTCTAATAGAAGCATGAAATTTTCAGTCTTTCACAGATGGTGTAATAATGCCTAAGTGAAGTAAAGTTTGTAGGTAGAGAGTGTATATTGGCTCCCATGAGCTAGAGTATCTGGGAAAACAGTTCAACTTTCAAGCAGAGATGTTCTTGAGATTATAATGCATATAATTGTACATTTACATAACTGCATAGGAACAGATCAGTACACACCAAGCAAAAGGCACTCCAAGTTACTATCTGTACACTTCCTTCCCTGCAGGATATGGCTTCAATGGTAGTTAAGAACAACAGCATACCAAAATCTCATCTAAGCTTCCTCCCAGATGTTATTCTTTCAACAATTGTCCTGTAGGACTGTTTCCCAACCTCTCTGTCCTAGTTGAAATTATCCAGAAGTACAAAGACTCCACAGTAATTGTAACATTTATGTGTACTAGTGATCTTTGTAATACTGAAGTGATATATTACCTAGAAAGGAAACTACACAAGTTACTCAGCTTTTCAGACAAATGCTTGTAGACGTAATACTTTAGCATCACAGAATCATGTTTGAGTGAAGATGCACTGGTTAGAGAATCACCACCCATTCCCTGACTTAAACTGTGTTGTCACTAGCAGGTGTCTGTAATCTGACAGGTTTGAATTTTGTCACAAGTAATTTATTTGAATTTCAGTCACATCCACCCCTAAAAATAGTAGAACTAAGTTCGGGAGAAAAGTTGTGGTTCCACACTGTAAGTTACTCACTTTAAAATGCCAGCTTCGGTGCCTTGGCTCTACTTTTTGAATATATTAAAGTTGTTCATTTGGACTGCTCCTACCCTTTCTGGCTGAACACACTTCATTCGCTGTGATCAGCTAGCCAACATGTTAATGGAATGTAATTTGAGTTGCACATAATTATTTGGATGGGAGACTACCACGCTTCTGTAGTCTAACAGGTAGCTGGATTATGTAGCTTTATTATTCAAAGCAAATGGGAACATGAGTTACATGCTGTGTAACTGAAATGAGTAGGCCCATAGATTCATTCTGGTGCTTATTAAAGTGGCTTGTCATAGTTAATGCACTTGTAAAATAGGATTTATAATGGAAACATTTAAAGTGCGAACAGCAACTTACCCCCATCTACCAGTAGCTATGAAAATATTATCATATGGCAGCATCTTAAAACAGAAAACTAGTTCAGTTGTATATGTTGCAGTACAGATTCTTCTATATGCCTAATGTGACAAATCTTTAATAGGTAATTCATTATTTTTTATAGTATTTCTTGATAGGGGAAGTCTAATAATGTACTGTAACTTTTGTTGGTCTGTCTACTTTGTACATTCTGTTCCTAGAATTAATAGCTTTTGTACATAATTGTCATGGTTTAAACCCGGCTAGCAACCAAGACCCATGCAGCCTCTCACTCACTCCCACCACAGTGGGATGGGGGAGGATTAGAAGAGTAAAAGTGAGAAAACTCATGGGTTGAGGTAAACAGTTTAATCAGCAAAGCAAAAGCCGCATACACAAGCAAAGCAAAGCAAGGAATTCATTCACTGCTTTCCATCGACAAGCAGGTGTTCAGCCATCCCCAGGAAAGCAGGGCTCTGTCATATGTAATGGTTACTCAGGAAGAAAAACACCATAATGCTGAACTCTTCCTTCTTATTCCCCCAGTTTACATACTCAGCATGACCTCACACGGCATGGAATATCCCTTTGGCTAATTTGGGTCACCTGTCCCTCCCAATTTCCCGTGCCCCTCTGGCCCTCTGGCTGGCAGGGCCCAGGAATCTGAAAAGTCCTTGACTTCGTATAAACATCACCCAGCAACAACTGAAAACATCAGTGTCCCATCAACATAGCTCTTACATCAAAAGCAAAGCACAGCACTACACCAGCTACTAAGAAGAAAACTAATTCTTTCTCAGCTGAAACCAGGACAATAATCAACCTTTGAAGGAGTGTCTTGAAAGAAAGTTTCAAAGCAATGACAGAATTTGTTTTCCTTTGATAATTTCATTAGATTACATGATGATCTTATCTAGTTTTATTTGGTATCCTCAGACACTCAGAGACAAAAGGAGGAATAAATGTTGGTGGAAAAGTTGGCACAGAAGGAAGGCCTTGCTTGTTTGTTCTTACTTTCTGCAAGCCTACATTTTGGGGTTTTTAGACCCTTCTACATTTTCAGAGTCAGGCTCTAATCATATGCATTCTAAAGAAATATAACTACCAAGATAAAGTGACAACCAGTATGGGAAGTTTCACTTCTGAAATTCCATGTTGTGTGCTACCCATCAAGACAATTCCAGACTAGCTTTTTGGGCCAGTAACTCAGTCAGTGCTGAAAATCACATGAAATCTGGAGGGAGAATTCATCCCATCTGGCACTGTATGGAACGGGACATTACTTATTGGGGGCAGCTCATTCCAGACCTCCATATTGCTTTCAGACAGTGACATGGGTTCTTATCCAGCTGGTCAAGGTATTAGGCCTTTCAAAATGCCTTTATGAGGGCCTTGAGGATGAGCAATATGAGCAATACATAGAAGCAATACATACTTTTATGAGACTCCACCCAGAGTTCTGCATTCAGATCCAAGGTCCCTAGCACAAACAGGTCATGGAACTCTTAAAGTTGTCCAGAAGAGGGCTACTAAAATGATCAGAGGGACAGAACACTTCTCCTGTTAGGAAAGGCTGAGGCAGTTTGGGTTGTTCAGCCTGGAGAAGAGAAGGCTCTAGGGTGATCTTATTGTGGCCTTTTATATACAAAAGGGGTCTTGTAAGAAAAATGGAGAAAACCTTTTCTCAGGACCTGTAGCTATAGAGTAACATTTTTTAAACTGAAAGAAGACAAATTTAGGTTAGGTTAGATTAGATTAAATTAGATTAGATTAGATAAAATATAAGGAAGAGATACTATAACCATGGTGAGACAATTTTTGCTGGAGATGATGGTGGTGGTGGTGCTAAAATATGCAGGATCCAATAAAACATTTTAGTTTCACCCAAATTGTTAAGATCTGTCTGCTAAACACAGATAGGATCTTCAAACGTAATGAAATCAAAAAAACTTTTTGTAGATCAACTCTATATTTAAAAACTTGCATTTAGAGATATGATGATATAAGAAGGATTTACCTTGTAGTTGCCTAACATCTATCTGGCAGCATGTTTGTACCATAATTATAGCTCTTTTGGCATTTTAGTCAATATGCAAATCGTTCTTTTTCTACTTGTTCCAAGAGTTGAAGAAACATTTCCTTCCTCTTGCATGGTATACAAACATCCGTACTGTAAGGAATTACTTTCCATGTACAGGATTAAACACTGACAAATGTATTGGAACTGCAAATCCTTTTATTAATTATGGCAGATGTAAACTGCAGAAGTTTGTTATAAAGTAATATAATGGCATTTTTTGAGCATTCATTATTACTGCTAATGGTGACAGCCTAGTATATGGAATCATTACATAATAGCTGACTCTATCACAAATAGGGTATCAAATGCTGAATTTATATCAGTCCTTTCCAGGCCGGTATTGTACTATAATTGCATCACAGAATATTTACGCTAACCTGGAAGAAGATAAAATAAATTTATGTTGCATTTTGTGAATATCTGAAATATATTTGTTTATTTTATTAAAATGTGATTAGAAATCACATTTTTATGTGTTGTTACAAATTTTCTTTCTTTTTGGTGTTTAACAGGTATAGATACTAACTTTTTATAAATATAGGAAGGAGTAGGTACTTTAGAGCAATGTGTGTTTTCCTGTTAAGAATATTCATATTTTCACACAGAGAAGTCACAGGTGGCTTTATACGCTATTTAATAGAATTATATTGATAAATGAACAGTTCCTACAGTCATTCACACATCAGTTCTCAAACATATAAAATCTGTTGTGTGTGTGCACATGCACGTGCCTGTGCTTAAAATAGGAAAAAGAGAGAGTGGGAAATATTTTACATTACACTTGCTGTAAAAGAAATTATGCTTCCTTTCCTCAGCTGAGGTATAGCTATAGTAATTTCTCTGCAGTTGATGAAGCTATACGTGATATTTGTGATGTAAACCCTGGTGGGTTTGATTTAGAATGCTACTACTGAAATTTTGGATATAGGCAGGCAAAATCTAACTCTGCAATCTAGGTTTTGCAACAACAGAAAGATGCTAAAATGTGCAATAAATTTAATTATAGAAGACATATTGAATCTTTAGTTTTGGCTGAAATCTTGCCTCTTAGAATTTGTCTGCATTTTGTAATTTACTTTGTTCAGATTAGCAATTAATTTCACCCTTTCTTTCTGTGCTACACCAGCAGCATAATTCTTCTAACTCTGTGCTAACATACTGAGACAATATCAACTCAAGAAGAAATACATCATTAGTTGATTCTACAGTGTCATTTACTGCAGCTTCCTTGATTCTCCTCAGGGACCTGGCATATTACATGGATTACTTCCCCCCCCCCCCCCCCCCATTCCCCTAAGATTGGGCATAAAAAAATACTATTTCTGTTTCTAAGATATTATACATAATTTTCTTTCAAAGTTTAATAACCTTAAATTCCCTTTTTTATACAATGCTGACTTGAAACTATGTCATATTTTAAAATTCTTTTAGTGGAAACAACTGTGAAGACACAAGTCCAGCTTTTGTGAAGTTCAAATAATTTCAGCAGTATGGTTTAAATCCATTGGAACCTTTTTAATCAAAGAGTGCTTAAGTAGGACAAGATAGGATTAGAATGAGATTCTGTGGAAAATACTAAAACATGCAATTACCAGCTTGCAAAAGCAACAGAACAGAATTGTGGAATCTAAAGAACAGGAGGCAATAAGGCAAGAGTTTTGAGGAAAAAAAATTAAGATAGAATATTTCAAATTGCCGTGCCAAAACCACTTCTGCTGATTGCAATTACATGGAGTCAAGATTACCACTATTGAATACTACCTCCAACATCTGAAAAAACTTCTGTGAAACATGCTGAGAAGTTTGACTTTTTAGTCATTACTTTTGTTTTTTCAGTCAAGAAATTGGGAGGTTATACTGGAAAAAAAAAGTTTAGAACTGAATTTGAAATTGTGGGCTTTTAAAAAAATCTTGTTATATATTTTTTCTGTAAGCTTTTGGTGATGGAAGAAAGCAGTTTCTTGACTGATCAAACAACTATAATTTGCATCTTATGGCTAAATAGGAGCAAATTGCTTTTGGTCAATATCTTAAGGGTGTTAGCAAACCTGATAATCTCATAAAAGAACTTAGCAAAAATAATTTTATGAATTGAGTCAGTTTAAATTGTACTAGAAAATATTCATCTTAAAATACCATCTAGATGCAAACAGCAACTGCTGCTTTCATGTTAATAAACAGAAATTACAACTGCTGTTGTTAAATAATGCGTGGTTAAGATTGTGCCCCTGGATCTGAAAGCAAAGGAGAGTCTCCATTCATGGATTCTCTTACTCGTTATGTTCCATTTAGGACCTGGACAATTTTTTTGGCAATATAACATAATGATTAAGATATCTATAAGACCTTTGAGTAAAGTGCTTTGTCCCTTGTTACAGTCATAAAGATTGTCTACGAATGAGTAGAGCAGATTATGGCTGCACTGCATGTTCCTGTAGCCTCTAATAAGGTGTCCATTCCCCTTTAGGCAGGACCTGCTGTGGTAATTACAGCTGCAAGTGAGGATGCTTTAGGCCAGCTCTAACATAGTTTGATACACAGGGTGTCACCACACACTTTTTGGGGACATGGAGAGCAAAACTATCAAGTTCCAAGTACTTCCTAGATCTCTTCAGTAGCATAATAACATTACCTGTCACATTTGTAGCAGCTTTACCATTTGATTTCTTTCCTTTCGGTGGAGCAAACATTTTCACAGGATTATCTAGTGTGATTGCAACACACCTTTTCTTAATGATAGTAGCCATTACAACATAGATACTTAAAAAGACAGGACTTCACCCCTTCCCCAAATCTGTGCTGCACGACATTTCTCTGTATTAAATGTTAAAGATCATTTGATCAACTATTCCCTATTTATTGTAAATCCCACCTTCACACATGGTGTTCATTTTATCACCTTGATCCCATAGTACTGTCAGAAAATAGTGTACTTTTAACAAGAGTTGATACTTGAGTATAAAAGAGCACTATGTGGGTTATCATGTGACAACAAAAGCTCTGTTCTTTGTTTTTTCTCTTCTTCTCCACATCCTTATTGTCAGTGGCAAACTGCATGGAACTCTTTGTTTCTTATATGGAACACATGGACAAGCTCTGCATGATTCTTTCAGTGTTTAGCATGGGACAGAGATGTTGGTTAATTGGTTTTCTGAGTATGATAGTTTTACTATCATGAGATGAAAAGCTATGCCTCTCCTGTCAGCACTTGTTGATGAAGCTGTTTTTTTTTTCCCTCTGACACCACAGTCCCAGAGAAAAGTATATGACTACTTGTTTTGTTATGAAAAAAAAAAAAAAAGAAAAAGAAAAAAACAAACCAAACCACAGTTGCAGTTATACTGATGGAGTGATTATCTCCAAAGACAGGGAAAAAAAGGGAGAGGGTGGAGAGTGGGAACAGACTGAATTCTGTATATCTCATGAACCTATAGGTGAACATCAAGGAAAAGAGTCACTTGAGGTGAAGGCACACAGACCTAGACTCTATCTGGGCTGATCCACCCTGAGGCTGTTGAGTGGCAACACAGTCAGAATCACAGGTCACAAGAAGTATCTACTAGCATTAGTGCAGCTGAACCCCAGCCCATGTATTCTTTCTAAACATGAATAAATAATGTTATTCTAAATTCTATTGGGTCTGTTAAGCATTTTCAGTAACATAAATAATGTTCATTCTTAATATCACACTTCAATATAGGATTTTTCAATAGATTGTCATTTTCTTCAGATGGAAAACAACTTAAAGCACCATGTTGGGAAATGAAGAAGCAAATAAAATGCTATAGATTGCATTTCTTTAAATCAGGAAAAAAAGTAATCTAGAAATAATTTGCCCAAAATTACTTCAACCTTCCTGTTACATTACATCGACATTTATTTAATATTACTGTTTGTTTTCTGGGAGCACAGCACTTATCTATTAAAGGGTTTGCAATGTTTAAGTTATTACCTCCCCTAGTTCTTGATCTTTGAAAATTTACAAGGTTCCTGCTACATAACACAATTATAGAACTGTGCCATATGCTTTATGCATATGGCAAGCATTTTGGAGAAGCTTTCAGTATTGTGTTCTGCAGATCTATGCAGAAAGTGCTACTCTGAGATTTGTGCAAATAGTTACAGCTGGAAAAAAGGTCGTTTAATTATAAAACAATAATGGAGCTGGGTTGAACTACTTAAGGGAAACCTGACACAGATGCTTGTGTAATAGAGCCCAGTTATTAATTTATAGAATTAGCCCTGCCCTGCAAGCTGCTCCCAGCATGTGAACCCCATTGACATCTGCAGGGCTTTGCAAAGACACTGCCTTCCAGCCAGATGGACCACTTTGCAGGATCAGAGATTAAGAGTACCATTTGAATTAGATAAAAAATGACACGAACAACTACGTCAGGCTTCCATCCTTCAATGTAACTGTCATATTATCTCATTTTTTCACTACTTATTTTGTATTGTTATCATGTACAAACTGCCGGATGTGTAAGTAATTTGGTGGAATTTTATTCAGGAACTTAAGAGCCAGATTCTCAAATAGTAATCATTCCCTTGAGGTGAAAAGAAACATAACTAGCTTTTAAATTTTTGCTGCAGTGTAGAATAATTTGGGGACTCTGACATATATTTTTCTTTTATGCTCTAAGAAAGAGTAGCACAGAAGTTGGATGGGCAACTTACTGTCTGCTGAGGGTTATTCTCTGAAAGCAGATTACATCTTCTATGAACTATGAAGAAAGGCAGAGTAGACAGTCTGAAAATGTTTGAACTGTCAGAAATACTCACTGCAGAATCAAGAACCTCATGTTTATATCAAAGAACAGGCTAACACTCCGTATGGTGAGATCCCCAATTTCAATATAAGGAAGTGTATGTGAAGAAGTTTTAGGTTTGAGTTCCAAATAAGAAAACAGCAGTTTTACACCCATATTTTCATGTCCATATTGCAGTAACCCTTCATTGGTATGAATCTGACAACATGCAAACCATGCTGTGCAGATTGACAATCTTATTGATGAAGTACACTGGAAACAGAAACCAGAGAAAATTAGCTGTCTGAAAAGAGGTATGTTTTCTTAAAAGTATTTCATAAAACAAACTTAAACACACACACACACACACACCCCCAATCAAAATCAACCAAACCAGAAAGTTTAAAAAGATAGTAAGGGAAAGTTACCTCCTAAACCCCTCAATTATCTTGCTACTTTCTTCTCAGTTCTTCAGAGGATGTATCTGAGACACTTGATTTTCAAAACCCAGAATCTCACAGCTGAATTTCATACTTAGACTGTATCTGAGTTCTGTCCTTACTTTAAAGCTAAACTGTTTGGTTTTTTTTATATTAAAAAAATTCTCAGATGAAAACTTTGACTTGTGGTTTCGTCTTTTATATTGATTTTATAAATGGGGAACTGTTGTGTTACGTGTAAGTGACCATTAAAACAATCATACCAAACAGTGTTTCAAATAACTTTGCAAATTTAAACTTTGCTTCTTCAACAACTTATAATACATAGATTTTTATGCTTGATTTGAAGTATTTGCTTTCTATCCACTGAAGCTCATTCTGCATTATAAGAGGATTTTTTATTACAGAATGGATAAAAAAACCCCATCAAACAAAACAAAAAAGCCCAGTCCATTGTCATCCTATTTGTATGTGAACTCTCTTGACTTCATATTAGCCATTTTTTTCTAAGGTACAACTTAAAACAGTAGAAAAATGTTTCAGAAGGATAAGATGAAACAATTAAAGGTATAATATCAGTTAACCATAAAGGTAGTGTATTAGATCTTTCTGTACAGGCTATTATTTAGGCATTAAATAACCATCAATCTACTTCAGTCAAAAGCACATTTCTGATTGTCAGTTTTAGTTTTACAAAACTTAAATCATCTTAATTTACTTCTTGAGGTCTTGATGTCATTGAACTTCACATTTAGAAGAATAACAGATGAACACTTTCTTTCTCTACAATCATAGAATCATAGAGTCACGGAATAGTTCGGGTTGGAAGGAACATTTAAAGGTCATCTAGTCCAAACCAGCCTTCAATGAACAGGGATATCTTCAACTAGATTAGGTTGCTCAGAGCCCCATCCTACCTGACCTTGAATGTTTCCAGGGATGGGGCATCTACCACCTCTCTGGGCCACCTGTTCCAGTGTTTCACCACCCTCATGGTAAAATTTTTTTTCCTTATAGCTAATCTAAGTCTACCTTCTGCTAGATTAAAACCATTACCCCTTTCCCTAGGGCTACAGGTCCTACAATAATGTCTGGCCCCATCTTTCTTATTGTGATAAGGGCTCCCTGGAGCATTCTCTTTTGCAGGCTGAACAACTCAAACTCTCTCAGCCTTTCCTCGTAGGAGAGGTGTTCCATCCCTCTGAACATTTTTGTGGTCCTTCTCTGGACCCACTCTTTCCATGTCTTTCCTGTGCTGAGTACTGCAGAGCTGGATGCAGTACTCCAGGTGGGGTCTCACCAGAGCAGAATAGAGGGGCAGAATTACTTCTCTTGACCTGCTGGCCATGCTTCTTTGATGCAGCTAAGGATATGTTTGGCCTTCTAGGCTGTGAGCACACATTGCTGACGCATGTCCAGCTTTTCACGTACCAGAGACCCCAAGTCCTTCTCCACAGGGCTGCTCTCTATCACTTCATCCCCCAGCCTGTATTGATACTGGGCGTTGCCCTGACTCAGGTGCAGGACTTTGCACTTGGCCTTGTTGAACCTCATGATGTTCACATAAGCCCACTTCTTGAGATTATCCAGGTTCCTCTGGATGGCATCCTGCTCCTCAAGTGTGTCAACCACACAACTCAGCTTGGTCTCGTCTGCAAGTTGCTGAGGGTGTACTTAATCACACTATGTCATTGATGAAGATATTAAACAGTATTGGTCCCAATATGAACCTCTGGAGGACACCACTCAATGCTAATCTCCATCTGGACATGGAATCATTGACCACTACCCTCTGGATGCAACCATCCAACCAGTTCCTCATCCACTGAACAGTCCACCCATCAATTCCATATCTCTCCAATTTAGAGAAAAGGATGTTGTGGGGGATGGTGTCAAAGGCTTTACAGAAGTCCAGATAGGTGACATTCGTAGTTCTTCCTTTGTCCACTGATGTAGTCACTCCATCATAGAAGGCCACTAGGTTGGTCAGGCAGGACTTGCCCTTGGTAAATCCATCCTGGCTGTCTCAAATAAACCTCTCTGTCCTTCTGGGGCCCTATTATAGATTCTAGGAGGATCTGTTTCATGATCTTGTCAAGAAGAAGCGACTCTGGCAGGTTGGTAGTTCCCAGGGTCTTCCTTTCTACTCTTTTTTAAAATGAGTGCAATGTTTCCCTTTTTCCAGTCACCAGGAACTGCCATTACTTTCCAAATACCATGGAGAGTAGCTTAGCAACTATATCAGCCAATTCCATCAGGACTTTGGGATGTACTTCATCAGGTCCCATAGACTTATGTATGCCTAGGTTCCTCAGGTGATCACAAACCTGATCTTCTCTTACTGTGGGAGGGACTTTGATCATCCAGTCCTTATCTTCAGGTCCATCCACTTGAGTGGTGTTGGAAGAGAGGTTGCTGATGAAGACTTGCCTTGGCCTTCCTGACTCCACCCCTATACAACTGGGCAATGTCCTTGTACTCTTCCCGAGATACCTGTCCCTGCTTCCACTGCCTGTGCATTTCCTTGTCCTTTAGTTTGACCCGCAGATCTTGACTCACCATGCCAGTCTCTTGCCTTCCATTCTGATGTCTTACATCTGGGGCTTGAGTGCCTTTGTACTCTATGGAAAGCATCCTTAAAATTCTGCCAGCTCTGTTCTGCTATTTTGTCCCCAAAGACAGTTTGCCAGGGGATCCCATTGACTTAACTCCTTGAACAGCTGGACGTTTGCTTTCCTAAAATTCAAGGTCCTGACTTTACTCTTCTCCTAACCCATATCCCTCAGGACTGTGAACTTCACCAGTACATGATCACTGCAGCCCAAGCTGCTTTCACTGATTAGCTCACTTGCATTGGTGACCATCAGGTCCAATATCACATCCCCTCTGGTAGGGCTGTCTATTACCTGGATTAAGAAGTTGTCCTTAACTCCAGGAGCCTTCTGTATTGCCTACAGCTTGCTGTTACTTTTCCAGCAGATATCAGGGTGGTCAAAGTCCCCCAGCAGGATGAGAGCCTGCAAATGCAATGTCTCCAGTAGCTGGAGTAAGAAGGCTTTGTTAGTAGGCTACCCTTAATCAGATGGCCTGTTGTAAACACCAGTCACAAGGTTTCCTTTGTTGTCCCCATCTTTAATTCTTACCCATAAACTTTCAACCTGTATGTGGCTATCCTTTAGAGACAGCTCTTCACAATTTTTAATGTAGAGGGCAAGCCCTCCTTCCTCACCTGTCCCTTCTGAACAGCCTGCAGCCATCAATAGCCACATTCCAGTCATGGGATTCATCCCACCAAGTTTAAGTCATAGTAACTTGGTCTTAGCTTTCTAGAAGCATGGCAGCTTCGAGCTCCTCCTGTTTGTTGCCCACACCATGTGCATTGGTATAGAGGCAATTCATAGAGGATACCTTCTTAGAGGAACACACCTTAATTCCTTTGAGGTACTTCACTGGTGTTTCCCTGCTGGGTCCTATTACCTCAGGAGCCCCTGATTTATCTCCATAAAATTTCAAGTGTGCTGTAGCATACTCAGCATGTCTCAGAGCAACAGGCTGAGGGTCCTTGCTAGCACCTGTCCCTCTAACCTTGGTGTGTTGTCCCACAGCTTGTCATAGGTAAGCCTGATATTACCCCACTCCCCCTTCAAGCCTAGTTTAAAGCTCTGTCAATCAGCCCTGCTAGCTCATGAGCAAAGACTCTCTTCCACCTTTGAGAAAGGTGAATCCCATCTGACACTAGCAGGCCTGGTGCCATGTAGGCCATCCCACTATTGTAAAACCCCAAAACTGTGGCGATGAACCAGTTATGGAGCCATGTATTAGTAGACTGTGTCTATCTGCTTCCAATGTCACTGCCCACAACTGGAAGCATAGAGGAAAAAAATACCTTGCTCTGGATGAACAAACCAGAAATGCTTTTGGGCAAGAAATTGGGCCACCCATTTCAATAACATATATTTCACTCAGTACTACAAAATTTTTATTTTTTATTACATGTTTGCCTATAGCAACTGCGTCTGTGTAAAATTTTTCAACTCTACTTCAGTACACTTACTTGTTGGTTATATTGCCGGGTTTCATGAGGAATCTTGATTTGCGTGTCTGGTGATTCTTTCTAAGCAGACAACATAATGGACAAGAAGCTAAGGAAATCATCCACTCTCAGACAGGCAATGCCATTATATCTTTTTTTAAGGTAATATTTGAAGCCAATAGCTGTAAATTGCTTTCCACTGAGATATTAATGATTCTGAGGTAGAACTCAGAGGTTTCTATCAATTTAGGCATGCTGACATTTTGCTGAAGTAAGAACTCTAGGAAGAAAAGGCACTAATTCTTAACCTGTTAAATTACTGCTTTTGCTCCATATGATTAACTTCTGTAAGCTTACTTTATAGGCAGAAGATACCTTGCACACTTTAAGGATTCTTTTACGTGACAAAAGTTTTCTTATGAACTTCCAGGACACTGACACATTGCATAAGACTTCATCCAGTGGATGTAATAGTGATATGCTGGACAAGACACTAAAATCTTACAATTCCTAAGGATATGTCAAAAGCATAGGCCTGGGATCAGACTATGTTATTCAGGGCTTTGCCCAGATGGGTCTTGAAAACTTCCAAAGATGGACACTGCACAACTTCTCTGGCAACCTTCTTCTCTGCTTGACTGTATTTGAAAGAAGAAACTTTTTTGTTGTATCCAGACTGATTGGCTCTTTCTCAATCTTGTTGTGGGCTGCCTCTGATCCACCTGACAGATTTCTTAGTGAAGAGCCTGGCTCTGTCTTCTTGATGACCTGCTCACAGGCAGCTGTTAGGTCCCCCTGAAACTGTCTCTCATCCAGGCTGACCAAGCCCATCTTCCCCAGCCTCTTGTAAGGCATGTTCTTCTGTCCTTGACCAGCTTGGTGACCCTCCTCTGAACTCACTCCAATTTGTCAGTGTCCGTCTTGTACTGGGGAGGCCTGAACTGGGCACGATAATTCATATATGGTCTGATGAGTACTGTAAAGAAGAAAAATCACTTCTTTTGATCTACCAGCTGTTCCCACATTCATATGGCCTAGGACACTGTTAATGAGCTTTTGCTGCTAGGACCCTCTGCCAGCTCACACTCAGCTTGCTGTCAGCCAAGACACACACACACACACATCCCAGTCTTCTTCAGCACAGCTGTCCCTCACTCATTCAGACTCCAGCCTGCATTGTTGCAGGGGCTAATTCATTCCATGTGTGGGAATTTTCAAGAGATTCCTGTCAGGCTGTTCCCTACCCAGGTCCCTTTCAAAGGCAGCCCTGTCCTGGGTTCTCCTCAGTTTGTTGTCTCCCATAAGCCAATTAAGTGTAGTCCATCTCCTCCTCTAGGCCATTGATAAAGATGTTAAGTAGGATAGGTCCCAGTGCATATCCTGAAGAAACTCCACCTGCAAATGGCCTTAAGCCAAAGGAAAAATCACTAAGCACTATCCTTTGAGACTCATCATCCAACTTCGTTCTCATCTATCTAGCAGATCCCCTGTCTGGAGCACAATGCACCAGGATGCATACAAAGATGCTGTAGGAGACCATGTCAGAAGTCTTTTTAAGTGAAGAGAGGCAACACCCACTGCTCTCCCCTCATCCACAGGTCTTGTTATTTCATCTTAGGAAGCAAACAGCTGTCAACCATCCTTTACTCTTGAAGAACATACACACAAAACACAAAATACAAGTCTAATGCCCTGCATTAAATTCCTTTTGAAGTAATTTTGGCCTCTGAAGAAAAATTCAAATAATATTTTTTTTTCTTTTTCTAATTTAAACAATGTATGGAGTTATTTTTTCTAATATTATTCATTTAATCTAAAGCTTTATATACAAACTGTATCAGAAGCTTTGCATTATTTCCTTTTTAGCATCATAATTATGATGCTAAAATCTTCTGAATAACCTGTTTTCCTTCATCTAAAGTTTCTCATTGAGTAACCAATAAGAGAAGTTATGAGGGCTTTTCATTGCAGTAAAAAGCCTCATTGTATGTGCTCCCCAGCTTTTTTGCTTCTTCTACAACTTGAAATTGACTGAAAAGGTATCACCATGCTGCTGTGGTTCTTTGGCAATTTTAATTGCAGAATCCACAGAAAAGACAATGTACAATGTATGTGCCTAACTCAAAGCAGTCCAAGAAGCAGCCTAAGCCACTACTTCTGAATTAGTTCATTTTACGTTAAATAAAAAACAACCACTTGATGCATCAGACTCTTTGCTTTGACAATAATTCATCTGTTTATTTCATTATACATAACTTTTAAGAGATTTTTTTTTTCTTTTTTTTTTTTTTTTTTTTTTTGTCTGTAGGAACATTCTGCAATCACAGAAGACTTTAAAGGCAGGTGATTTTGTAGAATTTCTTCAATCTAAGTAAACTGTTTATTAGTTGGTTTAACCAGAAAGTACCTCTAGGTTAAGGCAATAGTTAGGTTTCAACCCACATTACATTTATTGAAATTTACATCTTGTTCCCATCACGGAAGTCATCAGGTATTATAGATTGTTTTTGATAGAGGTGGATGATGAGTCATCAACTGAACTATCAAATATCTATTTTCCAAAGCATTTAGACATTTCAAACTTTTCTCTCTCTCTTTTTATATTTTTTTTTTTTTTTTTTTATACTTCAGTTAGTTACTCACAATCTGTCCATTAGGGACTGTAGATTTAGGTCAGATCTTCACAATTTCCTGCAGGTTCTTCCATGCCCCTTGGCCTGCACTGTAAAACAATAAAAGCTGTATTTAGCTGTATAACCCTGCTAGAAGACTATTGAGCTCAGTGTCATGCTGACATGTTACATGACCTCAGAACCACAGTTAGATCACTTCTGTGCAAGCCATGTGTAGAAGTAGGAGGTGTAGGTGTGACTTCCACTATATAAAACTCAGTTCCAATGTATTCTTGAGTCTGGTTCCTACCCCCACTGTAGACTGCAGCTGCGTCATCTAAACCTTCAAACACAGTCAAATATTATGTCTTTTAAATGTATTCACTTTTCTAAGTGCATTGGTGGGTTTTATTTTTGATTCAGGTAACTTTCTGCAGGAGAATATAAGATTAATTTGAAAAGCCCAGACTAAAAAGATGGTACAATAATTGAAAATCCAAACCATTTCTTATATACTTATTATTTATATAAATAATGAAGCAGATGCATTTATCTGTCACCCTATACTCAACCTGGGAATTATTTTTTTGCAGCAAAACATGATCTGCAACACTATTTCAACAAGAAGATAGAATAAATATTACACAATTTTATAAATGGACTATGCTTCTGTTAAAATTTCTCCATACCATAAAATCATTAACAATTTTCATTTGAAACATTAATAGATGTTGTTGGGGTTTTTTTGATTGTTTCTGGTTTTCTTTAGAAAATCTGTGGTATTTAAAACTCACTTAATCATAAGCGTTTGCTTTTGTATGGATTGCTTTACACTTCCTAATGATGATAGAAATTCATCACTAGATGTGTAAGAACTATTTGGTTTGATGACAGCTGAATACTACATAATTACTCTTGCACTGTCTTTTCCAGGCTAAATTTGGTTGAAGATGGTACAAATATATTTTTATATATATATATATATAAAATAAAACAGCATTATTTTACTGTGGTGTATTTTAAAATGGACAACACTACATTCAACCAGTATAGTAAAGGAAAAGCAATATAGAAACATACTTTATTCATTTGATATAAATTGATGTTATTCTAAGATATTTAAGGTGACAAGCAGTTTTAGTAGCTTATCTTTCTTGTGATAGAAAAGAGGAAATTTTCAGAATAGGAATGATCCATTGATTTACTAGTGTTACAGTGGCATAAAAATGGAACATAACATATATCAGGACCACAGACAGAATGAATAAAAGAAAGCAATGAAAATAAATGAAGATGTTGAGTGGGATTCAGTTTTGGAGCATGTAAGTGGGATACATAGTTTTCAGGCAGTGCATGAAAAGATTTGAGCAATCTCTCCATGTTAGAGAAGAGAGGAAAAGATGGGCAGAGGTATGATTTCACTACAAACACATTTGTATCTGCTAAGCAGTATCCACACAACTGAAACAGAACAAAGTCAGAAAAACTGTTAAACAATAACACCACTGAACCTAAAAAATGAAAGCCATGTAAAGTGAATTAGGCTATTAAACAGCCTCTTTTTTTTTTTTTCTTGATTAAATAATATACTTTTAAATAGGCATTGCTAAAATATTTTAATTTTTGCTTCTGCAAACTCAGCCTACATTTGTCTTTTCCTTTCATAATCAATTTTATACCCAGTATTCAAAAGCGATGAGGCTATTTATTTCATCAATATTTAAATTCTCATTCAGAATGACGTAATACACATCAAAATGTTTCACTCAGTCTTAGCAGGCAATTTATTACCAGTAAAGAGAGACAACAAAATCCAATTTATGTAATTCAGTTTCTGTACATACTGCTTTGTTTCACAAGTTGAGGAATGAATTGGTGTTCTGTATTTCTCTTACTACAGAGCCAACATGACATTATATGCAATGTTATAGCAAACTTTTCATATGGGTAGTTAACTGTGGGAAAATCACTTTGAGAGGGGAATTAGAGAAAACTGGGACCTAATAGGAGTGTAGTATTACAGAAGGTTTTGGGCTTTTTTTAGGGTAAAAGAAAGCTATTGCTTTCAATATGGTTGGCATGTGTGGAACCTACATCAGCACAGTTCCCTAAGCAACATATCCTGCCATCTCAGCACATGCTGATAAGAGTAAAAGAGGATGGAGAGGAGTGGAGAAAATGCTGCCAGGCTCTGTTGTGCTCCCTGCAGGAACGGGAACTTGATGGCACCACAGAGCTAATTAAGCTGCACAGCAGTTGTCACATGAAGAATCTATGAGATGTCTGTGGCTGAGCCAACCATTGTGGCAAAATTACTTTCCTCAAATAAAATAATCTCACTGTGATACTAACACACACCTCCATCTCAGTTACCTGCCTGCAAGGTGCTACCACACCTCACTGGGCACGTGATGCCATTCAGTAACAATAGTATGCATGACCAGGGTCATTCAAGCTCCATCTAACTGTGATGGAAGTAGACTAGTCCTGAACAGAAATAAGTCCAAATGAAGGAAATTGTTGACTAACTCTCAGATTACCCAACTCTGATTTAGTGTTCACAAAACTAGTTCAAGTTGACTCAGTCTCTAAAATCTTGGGGAGGATAAGAAACAATAAACAGATAGTGACAAGAACACCATTATCTAAGTGATGCAGAAAGAAGCTTTCAAGTGAGGGAAGTTCTGGCTATGAGAGTAAACAAGATGATGAGGTGTTGCAATCCACTGACATCAGCAGTAAATCAGTTGAAAACAGGACAAAGATAATTGTGGTAGTGGAAGATAGTGACCTCCAACTCAAATAGCCCCCCTCAACAGAGGGCAAAACCTCACTTAAGGAGCATGTGCAGATAGTAGAGAACTTCAGAAGTGCTGAGGATGTGTTCTAATTTACATTAGAAGTGAGAAACTTGTAACCAATCCTATGTATGATGGATGAATATATTCAATAAATGCAATACACTATTAAGTATAAAAAGTGAACAGATGAGTGGAGAAGTTAGGGAAGACTCCATCATAGCTTCTGGGATCAGTCAATGGGCTGAACCTGCCTTCTGCTCCATAGGGACACCTATTGGGTAAAAATTTTGTCATATGGGTGCTAAATTACTAACCCAAGCTAGCTGTTATTAGTGATTATAGTGTGGTTGTATATCACTTCAAGCTTGTTTTTGCAGACAGTCACCCGCAATCACAAACCTTAATTTGTCATGATTTTACATTAACGAAGACTGTTATTACATAAACTGTTAGTCTTAGTCCTTCATGGGCACTAGCAGTTGTCAGCAGCAGGTAACACACTCAAACTGGGCAGACCCGCTGAGGGGTCCCCCTGATGCTGTTGGTGTGTTTCCCTGAACAAGTCAGTCCAATCATCCTCCGATCCAGTGGGACTGTTCCGCGAAGGGTCCCTGTAACAGGATGCTGACAGACTGGTTCGGCACAGGGGTCTTGGCTTTCCTGGGGCATCCATAGAAAGAACAAACACTAGGGCCTGAGGAAATCTCCCCCCTCCCCCCTTCATGTGACATTAACACACAACTCAAAGAAGCCCTTGGCCAGTGGCTCCCTTCCCGTTCAAATATTAAAAACATAAAAGTAACTGGCAGTTCATGATATCTAGTCACTAAGACAACTGAAAAGTAAAATTTACTATTAGTGAGAGTATAATAATAAAGGAAGCAAAAGAATGAAAATGGTTTCTGAATTCTTCAGAAAAAAATATTATAGACTAATTAATATGTTCATATTTCTCTTATCTACGTGATGAATAGAAACCGATTATAAAAATAAGCAAAGGGGAAACATATATATTATGGAAATTACCTTTCAAGTTGACTAAACCTTGTTTCTCCCTAAAATGGAAAAAAAAAAAAAAAAAGATTATTCACTGAATTTTAGGAAATGTAGCTGTATTCCCCATCATTTTCCTAAAACTAAGTTTTAGGAAATTCTTTGTAAAGGAACAATTTAAACATGCATCTTCTAAAAAGGAAGATTTTCTTTTTTGCAGTGACTTGGAGAGATAAAAATATTAATGAACTTTGTTAGCAAATTGGCCTATATTAAGGCACAGTGTTATGGATAAGAGATGTATGTCTTTGATATTTAGGATAGGCACTTATTCCAGCACTTGTTCTTTCACATTAATCCAGAAAACTGAGGAAAATCAGTTGCTCTCCTTGCTCCAAAAATGCTGGGTTTTTTCTTGTTGGTAGTATTTATAAAAAGCTTTATGGCCTCCAGATGAAAAAAGCCTCTGTAAGCGATGATACTTGAATACTGAGGGGCTGATCTGATCGTTGGAAATCTTTGAAAAAAATTCCCTCACTCCCTTAGGGCAGGCAAAGTTGGAAACTGAGATCTTATTGTGGATATCTACTGAGTGTAGGGGAAAGAGATGATGTTGTCTTATACTTCCCATTAAAGGTCTACATTCAGAGGTTTGGTTCAGTTTATCAAATAATTACTTAGTTCTGCACACAAAACTATACAAATCTGCATAAAAACATCTTTTCAGATGGCTTATTTAAGCAATGGAGATATATTTTTTGTCACCATCCTGTGACCTTTAAGCAGCTTAAAGCCTTCAGGCATATTCTATGCAAAGTAGTCAAGAGAAATCAACATACTGTTAGTAGGATTAAAGTTTGTCGTACAGAAATCTGCAAGAGGACTAGGGGTATATACTATTGCATGTACTCCATACACTTCTGAGATGAGATATCTGTAGCAACAGTGAGATGAAATTGTGAAAGTTTACTTTTTAATGGTTCAAGATGCATTTAGACAAGAAAATGTTTCTTATATATAGTCTAATGTTAGTAGAACGCTTCCTATAAATCTTCTGAGGAGCTGAAAACAATTCCCACTGGAGCTCTGGAAATTGTGCCTCTTCATCACCGCTGAAGTGTTGCCTTCTGGAAGGGCTGAGTAATTAAGAAAGCGCTTGCCAGTTCAGCATGGTGTGGCAGCAGCTGTCTGTTCACTCAGGTGAGAGAATTGAATTCTGGAGAGCTCTTGATCCACTTTCCCTGGCTTGCTTTTAAAAGGAAAGGTCTATGCTTCATAATCTCTCTTTTGGTTTTCCAACACTACCCAACACAAAGCCTCACTGCAGAAAGTTGTGTATGTCTTTTCCTTCTATGCTACAGACATTAGGTTGTTGGAATGTTACAAAGTTATAATAAAAGGAGTAAAACCAAGGAATTGGAGCAAGCCACTGTATATCTTCTGATAGCTTGGAGACAGAACGTGTAATTTAGCCCCTTTTTCTAGTCTTATTTTAATAAAGTAAACAGACTATTTTCTCTGCCCAATACCTAAGGAAGGAAAAGAAAGAAAGCATGGAAAGTAAGAGGAGTGAGGCATAAGTGTGTACGAAAGAGAATATATTCAGTTGCTACCAGCAAGACATTTAAGTTTCAGCTTTGTAGGAGGTTCTTAGCATACAGAAAACATGAATTTAAAAGCTAGTTTCTGTCTGGGGAGGGAATTTTATTGAAATTTGAACCTTTGCAGACATAAACTCAGACATTAGTAGTGAAAAAAGCGTGTTACTATGGAATTGCCTGCAGGAGTATGAAGTATCGTACCTGGTCTCATATTTTTCTTTCTGTGTGTTGTTTTGGGTTGGGTTTTTTTGTTTCTTTGTGTTTTGGGTTTGATTTTTTTGTTTGGTTGGTTTTTTGTCACTACTAACTTTCTGATTGTATCTTTTATCTTTTTCTGTCCTTTCTCTTTTACTTCCACTTCTGCCTCTAAAGCATATTTGCAATCACTTCAATTTCAACCTCAGATTCCATTATCATTTATGAAGCCTGAAGCTGACCCAGCAGCAAATTTGGCTTATGTTTTTTAAAGCACAGCTTGACACACCATTTCTTAAAAAATCTCTTCCATTTTGATTGAAAATCATTTCCACTGAAGGAAGTCAGTGTCATCACTAGAGGTGATACTAGAAGAATGGGGGAAAAAAAAAAAAAAAAAAAGGGAATAATTTCTGCATACCAGCTGTATTCTGGCAGTATTCCCGTATGGTTACATCACCTTGTGGTACTGGAAGACATAGTCAAGGACTGTAAAAAATGGGTGGCTGATTCCTTTCTAAAAATAATATATATTGTAAGCAGCAATTAAAGAAAAAATACTGTTTGGGGAAGGTTAAAAATATTTAACAGACACAGGACCAACAGAGTGAAAACGAGACCTCAAGTCTCAAGTAGCCCATGCTCTTCTTTGTTCTAGTGTAAATTGTACATTTACATACCACATTTGTATCTTCCATATTTACCTCCAAACTACTCTTTCATGAATTATATTGTTGGTGAAGCAACGTTTAAAACATTTTTTCTTTGTATCCAACATTTTTCCCTGTTTGCAAGACAGAGTACATTTTCAATGCCAGTGCAGAATCTTTCAATTTTTTTCTATACCCACTGTATCACCACTGTCCAAACAGACTCCTAGTCAACACAAACAAAGGTGACTGAAGAGTAAATATTTTTTTTTTATTTTCACATTTCAATGAGCCATCAGTTCCTATTTACAGTCTTGTTCACTTTTGGTGCCTTAATAAGGAAGCAGTTTCTTTATCAATAAACCATAAGGTTTGTATTTTTATCTGGAAAAAGTGAGATACAGGGTAAGAGTTCACATAAAATTTATCCTTGAAAAATTTAGAGTTTGCCTGCTTGTGTTTACACTGTTGACTGCTGTCTTTGCCTGATACCTTTTCTTTTTCCTTGCGGCTGGTGTTAAGTAGAAACAGCCTTTTCATATTATTCATACATTTTCATATCATGTTGACCATGAAAATTTACTGAAAGGGTAGGTAACTAAACTTTAAAAAACATTCCCAAAGCATCATTCTCATCATTAAAAGCTGCCCAAGAAAACCTCATTCTATATCTCATTGCTTTTGCATTGTTTACCCAAAGAAGTGCATAACGACTGCATGCAATGTCTTATAAAAAACCCAGAAATTTTCCTATTCCATCTATTTTCTTCCTCATTATATCTCCATTCTTCTAGTTCTGCTTTTCCTCTATTACTTTCATATTTTTCCTCCCATCACCTATTCCTTCTCTTTTCTAATCTATAAAAAACCACACACAAAATAAACCCCAACAATAAAAAAAGAGAGAAACAGGACAAAGAGGAATGACGTTGTCAGAAGCAAATGGATCTTGTGAAATAGCTGTTTTACAGGTCAGCAATGTTAAACAGAGACTGGCTGTGTTGTACACGAAATTTTAAGAACATCATTAATCCCAAATAGCTGCATTTGACTAAAGCATATTGTCCAATAATGTTCAGTACCTAAAAACTATTTGGTCTCATTCTTTTTCTTTCTACTTTCAACCCTTCAGTATAATCATACTTCTCAGTCATGACAACTTTTTCCATTGAAAATTTTCTTCATGGTTCAGAGACAACCAGCTAAGGGTCAAGACAATTTTTTAAAACATCCTGAAAGTGTTCTTTCAAAAAACATCTTGAAACCATAGTATGGAATCTACCGTGGTAACAAAGGTAACGAACACTTAAGAAAGATTTTCCTTGTCTCTGAGTGAGTTTGGCACTGCACATTTTTGTAAGCCTGTAAAGTGGAAATTTATTTTTTTTGTCACACTGCCTGCAGAATTTCTGATTACTTATCAATTATCTATGAAGCCCTTTTTGTCCCAGAAGACCTTTGGTTATCTGTGGGTTTCTGATGGCTAATGGTAATGTAACTTTAAAAACAAATATTTTCAAAATGTTTACTACACTGCTGCTGACCAAAAAAACCCAACCCCCCCCCCAAAAAAAAAAACCCAACAACAACAAAAAAAAACCCCAAAAAAACAAAAACAGAAAAAAGAAACAAGACACATACAAAAATCTTCCACTGAAAATGTTGCTGAAAAATTTGCTTGAGAAAACACATACACATAAATACACATACAGGTTTAAGTCTGTCACATAGAAATGCCTAAAACTGGATAGAGTGGTCAAGGAAGGAATTAACATTGTAGTAATTAGGTTTTTTGCATCCTGGCACTGCTGAAATTTACCATCCCTGCATTCCCCTTTCACTCCCTGCCCACTCTCATAAGAAGCAGTAGCCCCTCCAAACAAGATTAACAGAAGTTTTCAACTCAGTGAGAAAAACGTTGCTTTTCAGAGACACAACTTAAACTAAATCTCCCTCAGGCACTTAGAGATCAAGTAACATATATATTACCATGCAGGCATCACAGGCAGAAAGCCAGTCATGGACCAAACAATCTGTGCCACTCAAGTCAGACTTTCTCAGGAAAGAAAAAAAACAAACAACCAAACCCGAAAAGAAAAAAACAAACAAACAAAACCACCCCACCAAAACTATGACATTTCCTTCCCCTTTGTCCAACACTATAGTACAAGTATAGGAACTGCAATCTTCTACTAAATTCAGACCACAAGCTTTTTTTTTCCACCACAGACAAGTACACAGCCACAGCAATGAGTATAAATCTCTTTGTTTATGGGTACAAACTGAAACGCTTCACCAGACATGACTTTATTATCTCAGGATACCTGACATCCAAGATGTTAAGGTGCTCTACTAAGCCAGGGGAGAGCACAGGTGAAGTCTTTGATCTGAATCAGAGAAGAAACTGGATGTAAGCGTGGCACAGGTGAGTTTAGTACCCAGGAGTGAGGTATAAACTGTGCTGGACTATTTCTGTTTTATCTAGGGCTGGGGTTTCACAAGCTTATCTACTGGACCAGGCACTGCAAAGAGGACAGGCAAAGGACAAGAGCTGCTTGCAAGCACTGGTATAATAACTTTATGTGGCCCAAAGTTTTACAATGAAGTTTGGTGAAAAATGAATATTACCACCAACAAAAAGCTACAGAAATGTGTATTAGTTTTAATATCTTACATTACTCCAAGGGGGAAAAGATCAGCAGTACTTAATAAAGAAGAAACAATATTTGAGAAGTTTAGGGGGGAAGGTAGTTATGATTTAACTTACAAATATTTAGCCTAGACATTTATTTCAATTTTATTCTAAAATTGAGAAAAGTAATAACATTTTGCTTGACTTTATTTAACTTGTTTCTTTCTTTCTTCTTCAAACTTTAGATTCACTCAATGTTTTGGAAAGGAGTAAAAGTGTATTTTTTTGTCTGAGCCATATTGGACTTTTAAAGGGTTTTCCTTTCTAAATAAAGATAGATTAATTTTTTAGCTAAGATCAAAGCCTTATTTAGGAATTTGAATAATATTGTAGTAAATTAACTGTAGAAGCATGTTTTTTTAAAAAAAAAAACAACACTTTAGTTGGCAGTGCATCTGTAAAGAAGCTGATAGAATAATATACAAACTTTTTCTTTTTTTTTAAACAAGTGTCTTCAATAATTATTCAGCAATCTAGTTTCCAAATATGTTTCTAAGATGTTTTATAGGCTCCTGAAAGGCTGATAAAACAGCATGGAAAGGATTCCTCTAATGGCTTTTGATGAATGCTTCTTTTTACCACCATTAACTCTTCATGAAGAACTCTGAAGTAAATGGGAGCTCATTCTCTTACACAGTCGTTGCTGGGGGCTTACAAGATTCTGTTATGTATGCTTATAACTATCATTGAATCGAATATGTATAACTCCCATTCCAACATTCTTATTAAAGTAGCAGGAAAATATTTGCTTCTCTTCAGTATGTTCATTGGGTTGTCCTTTGTGTCATTTCATCTTGTAAATATCAATTTAGAATCAATTCCTTTGATTCTGTTTTGAAAGATTGCAGGAGTAGGGAAACATATTTAGTGCCACTTAGCTCTAGGCAACGATGTCACAATGTATGTGGGAACTATTTATGGCTAATTACAGTTTGACTAACCTTCTGTGCCATTAAAATTCTTGAAGAGCTTCCACAGCTCCTGCTGTATGGTAATTCTTTTTCTAAGAATGTATCTGGTTTGGAAAAGTTTGTTGGTTTTTTGTTTTTGTTTTACTTGGGATGTCATATCAACTAGAAGAAAATAGAGATTTAGGACACGAAGGAGAGTGCAAAACATATATAATATTAACAGTCTACTAGTGACCCAAAAGCAGGAGCCAAATATTTTCACCAGTCTGAAGATATTAATATTTAACATTTAGTTTCAGTGGCTGATTTTCTTTAATGAAAATCAAACCCACAGAAATCAAATCTTCAACACTGTGAGAAGGTTCTGCAGTCATAACAACATTGACTTGGAGCAACTCTGATCACTTGTGGGATACTAAACAGTACTTCGGTCCCCTCTCAACTAATGTGAAATACACTTTTTTCTAGGGGAAAAGGTGAAAAAGTGTCCTAGGAATGTATTAGGAACAGAGTTATTTAAAAAGTGATTAGATGGGGAAGGTGCTACATCTTTCAGTTATCAGCAGCTGGGAAATGTTTGGAAACACAACGGTGGAAACAAACTTGGAACAGCCTAACTATAAATGAAAACAAAAAAAAAAAAAAAAAAAAAAGAAAAAAGAAATGTAAGGAAGAAAGTGAAAGAGGAGGGAAGGAATGGTGGGAGGGAGAAAGGAAGCAGAATGTAAGGAGGTACAGAGAGATAAAGTAAAGGAAGAAAGGAAAAGAAGGAGGGAGGGGGGAAGAAAGGGAGGAGAGAAATGCAGACAATTTTTTAAAAAAGAAGGCGTTAAGGAGCTCAAAATTGTTAAGCAGACTACAAAAATGGAGTTCAGAGAATTGTAATTGCAAAAAGAAAAGAAAAAAAGCAAGGAAGATAAGAAACCATATCATCATGATAAGGCCATAATAAGATAAATCATTATAAGAAATTATGTAGTTTTAATTATGAGTACTTGAATTTCCTCAAAACCAAGAAAGACACACAAAATTAGAATGCTAGGTTTATGATGCAGAATATTAGCACAAACCTATAGGGACAAAATCAGTATACTCAAAGCACAAAGAAAGAAAGATACTAGAGGGAAGAAATATGAAACATTCTGTATGGGATATATATTATCTAAATTTAACTAGCAATCAGAAATGAAAATGTCTAATCAGAGCTAAATGACAGTGGCTAAGGAAGAATACCTCCAGGAAACAACTCTACTCACTTTTTATGAAGAGATAATTATCCTTTTCTCTTAGCTGCAGCGTGAGTCCAGATAACCAAAGTCTATAGACTAAACATCTATGTTTTAAGTATCTATGAATACCATAAATCAGGTGTTACTTAAACTATTGTCTGTAATTACTTAACTAATAAAAGAAAGACTTACAACAAGAAGACAAAAGACTTCATGTCCTGCTCAGTTGTTGATCCCAAGGAGACAGAATTGATTAAAGACTTTTTTACTTTTATGTTCATTGTCATCAGATACTTAAAAAAATATATCACAATGACAAAGACTAAGATTTTTCTTTCAATAGAAACAGAATGTATTAGAGAACAGGCTAGAAAGATATTTTTGAGTCGGCTGGGTGTGATGAAATTCATTATATCACAGTTTGAGAATTGGCTGGAGTAATCCCAGAACCATTTACACTTGTCTTTGAGAGTTTATAGCGGATGGGGAATTCCAGAACTAAAGATAGTACCCATTATCAGAGTGGGAGGGCAAGAAGAGGGAAAGAAAGAATAAAAAGGTAATTATTGTCCAGTCAGCTTCATTTCTATTCCCAGAAAAATGTTGGAACAAACCAAGTGCTTTACAACCACCTAGCACATAACAAGATCAATACAGACCGGTATGGATTTATCATGAGCTAGGCTCATAAAGGTAATCTAATTGCTTCTACAACAGGGAAACTGGCCTTGGGGCTTGCAGAGAATTTGGAAATAGTTTGGCATTACTAAAACTTCTAACATTATCTCAGGTAACATGCTAAAGAAACATGGTCAGGAAAGAATGTCTGCTGAATGCCTAAATGACTGGAAAATGTTAACTAAAGAGTGATTATTTTTTCCCTGTAGAATGAAAATCCATGTGAATGCGATTCTACACTGACTCTGGTTTAAAACTTTTATTATTATTATTTACAATTTTGTTAAAAATTAAGAGTGAGAAGACAAATTTGCAATTGATACCAGACTGGGATTATTTACAAGCATGACAGAGGTCAGGCTCACAATTTGACATGATCACTGCCAATGGGAGAAACAATTTGGAGAGCAAAAACGTGCTTCAATAGAGACAAATGGCAAGCTATGCACTCAGCAGAAATAATCAACTGCCATAAATACAAGATGAGAAACAAATGATTAGACATCATCACTGTTGAAAAGAACTCAGGCATTTAATGGATCACAAACTGAACATGAATTGACAGTGTCACATAATTACCATAAAGGGAAGCACAATCTGGAATGCGTAAACCAGATTATTGTCCATGAGGCATGTGACACTGTTTCATCCTATTCAGCACTGGCATGAACTCTGCCAAGCAGAATTTGCCACAGTTCAAGAAGGATGCAACTCAGGTGGACAGGGTTCAGAGAAGAGTAATGAAAATTATTAGACTTGTGAAAAACTGATTTAGGAAGCCAAGATAAAGATGGGGCAGAGAGAACATACAATAATAATTGAATGTATAATAAAAGTGTCATGAAAACACAGTGGAAAGAAAATCTTCCCTTGGTAAACAGTCTGTGGGCAGACCACATCTAGAACTGTTTGGTTTGCATTGTTAGAGCAAGCTTTCTACAGTATTGAAGCACAAGCATGTATTTTCTTGGAAAATAGAAACTCTTTTGTTGGAATTTGAAGAAGCAACTGTCAGGAATGGCAGAATTACAGACAATCTTGCTTTGCAATAGTAGGTAATTTCTTATGTTGATGTATTTCCTTTAATTTCTCTTATCAGGCTTGCAAAAAAAAATGCTATTTATTTCTGTGCTTGCTTTCTGCCAATCCAAGGGCATTTATTTATTTATTCATTTATTCATTCATTTATTTATTTATTTATTTACTTATTTAGGTTACTTGGAGAATTCTTTATGAAACATTCAACGGATTTTTTTTTACAGAAAACTGTCACTTTTATTCAAGAGCTACAGAGCTAAGACTATTTTCAAGGGTTTTATGAAAAGGGATGAAGAAAATGAACTGATATATGCTACACTATGCATATATGGCATTTTCAAACTGCATTTTCAGTCTACATTAAAAAGGTTTTAAAGTGACTGTATTATAATTTAAATCCATACCTTTAAGTATGGTAGTGTTTTGTCTTAGTGACTTTGATTCATTGGTTAAAATTTGTGAATAATAAAACAGAACAATACTGTTTGAAATAACAATCGTGAACTTCAGATGTATATAGTGACAATAACTGTTCAGGTCTGGCATTATATTGTTTAATAAACTCTACCTTCAATGTCCGTTTTCCATATGCAGAAACTTTCCATTTTTTATTTAGTGTTCCACTTTATTTATTTAGCTGTAGAATTCTGTTAACTGCTCTGCAGGTAACTCAAATTCCTGTAAAAGGAAATCTACCCACTGCCATCAAAGACTACTTAATGGAAGCCAGGAAATACTTCCTTCATTAGGGGCATTAAAAAAAAAAGAACACCACCACCACCCGAACATTATAATGTCTATGTCATTACTGGCAAGTATTCTTCCAATGCACAAATTTAGTAAAGAGGCAGAAGATGTTAATCTGGAGGTATTTCAGTACACTTAACATTTTGAAGTCGTGTGTGTGCCTAAAGCCTAAGTTTTCAGCTGAACTTTATGTTGGCATGTTTTTCTCATGACAATTATCAGTAAAGAGAAAATGTCACTAATCATACTTAGAAATTATTTTATTGCTGAAAACACAAACTGTGCCACATTTGCTAAAAGTTCTTTAGTGTCAATAATGTCAGTAGATAGACAACTAAAAATGGAATTCTTTACTGCCATGAACTTTGTTTCTAACATAACAAGTAGTCTGTTCATGATAGAATTTTTTTGACTATTTATTTTTTTCTAAGATCTTCCTTTTTCTTAAGTAAATTCAATCAGTCTACCTTGTCATCATCTGGGAAAAGAAAACAACAGAAAAAAAGGAAAAAATAATCCAGAAAAAAACTTTCAATATAAACAATAAATAGAGATATATAACAAAATCATCCATGACTGGAACTGGTCTTAGTTGTTCATCACAACTATCAGCAATAATACACAATTCCCAAGGTTTACTACACATCTTTCACTGTTAAACGGCAACAGTTGGCAGAAAGTTTTTCAAAACTGTGATTCTTTTATAAATAGGAAAACTGTGAAGACAATGGCCCGAACAGAGACAGAGATTAGCAGCAAGGCAAGTATATAATTCCTTAAAGTGTCCTTTAAAATCATGTGTTTATAATGAGTGGTTTTCCTATACACATTTCACTTCAATTTGGATCACTTCATAATCTTGCAAGCTCACGTTCAATCATTAAGCAAGTGCTAATTGTAATCTGGAAGTATGCTATAAATATGCAACAGTCCCCTCTCTGAAGGACCAGGGATAAACAGAATGTTGTTTCTTCTGAAAATTAATATGATGTGCTGTTATTATTTGATTCAGGAATGTATAAGCATATTTTAAATTGTTTGTTCTTAAAAAGCCTATTTGAGAACTCTGTATTTTAGTTTCTCTATAATAGTTTTCAATTTAGCTTCCCAATGACAAGCACAAATCATTTGTGTTTTTAGCAAAGTAAAAAAAAAAAACCCAAACCAAACCAAACAACAAACCAACAACAAAAAAACTCCAACAAAAAGAGTGTTGTGTTAGTAAACTAAAGCCAAAAATTAAGTTCTATCTATGTTTGAATGGCAGGAGGTTTAACTAGAGGTATGATCAATTCGGCTCAAATTTCCTTGGAGAACTCTGACCCTTCAAATCAGATTTGCCTTCTCCTGATGGGTCAGCACTGAACAGGCATAGCTTGTCTCTGCCTCGTGCAGCTATTAAAGAAAGAAAACAGCAACACCTCGACAGGACTCCTTCCAAATGAAATCTCTGCAGATTGTACAGTGGTGAGATGACCACATTTCCCCAGTGTTTCACAGAATCTGAAATGATTGCAGTTAGTGCAAGTAATGTCTGCAGGGGTTTTGTAGAGAATATTTTGAAATCAAAACTCGTGACTATATAAAAGAAACATTCCATTTCAGGGAAGGGGCAAACTGCTGTGTGTTCCCCACTGGGCAATCCTTGAAATGGGCTTTTGAAATTCTTTTGCATTTGAAATGAATGACAGTCATTCACCTGTTGTTTGTTTAGTCTGAGTTTCACTTTCAGAGAAATGGATAAACGCCATTTGAATGAAGTGTTTCAAAAAGTGTCCTTAAAGAACCTCTAAACATGCAAATTTCTAATTGTGGATCTTTCAACATCACCTTGGTCTAAGATTCTGGAAGATGCATACAAAACTGAATTTTATTAAAAGATTTGGGGCTTGAGTCCCTATTTGCAGAATATTGTAGTTTATGCAGTCAGTCTGTCAAGCCAATTTTCAGAACCTAAGCTTTAGTACAAAATTACCTTTTATTTCCTTAGAGTGACTGCAACCGCATAGATGTTTATATAGCCAATAATTTAGCATGTGTTGTGGCACAGGTCTGTTAACACGTTGAAACAACATTGTATAGGTAAGTTTAAAAAAGAAACTATTTATTTGTACTTTGCATGTGTATTTATGGGATGGGATGATATTTTATTCTGAATGTCTGCAACTGCTTGAATTAAATCTGCATTGGAATATGGAAATAATCTCCTACCACCACCAGCGCGAAGGAAATAAAAAGAATAATGAGCAAACTTCTGATATGAATCATGAGAAGGATATTCAGGGTATCACCAAGGAACACTAATGAGTTCATTACTAGAAATGTACACTACATAGATAGCTCAAAGATATTTTATTATGACGTATTTCTAAATGTTTAGTTGAGTCTAAATTCTGAGCAGAGAAAACTTTTTGACTTTATCTCAAACTTTGGCTGCCATTTGCAATAATCAAAATTAAATGTATGACTGCAGAAAAGTCTTTTAAACAGGTTTGTTGCTGGTCAAATATCTCAGCACTCAGAAGTTACATATTACTAAATTATTTTATAGATTTCATCATAATTCTCTGCCTTCACTAATTAATATGATGAAATTGTGTTGATTAAAATCATGTAAGTGACTTCTTAAAAGTAAGAATTAAAAGATACCATGATCATACAACATTCTGGTTTTAATATTTCTGGTTATTCAAGCATAATAATTCATACAAAAATGGTTGCTAGGGTGGGAATAGGGCAAGTTTTGAGAGCTAAAATTATATTTTTCCTGAAACAGCAGCAACATAATTTAGGTGTTCTATCACTAGTAATTTTATTTGCTGTTCATTATAATAACAGTAATAATAACAAATTCAATTGCTATTAATGGATTTGTCATATGCACTTTCATAGAGGTTTTATTGTAATTCAGTATTAATCAGTGTATCATTAAAATGAAGTGTTATCATCTAATTTGTATTTATTCAAGCATAAAGACAAAAAAGTCTATTATGAAGTACTATAACATTTTGCAATCAGTTATTTTAATAAAATTTTGCTATATATTTATGTCTTTTTCTTACATTATAGGAGAGCAACAGTGTACCAGAATGTGCTCATTCACATCATATAGACCCAGTGCTCTTGCAATAACAAGGTTAAATTTACTCAGTGCTTTCATAGCAAGAGCATCTCTGAAAAGTCTTCAAGGTTAAAGCATGCTGAAATAGTTTTCAGGACTATGGTGCATCCCATCCATAATTAAGAAGTATTTTTATTTGAATAAGTTATCTTTATTAACACAGATTGTTAGCTAAAATATAGGTTGATATAGCAGCTTCTGAACTGTCTAAGGGGGAGATTTCTCTACTTTCATAATTAAAATATAAGTTGACCTTTTTACTGGTATTTTCCATTCTTAGCTGTAGTGAAATAAAATGGACAGAATTGCACCAAAAATCCCTTAAAATCCACAAAAAAAGAACATTAATTTCACTGATTTTTGTAAAGTAATCATTGGGTCTATGGTGAAATATTTTTGGGAAAAAATACCTAAGGAATTTTAAATGTATAAATTATATAATTAATTTAATTCATTGAAGATTTAATTAAAACTTAATAGTTATATTCATAAATAACCTCTAAGATATTACAAGACTCAGGATTATATAGACTTCTTTATTATTTTTTATTTTTTAGTCTGGTTTCTGCAGCAGATCCAGAGTTTGGGGTTAAGCTATTCCCGTCACTGTAAGGTCTGGGTAGGGTTGGGCTTTCTGAAATTGCATGGAGAGAAACCAAAATGGAGAACAAGCAGAGATCTAGAACTAGCAAAAGAAAACAGTGAAGAAAGAGATATGTCTAAAACGACAAAAAAAGAGCACATTTGTGCACTAATTAAGGCTATTAGTTCAGACTCAAAATTTTAAGTTTTCCCAGTCTTTGTGGCAGAAAGTTTTTTGCTTTTTAATGCTTTTTAATGCTAATTTAATATGTAAAAGCAGCTTTTGTCTAAGAGGTGAGTCTCATGTCTCCTTATAAATGATTCTGATCCCATCCATAAGCCAATAAAGCTTTAATACTTGCCTGAAAAGTAATTCACTTTCAAAATAATTGATGAAATGTTGCTTCCGATCAGTCAGAAACCAGGTTTCTTGCCTGGATAGTAATATACAAATATATAAATAAAATAGATAAATCATGTGCCTGATCCCTTCAAGCCATAAATCCCTTTCAGTTATGCGTCCTATGTTATATTTGCCAGATTTTTGTAAATGGAGAAAGCATCTTTAGGAGAATCATTCAGTAGGAGTGAACTTAAAGTTTGATGTCTTAAAATTACTGAGTGATTTAGGTTGGGGGGGACCTGTGAAGGTCATCTGCTCCTACCTTCTGCTCAAAAACAGGGTCAGCTACAAACTCAGACCAGGTTGCTCTGGGTTGTCTTGTCCAGGTGAATTCTGAATATTCAGTGACAGAGGGCTCACAGCATCTTTGGGCATCCTGTGCCTCACAGTGGAAAAAAGGTTCCTCATACCTACCTGGAATTTTTCATGTCCAGCTCGTGCCTTTCCGCTTTTGAGAACCTCTGGGAAGTGTCTGGCTTCATCTTTGCTGTAATAACCTACTAGGCAGCTAGGGCAGCAGCAAGGTCCCTCTCAGCCATCTCTTCCTTGGTGTGAAAGCCCAGCTGTCCCACAGTTCCTTTGAATACTACGTGCTCCATCCCTCAGGCATCTCTATGGCCCTCCACTGGACATTCTTCAGTTTGTCATCCTCTCCCCTGCACTGGGGAAGCACGAAATAGACATGGTACTCCAAATGCAATATCATATGTGCCAGGTAGAGGGGATTTGTCATTTCCTTGACCTTTCAGCTATTTTCTTAGTAACACAGTTATAAAAAGCACATCACCTGCTCATGATCACCTCACCATACAGCAAGACAACCAGGTCTTGTTCTGCAAGTCTGCCTGTCCAGTTGCCCCTCAGCCAGATGAGGGCTGTTAATTTGCCTTTGTTGAACTTCACAAAGGTTTCCATCAACAAATTCCTGGAACTTGTTGAGACCACTTTGAATAGCATCAGTGCCCTCTAGTACATCAACTGCTAACTCCCATCCCTGTTTGATATTGTCTGTGAATCTGCAAAAATGCACTGCATCTCATCATCCAGATCAACAACAATAAACAACAGTGGCCACTGTATTAAATCCTGAAAAATATTACTCTTAACTGTCTACCAGTGGTACTTCAAGCTGCTTACCACAGACAATTGAACCCTATGGTCTGGACATTTTTCCAACTAACTAGAGATCCATTCATCTAGTCCTTGCCTGCCCAACTTGGCTACAAGGATGCTGTGGGAGGTAGTGTCACCTTACTGAAGTCAGGGAAAAAGACACACTATATTCTTTTCTATCTAACTACTCATTTCATCACAGGTGGTTAGTATGTTGGTCATGTGTGATTTGTCTTTGATAAGTTCATGGTGACTTATGCCACTACTTTTCAAAGATGGCAGAGGAAGGCCTTGCAATGCTGTTGGTGAGCTCCCTCTGCACCTTTCAATGCATTCCATCCAGTGACCTATGCCCAGTCTGCCTATGGGGTCCCTAATCAATCTTCTTATAGTTTGGGTAGTGCCTCATTCTCCCAGGCTTTGCCACTAAGGACAGGGACCAGGGAACCTGAGAGTAAACACTCACTGTAGAGAAAGGGGCAAAAAAAGATACCTTGATTTTTTCCTTGTCCTCATTCGTCTGTATGCCCACACATTTGCTGCTAACATACCTGAAGAAAACTTTTTTGTTGCCATGCAGTTCATTCACCAGTATCACGCCCAGCTGAGCTGTAGTCTTCACAGTCTTATAGCTATATGCCCAAACAATATGTCTGTGTTCTTTCTGGATAGCTTCTCCTGCCTTTCACCTTTTCTATACTTCATTTTT
The DNA here is from genome assembly GCF_023638135.1 of Falco biarmicus. Lineage (NCBI taxonomy): Eukaryota > Metazoa > Chordata > Aves > Falconiformes > Falconidae > Falco > Falco biarmicus. Next base: position 105,336,140 of record NC_079289.1, on the reverse strand, counting down.
TTTGTATTTAAGCACAGTCAGGAGGTTCATGATGAGTCAAGATAGGTTTTTCCAAGGCCTGTTGTTTTTTCTGCCCATCAGACCAGACCTTTCCCATGCCCTGGGGGGAAGGAAGATGCTGTGCCTGTGCACATACTTGGAAAAAGGGCTCCAGGTGCAGACCTACTGTGAGATTTCCATCGCACCAATCTGTACAGTAAATGGGTCAGGTCTGTATAGTTAACCAGTATTTTGTTTTCAACTTGGAGCAGTGAGAAGAAAGAGGAAGTCGTGTTCTCCAGCTCTGAGACTTTCTTGGACACTGGTATCAGTTATTTGCAGATGTGAATTACAAATAATTACAGGCTGGACTTACCACTTTGATACAAATTCTGCTTGTTCATATTAGTAAGCCACATCTGTTTAGGTACTTTCTTCACAGTGAATAATCAGGTACTGTTAGTAATAAACAAGTCATCTTCAGATCATAGATTGACATTGGAATAAATGTTTTTAAGACTTATTCTTATCATGGTGCAGTACTAAGTTATATAACCATCATCTTTAGTTCTACTGCCTCCTTATTGATTTAAAGCATGGATTTCAAACATATATATATATATTTGTATGTGTATATACAATGATATATCTCAGCTGGTGTGCTGCTTCATTCCAGTCACTAACACCAAAGGGAGTTTTTGAATTAATGTAGACCATTAGTAAATCAAAAAAGCAATTCAGTACAACACAGCAGGGAGAAGATGCAATATCCACAACACTGGAAAAATATTTCAAGAAGGGCAGTTGTTTGTTAAGAGCTAGGGAATTCAGAAAGACAATTTAACAGAATGGTCTAATAAAGATCAGAGTTGTGCTGAACAATAATAAAAACCAGAATTGAACAAAACAAATCCAGAAAATATGTCTAAAACTCTATAAAGTAAAATGACATACTCTCCCAACCATGCAGTTGATTATAACCTTGGTCAAGAACAGATCTCAGAATTTTATGCTGCTCTGTGCCTTAAACCTCAAGGTACATCCATGAAAGTATCTAAGCACTGCAGCATACAACTTTTGGCCTGCTAACTTTGAAGTACATGCTCCCAGAGCCTTCATTAGGCACTTAGCCAACTCATTGTGAAGTATACATAAAAAGCTCTTTATCTTGACATTGTATACAATATTTGCAGCATTGTGCATAGGTTGCCAGTGAAAGGCAGAAGAAATACTAAAGGAGATAACTTTTAAATTCTGCATTTGAAAAATTGGTTTGGAACTGAAACTCTTAAATGTCAATTGGGACTGCAAAAACAATATCCTCCTGTATCCTTGGAATACACCATCTGGAATTTCTTTTAACAGGAATATATACACTTTTTTTTTTTTTTTTTTTTTTTTTTTTAGCACAGCCATGAGCAGAATGTTATGATATTTTAAGTTCATGTACAAGATACCACTCAAACTTTCCACTTCTCACAGAAATAACTGCTATTAATAGGTCCCTTACTGGCTTTTGCAGCATTTGCCTTTTAAAGGCACTCCTCGGTTCTTCCTTCTCTAAGTTCATCTTGGAAGCTGTCTGGATATCAGTGAATGATTTAACCATCTCACAACTTAAAGCCTCTTGAGAAGGCACATAGCTTCCCTGTTTATAATGTAGAATTTCTTCTTCATATTTATAATCATTTTCATAGCCAATAATTCGGTAATCAAAATAAAACAAATCTGGAAACCGTTGCTGGGTGCTAGGAAAGGCAGAAGTTACCATATTTTGTCTAATAAGAAGGATGAACAAGGTGTCGAAAGAGATGTTAGGGATCTGTGCATGCTCCTGAGTAGAGCTAGGCATCTTCTTTGGAAGTTGATGGCTACTTTCACAAACAAGTCTTCAAGGCCTGACCAGGACTCGGGTTGGTATTTGGACTGTATTTAAGAGTACTGGCAGTTTACCAATAGTAATGATCAGTGAATGGAATTCTAAAATGTACTTTTCAAAAAGGTAGCTCTTGACATCTAATCCAATGCATGGCACCATTTCTCTCAATGGTGTCATCTAGCTATTGAACAGAAACAGGTATATTCTTTATCTCTTCAAGTCTCTGGTGTTTCTGAGAGAAACCATCATCGATGTCTCTGAGTTATGCTAGAGAAAAATGAGTGGAGATACTGATCTATCAAACATCTACTAACTTACACAGGGAGGTGAGCACTACTTCCTGATCCATTGATGCAAAGTATGCAGATTACGATTACAGACAACTTGCCTGTGTACATGACTATCAGTGGGTTTATTTATGTGTCATAAAAGTGGTTGCTGTGCTGTATCCTGATTGGAACTGTGATTGTAAAGCACTCCTAGTATAGATCTTACATGACATCGTATGTTCTTAGAGCTTAATATTTATCACTCTTCATCAAACAGTAAGAATTTTTTTTTAAAAGAATACAGATAAATAGATCAGCAAGTCTGAGAGCTGGCAAATACCTTACCAAGCATGGTTACAAAACATTACAGAGTTATGTATTAGGTAAACTGCAGTTTGGCTGGTTTTACTTATTAGAGGAACCAGCAACAGACTGACTCACAGAAACAAGTCTGGAAGACTTTGGACATATGCCTTCTTCATGGCACAGGTTGTAGGCGGAGTCATGTAGTGGGGTACTGTACTCTGATTCTATTTTTTGATTCAACAAGCTTGCAAACTGAGACAGCTATAAATCCTGACAAGTACTATGTACCTGTTCTATATGGCACTCTAATACATTTGAGGGACAGCATATAGACTGTGGTTCTCAGCATTGATGGTGCCCTACTTTGCTTGCTGGCCTTGGTGAATTCCAGCCACTCTAAGTGCAACTAGAGCCTATAGGCCCAAAGCAGCACCATTGCTACAAAGCAGCGAGGTGCTAAATGTCACTTTGTGAAGAGGTCTGCTGACTGCTTCTGTTTGTCTTTTTTGCTACTCTAGCAATCCCTCAATTTTATTTTTTTTTCTATCTCTTTTTTTTTTTTTTAGGAGAAAATAATCTGCACTGTTTTATACATAAATTATTCTCCCCTAAGCAACCAGCACACTGCCAGACAAAACGCAAAATCACCATCCCTGGACTTCAGTGTCTGTTGTTTTTACTTTAAGTTATCATTATCATTCCATGAGGGAAGAGTAAGTAGGCAAATAAGCTAATAGGTTTCTGACATTTCTGTCAATTTCTACCCAAAAGCTTTTTCCACCTGACCGACTGGTTCATTTTAGCTGGAAATGCAGTTTTGCTGCTCAGCTTGAAAACTTACGAAATGTGTAAATGTATTTGCGGTTTATATTGCTCTCACTGCTTCAGTGCAAGGACTAGAAACACAAGAAGAAACTTTTTTCTCAGATTATCTAGGGATCTTTTTAATCTGCAGTAAATAAAAACAACAGACAGCCTTTTCTAATCCCCACCCTGCCACACCCCACTTCCTTGCTATAACAAAATTGACACGTTGTCTGTTGAACAATTATGTTTGCATTTTTCAAAGTTCAGATCTGGATAATGTAACATGTTTTCATGTGAGACGAACTCCTGGCCAGAACAGTGAGGTCTCCACAAATCTTTAACTGACCCTCAGCAACAACCATGACAATGAATGTGACATATCTCACTCTGAATATGCTACAGAATTTATGCACAAAATGTCTAAGTATGGTACATATTATCTAATACTCATTGATTTCAGCAGCCTGGAGAGTAAGTCATTGTCTCCAAACGATCCCCAAGAGTCCTTTCATCAGCTCTAGAGCCCAAATTAATTAGATAATAAGGAAAGGGTTAGTCTTCCACTTTGACTTAAGTTCCTTGAAACAAAATCTATACTGATCATAAAAAAAAAAAGAAAAAAAAAGTAGGAAAACTAGCTTGTTAGTTTGAATGCCTACATGAAGTATTCACAAGTGGGCAGTATGAATCTTCCCTCCTTTCCTTGTAGTCATTTCACTGCCTTTCCATGGAGAAATTCTTACCTGTCAGGAAGGAATTAGCAGATAGTACATCAGGAAAGAAGCCCATATTTTCATCTTCTTCCATACTTCTGGGAAATCAGTTCCCTTTCTTTATTTCTTTTTTATCTTTGTCAATTTTGGATTTTTAAACAGGAAGGGTATATCTAGATTGAAGGAATCTCAGTCCCTAATTCCAACAGAATGCACTTAAGTGGGTGACAGACTGGGGCCAGCAATATTTTGGATATAGACTGTTTTGTTATTTACTTACTCATCGGTGCAGTGCAGTATGTCCCCAGTTTTGGTTCATATCATTAGGCACTACGGCAATAATAAACTCAAAACTGATTTTAAATTTAGATCTACATGTCATACATGTCATATTATGATAAATTTGTATGCCATGTTTTCAGAAATAATCTGCAACAGAAAGATGCTTTTCTTCACCAAAGAATGAATTAGACTTCCTGAAACAATTAAAACATCTTACAAATGTATTTCAATTGTTTATCCCTTAAAGACTTATAACCCACACCCCCTTCTTTAACAGGATGCAAACAATGGGCTTGTAGGGTGTATCACAAAGATAATGCAAAGAATCATTCAAGGAATAGCCTATTACTTGTCCCTCTTTCGCGTAGCAGATTATTTACCACCAATTACAGTGTGCCTTCTGCCAGATAACATGTTTAAATGATTTAAGATAGGATTTTAAGTAGGATTGGTTCCATAACTCCTGATACCTACTATTCTGCATAGTACCATTAGCAAGGTCTCTATTAGTCAAAACCTACTAGCAAGAGTTACAGACCCCTGCCAAATTATTTGTTGTTATTTAGTAATTTTTAGAGGCTTTACAATCAAATAAAATATAAAGCCATTCTTACCTGAAATTACAGAAGTAGAAATACAGCACAAGAGGCAAAAGCAGTTTCTTTCTTTTTGTTTTTTTTTTTTTTCTTTTTTCTTTTTTTCTTTTTCCATAGGAACTTCACACCATTTTTCAGAAGAGAATTAAGAATTCCAAAGAGCATATTAAAGATGTTTCAAAGACTCGTCTTTTTATAAATGCCTTAGGTCCTTATTCACATCTCCAGTCAAACATTTTGTGATAGATAAAGAACACTAAATCAAACAGATTCTCTGTTTACATTGTGTGAGTCACTAGCTGCCAATTTTCTTAAGCTTTCTCACTTTTTCCCAAGGAACCTTACCTCTGTAAGAAAGGTGAGCAGGAGTTGTTTAAGGAAGAAATGTTATTTCTTGTGAACCAAAGGATAACAATAGCCAGTCATTCATACCTTTTACATTCATGCAAATGGAACATACATGCTATGAAAGAGATCACACAGATCTTCTAGTTAAAAATCACACTATTAAAAAAATTCATTTGTAAAAAGAAAGAGGAAGTACTTTTAGAATCTGTACATCTTAAGGTTTACATAATCAAGGTAACTGCCTCAATTTCTCCAGAGTAATTGTGACACAGGAAAAAAAGTTTTTACCAAAACTGTCTTGCACAGACAGACTATCTCAAAATTGAGAAAAACATTAACTTTCATTCCAAATCACTTTCTTCTAATGCTTTCACGTCATAACTCATTTAGTCCGGTTTTTTTACAAGACTGAGACAACAGACTCACTCCCAAGACTAGCAGTATTACTGATATGCCTATTTAACTAGAAAACTCTATTCTCAGTATCATTTCTCCTCTAATTTTAAGATGACAGAACACTTTTGAACAAAGCCCTATTTACACAATAGAAGCAAAATCATTAGGTGCAAATTGAGTAAGGGTGCTTGATCTAAACCATGCTATAGTCAAAAGGAATATTGCCACTCCTGCTGAAACAGAAGTCAGCCTGTGAAATCTGCCAAAAAATAAAGGGGCATTCACTACCATTGAAGTGTTAAGTTTCAATTATATGGGGGTGGGGGGTGGGGAAGACAAGGTTTTGCATAGATGTAGGTTTATATTTGCATTTTCATAACTATGGAAATTAATCTTTCTTTTCTTTTTTTTTTTTTTTTTTGCTTTTACAGGGCCCCTTTAAATCCATATCGTCTTTTTCCTGATTATACTTCCTGTATAGCATTTAACTTCTTGATAACCACTATTTAAAATAAATGGATTAACCATGGGATAAATTACTAATTGTTATGAATAAGAATGGAAAAATCAAGTCCTTTGAAGCTGTTGCCATTTCAATAACTTCATTCTAATCTTATCATTTTTTTAAAATCTACAAATAAAAGAAATCTAAAGTAAAAGACATAAACAGTCTGACAAGTGCGTGACAATAAGAGATACTGAACAATACATTCCATTTCACTGTATTTCTAAGTAGTACTATCAATCAAAAATTCTTTTATGCAAGATTGATGTCAAATTCACATATAATAACAGATTTGACAGGTACATTTTTCGTACACTGCTACTTCTTTGTCACGCATAGTCTGTTTTTGGAAGCCATTACTGCAGATTCCATTATTTATCCACTTATTTGGCCCATGAACCACTGTAAAGGATTAATTTTGCCACTCAGTCTAGTCGTCAAATATACAACCTGGATTCTGTTTCTGTTATCTCTTTCATTATTTAGAAATGCAATACAAATCTGATCTTCAATACATGGGCATTTTTGCTTTTTTTTAACTTGAGCATGTTTTTCTGGCAGTAAATATGACAGCTTCTTATACATTAGAATTAAGGGTCAGTGGTTAATCACAGTAAGATGTCCACAGAAAAACTGAGACTGATTCATTTCCCTGAATGCATCTTATATCTCTTCTCTCCCCAGGTGTGTGTATATGTATATCATGTTCTGGCAGCACAATACCTCTTGATGTATGACCCCATGTGCCACAAACAGCTGGCATTTTTATTTTGCATAAGAGGTCAAAAACTGAGGGAGGGAGAGAGAGCAAGAAGGGGTGACACAAGAGACAGAGACTAAAAAGCATATTGCTTTGTGACATATGAGAAGGAATCTTCCTAACAGGTCTCTGCACTGAAAAGAGCTTCTCTAGCTGAAATAACAAAGCCGCAGTGCTGCACCGTAGCTATTCTGTAGTGAAACCTGGGGTCATCAGACAATGTGGTGTGGGTAAACATGGTACTGTCATGTACCGTGGCAGACAGTCACTCTGCCACATGATGTGGCACATAGAAGGGTACTGAAAAGTTGAGATGCTTGCTAAAGCATCAAGATAATATTACCCTTTCCCACAGGTCACCCCTCTGTGTGTTCTGTAAGGTAAGAAATAGATCAGCCAACAGAGGAGTAAGTTAGAAAGAAGCTAGTCTTCTCAATTGGTCCTAGGAGGACTCAACTTTATCGAGTAAATTAATCAACAAATTGTTACATGGGATAAAGAGGCAGATGGAAACACTTTTTAGTGGTTTTATGTATGTTAGCTACAACAGCTAAAGAGAGAAAATTGTGAAATCTTTAAACAGAACTTCTTAACTGATGAACTAATCAATAACAACAAACAGTACCCAAAGGAAACACTGGCATTGTGACACATTTTGAAGGAGTAATTTTAACCTATTTGCTGACTTTGAGAGATGGTGGCTGAACTGTTGTCTGAGAAGAAAAATACCAGAATCACACCTGGTTGAAAATGAGTATCTTCAATGCAGGGTTAAACATTAGTTTGATGTATTCAAATTAAGAGATTTTTCAGCCATTGAACAAATCTGAAAGGAAACACGTAAGACAAGTGCTGAAGTTGTTATAGCTAATGAGACCCAAAATCTTTTCTATGAACGAAAATTATTGGAGAACAGACTCTCATCAGCAGGGACTGAGTGCAGGTTGCTGGGATTGTGTGCAATGAATGGTCAAGGGAAAGGACAGAGGGAGGGCTGCATTCTGCCAGAAGCTGCTCAGGTGTCAGGAAGAATAAAGAAACATGAGATGGTGAAGGCACAGAGTGGATTTCCAAATGTCTGAAATATCTTAATCAGGTTTACATAGGAAGTTAAGCTCTACAGTGCTTATCTCAGCTGAGCAGAGTTGCTGAACTTTCTCTCCTGAGCCTTTAGTTAAACTGTAAGGCTTTGAAAACCACAAGCGAGTTTCCTCACTGCAGAATTTGAATGAAGGCAAAGCCACATCAGGGAAAAGATATTGAATTTTTCTTTTGTATTTAAACATTATACTCTTTGTGGAAAACACTCAGGGCTAAGTATAGTGACATAATACTTGTTTTAGGTCAAAACTCATCTTCACATAGTCTTTCTTGTAGTAATGAACTCTGTGTTACTCTTTTCACCCATTCCCTCCCCAAGTTCCATTTGCAGCAGACATTTGAGGAAGAAAATCAGAGCACTTAAGGCTTCTGTCACTTTTCCTATTTGCCCCTTCCCCCCCTCCCCCATCCTACTGAAACCCAGATAGTTTCACTGCAAGAGTTGATACCAGAGAATCTTGTAATTTATCCACACCAAAACCAAGTGAGTGTCCATCATGATAAGAGTGTATACTGGCACTTAACAGGAACAAGCTGTAGCAGGTGTGATACTGTTTCTGGGCTGGTCAAAGAGAGAGCAGAGGCTGTTGTGTCTATAATCCGTGTTCCTCAACCACTGAAGGGGAGATGGCATCACTCCGGAAGCCCTGAAGGGACATTCATGGGTTGTCATCCTTTAATTTCAAATTTGCCACCTCACATCAGGGCCTATTAACTTACAGAAGTTATGTAACATGGCTATACGCCCTCTTCAGCCCTAGAAGTAGGGCTATCTAAATAGGTATATGTTAATATCTCATCTAAGGCTAAAATGCACTTATATAAAAGTACCACTCATGTTGAATTCCTTCTATTTATTTGTTTAGTTTGTTTTCAACTGTAATTTTGGGGGGTTTAGATATTGCAGATCATTAGGCTGTTACTCAGTCTTGCTATGTTCCCAGCTATGCCACCCTACACTGAATTTTAGGAGTCCTGGTTTCCTTGAATTGTTTATGTACAATATATATTACACTCATTAGATAAATAACAGGATTAATTCTAGGAACTAGGAACCCCCCAAAAAAGCATAAGCCATCCTATTGCTCTAAACCTTAAGTAGTTTAAGTACTGGGCTGAAGAGTCAAATGTATTTTTAGCTCATTCATTATCTAGATCCCTGGTCTATACCCCAGCACAACCAGCTGCCTTTGACCACAGTGTAGGAAGAGTTTCCATTCATCATTTTCTTCTCCTTTCCACCCATTCATTGCCTCCTGCTTAAACCATTGTCCTAGAGAACCATGGAGCAAAGCAGAGCCAGGAACCTGGTTTTTTACTCTCTGGTTTTGAGTAGGTGCTTCACTCTAGACTTCTTGGCTAAAGGCAGGGGGCTAGCCACACCACACTTTCCTTAGGCACCTCAGCTTGGGAAGCAGGCTCTGAACATCATTTTCACAGATGAGCCAAGCTATGGTTCCAGTTTGGTGCCTGAGGCCAGGCAGTATCACCTTTCTCTCCCTTGCTGGTTTATTGGCTCTTGCCCTCTGTGTTGATAGGTATATTACTTTTTTTGGCAATTGACCTTCTTTAGTCCCTCCATAGAAAGTGGAAGTATCTAATTTGTCACTGGGAATTCTACTTTGGAGCATGTATGCTTACTTTTGTTTTTGCTATGTGAAGTTCAAAAGTATTTAAGTCTATTTTGATTCTGACCTTAATACACCAAGGGGTAACACCAAATAACTCCTGAAACTCAGCATGCACTTCAAGTATTTACCTCAAAACTGGAATACAATTTAACTATTTTGGTTTTAAAAACTAGGTTGGAAACAAGTAATTTTTTTCTGTTTCTTTAGATGTGCAATAAACTTTACTGTACATACTTATTTGTAAGTCCTTAAACTGAATTTACTTTTCAGAACTTACACTGTCTACATCTTCTGTATTCCAGCCACCCCCCTTGAAGCTACAGAAGTAAATGTCACTCATGTATGACTGGTTTCATTTATGATTCCTGTCTGCTAATACAATTCCATTATGTTTGGTCTCACAATACTGCAAAGTAAAGGTTAAATTAAGACAAAACAAACAAAGCCTTGTTCATTGACATTTAAAACCAGTTACAAACAACCATCTTGTCCAGCCAAACCCTACAGGGCTCACTTAAGCTCTAAGATAGACTCTAAATTTCATAAAACCCCAGTTTCTCCTAGGAAAATGCAGCAGAAGCCTGTAACACCCACAAAGTTTGAAACCAAGTAAGGTATGGCAAGCGTGTTTGTCTTGAACCCAGACATAGGCACACTGAAGCAGGGTAATCTATGACTGTATGTAAGCACATAGTAAGTGTTAACACAATTTTGTAACATAGCTAAACAAAAATATGGAAACAATACATAGCCACGAAGGGGCAAACAGAGATTTGTGGTATAAGTGCACAGCTAGGGTGCATGGAAGTGTGTTCAGGCAGTAAAATCTGTAAGGTAATAGCTAAGGATTTATAGTAGGCAAGAAAGATGTGTGACAAAACCAAAATAATCTTGCAGAATGAACAAGATAGATGTTTGATGGAAACAGAATGATCCTGCAGAATAAGCAAGCATGTCTGGCAAAATAAGAGCAAGCTCTGGTTCCAAAACTAAGATGCATAATGTCAAGGGCAGAATGAGATCATCCCCTTTTCCTCTGGGGAGGGGATCAGGAACACAAAACATCAGCAAGGAGAGTAGCTCATCGGCCAAGGCAACAATGACCATCACACTAACTACTGTTGGCTCCCTCATATTGTACACTCACAGCTAATTGAGGGTGTAAGTGTGAAGGACTGACTGCTTTGAATATGTATTGATAACAATTGAAAGAGTAACTGCTAACCATTAGCAGTGTGACATCAATGACTGTTAATCAAGTGTTGATTTGCTGAAAGCGGCCTGCTTCAATAATCTTCCAAAAACTCCCTAACAGTAATCTCTAATTTCCTAACTGATACACAGACGTATGCATATATATGTATAAATATTTGCAGGTGTATATATACAGTGTTCTTATATTAATGTGTATATATATATACACCCATACATTTATTCAGTAACAACAAAAACATCTAGAGAGATGCCCTCTCAAATATCCCTTTCAGGGTATCTTAGACATCTCAGGGACGTGTAATTTAATTTCAGCTTCCAAAACACACTGTGTAGAGTCAGGGAGCCACACTATAGTCCCCTGCTGCCAGAATTAAGAGGATCTTTGATTGAACTGCTTGGAAGAAATAGTTTGGCTCAAGCAAACAGGAAGAAGTTGCCTGACAGCTGCTGAGGAACTTAATATACTTCAGTTGGTTGCACTGCGCTTTCAAGGACTCTACTTTCTCCTGGCACTGCACTTCAGCCTGCAGGGTGCATATCTACTTTCAGCAATCACCTGGAATATTTTCTTCACTTCAGATCACAGGGTCTTAGCATCAACTTTTACCACATAAGGGAGACAGCAACCTGACAGCCAGCATACAGCAGCTCAAGTGGAATGCTCTACACCACTATCTGCAGACATTGTAAACCAGCTGGTAACTTTCAGGGGCTGTTGTCAGGCCTAGTTTGCCCAAAAGGAAGGGTTTCAACAGAGCAATTGCATGATACATCACTTTGTAAAATTTAGAAAGGAAATCTGAGGGCTATGTAATCACAGACTATGCAGACCTTAACACAGAAATTCCAAAATTACATTCACTAAGTAAGATTATCCAGAACTTCAGTTGTGCAAAGCAGTGTTTTCTACCTGGACATGCAGACCAAAAAAATCTGCATTTAGTAGTAACAAGAGCCTCTAATTAAACATTGACAGATTTTTATGATGGCAAAAACAAACTCTGCACACCATAGGAAAGTAGTCTGGAGATAAGTATACTTCTAACCTACTGCAGATTGAACAAATTTTATATTAGATATTATTTGTTTTGCTATTTTCCCAGTCTTACAGTAATTAAATGAAATAATGACCACAGCGGGATCAAATCCATTCCAAAATAATCAATAATGTAATAGTTTATTTCTCACACCCCCATCTTAATATGTCTTTGCTTTGTTTCCTAGTATTCCAGACTATATTATACTTACAGCATGAACACATATGATGCAACCTTTTAAAACTCACTGCAGGCAAAATTCAAATCTAGGAAAGTCTTTTACTCTGCTCTTTATGGATTGTTTTAAGTGTAGCCACAATTTGGATGCAGCTAAATTAAATTTTAGAAAGAGTAACAGGACATATGCCAAAGTGTCCTTGATTTTTGAAATGGTATGTTAGGCAGTATTTCCACTGAATTGTTTCACAAGTGAAGTAACTTGCAAGTTTTAAATTTCTAATATATATTACAGTGGCTTGGTAGAGTTCATAATGATTGATAATGGCAAAGAGTGCCATTAAGATGAAGAAGTCCCTATCGCAGAACATAGTAGCATAGATTATTTTTATTGCTTCTTAGAAATTCAAGGAATACTTGAAAATATGCCTGCTAAAGTAAATCAGCCTGACTGCAAATAGAGAAAGACAGAATCAAAGCCAGTGAGATAACAGAGTGCATGCTATGGATGCTAGCACATTCACTAGATATTGCAAGGTAAAAAGTTTAAGTCTGATCTTGTTGAAGGAAGCCCAGACTAGAGAAAAGAACAGAACTAAAAACTCTTAGAAAACGTCTTTTAAAGTGTAATTTATTGGTTGGGCAATTTGGAATACAGCTCTGCCTGTTTTATTTTTACAGACATATAAATATTACAGCAAGTTCCTCTTACCCATGATCAGCAGGTTATAGCTTCATTTATACCTATAAAAATTTCCCCAGAGATCAACATTTGGATTCATTTTATAGTACTTCTGTAAACAATACAACAGAGTTTTCTGCTCTCTTATTTCTATATCTTGAAGAGAAAACAGGCATTCCACGTAATCCCAAAGTAGAAATGAGCAATACTGATAACTCATAGATTTTCTCAAAAAAATTTCACTTGTGCAACAGAACAAAACATGCATTAGAGAGAGGTAGAGAGATGTCTGCTTCAGCATGTGTTTCTCAAGAGAAGACTGGCTTCTGGTGGAAGGCTGGTAAATATAGATGAGGAAATTGAAAAAAAAAAAAGAAAAAGAAAAAAAAAAGTTGTTCCTTGTAGCAGACTTTACTCAAGAGAATATCTATGCTTAGAATGCCAGGTTTTATATCTGGGCTGATATCCATACAAAAAGCTCTGTACATTCGTTAACATGCAAAAATACACAGATGTGCAGGCTGACAGGCAATTTCAGGCTTCAGTGACATCCCAGTCAGACAAATAAGGAACAAGATCCACATCACATTCTGTGAGCTATGTTTGCCGCGCAGTGTAGGCATTATCCCTGGGTTCATCAAGTGGCAGGAAGTCACCTTATCACATGCCAAGAAGTCAACCCTACAGATGAGAATGGAGAGGTCACGAGACTAGAGGGAAAGGAGAAAAGCCACTCCAAAAGATTCCCCATCTTGCATCTTTCTCCCTCCCAATCACCATGTCTTTGTGCCAGATTTCACATTAGGTAATTAAACTGAATGGATGTAATTGGTAAGAGTTTTGGAAGAGACCATAAGGTCAGGATGTAAAGAGAATTTCACAGTTGTTGAATGTATTGAATAAGCTCCTTGTTAGTTTAGTATGCTGTATCTTATAGTTTCATAATACATTTTAGTTGGTCTATGCTGTAGACAAGAGAGAATATGGCTTTTCTTTGTGCCATTTACAGTTAGCCTGATAATTTGTAATTTCTTTTATAGTCAAGGCTAGTAAATGTTATATGTAACTATGGATTAGGGCTTAGGTGTCATCTTGCACTTATTTACACCCTTACTATAGGCAAAAAAGGAGGCATAAATTCAGAACAGAATACAAACTGACAGAAAGAAATAGAAAGATTAAGATACCTTCATTCTAGTCTTTCACTTTACAGTCACAGAGCAGCAAAAGGACCATTAAAAAAAACCCAAAAACTAAACCAAACAACCAACCCAAACCAAAAGAACAATAATGCATGCCGTTGCATTATCATCTTGATTCATAGGGCTGAATAAACTCTTCAGAAACAGAAGTTTCTTCTAAAGGTTCCAAAACAGAGTATAAATCTCTATCAAGTCAAAACCATATGTTAAAATATATATATTTTTTAAAGAATATGTAGTATATACTACATGATTTTGCTTTTTATAATTGGAATTTGTTACCTTAAGTTTCATCTTTATATTTCTGTTCTAGTACCTATTGCAACTTATTTTTTACAAAGAGTAACAAACATGTTTATATACTCAGTGTTATTAAAATTTAATGGCAGGTAAATGCCTAAATACATTGAAGATTAGTGTTGACTGTTTGACTTGCAGATGACAGAACTTCAAAAATACCAAAGTGAAGGGGAAAGAAGTTGTCGCACATGTACAAGACTTCACCAATAATGACAATTAAAAGCAGACTATAAAATGTATGCATAATTAATTATATAAATGCTATGTAAAAAACTAAGTGAACAAATTTCAATTTGGACAAAAATCAAGAGGTCAAGTGGAAAGTTCATGACCTAAGGAGACTGAGAGGAAGGTGGTGCTTACATTTGCTTTAAAAAGACTGCAACAGAAGTAGAGTGCAATTCCAAAACCAAAGTCAGTCACGAATAAGAGTTTAAAACCTGGTATAGAAATAGAGTGCCTGACCTGGGAGTTAAAACTTGTAGAAAATAATTTTTTAAATCTTATACTTCCTTTACCACTCAGTTCTAGTTTAGATACAGCTACAGCTTCACTTGTCCCAAAACTTAATTTCATAAAGTTCATTTTAAGTAGGATGCTGAATTTACCACTGAGTTGACTGCTTTGGACTTTCTCAACTCTATTCATCACTCCAGTCCTTGGTGCATTCATTTAACTTCATTTTTTGTCACCTTCAAAAATAATTATCAATTTCCCTTTCATGTCCTGCTTTTTTTAAACTGTGAGTCTCATTTTACAATATGGTCTTACAAACATCTGTAACTAAAAAGTTGCACTTCCTTATCTTAAATTTTCTGTGTCTTAATCCCTTTTTCATGGTTATTGGTATCATTTCACGTTGTCATCTACGCAGCATCAGAGAAATCTGTTTCTTACAGTAGAAAAACTGTAATTTAAATTTGATCTACAAGATATTTTGGAGCAGATGGGTTTTATTGTGTGTCTCCTTGGCCTGAATCTGAATGAATCACTGAGTCATGCAGCAACTGGGATGTTTGCAGTAATTGCTTGTTGATTTTCTTCTGGCCATTTGAGGCTGAAAGCACTTTTGATTTCTTTATTATACATTACAGGAAGGTCATTGATTTGATTTGTGATAGCGTTGAATTCTTCTGTTAATGCTTGTGTCAAACACAGTGTAAATGTCTGTTTTATTATAACTACAAAACCCCTTATAATTGACATTTAAATAGCAATCAGTGCATTTACCCCAAATTGAAGGTTCTCAACATGAAATAGTTTTATCCAGGGAAATAGAGGAGTATTTATAAAATATAGTAGTCTTACTCCTCATTTAAACAGTTTTAGAAATGAAGAGGACAAAGTACATTTCAGCAAGATAATGATGCTGCAATATTTTGTCTGAGAATATTAATATGCAATGTTCAATATTAATTTTTGGGTGAAGCACAGAATGCCTATATGGGTTGCTTTATGACAAAATACATAATGAGGCCTATACATCACCTTTTTTTTTTTTTCCCCTGCTGTGGGAAGCCCTAGGACAATACTGCCCAAATCCTGCTCTGCTACATAGTTCTGCTGCAATTCCCCACATAAAACCACGTCAGTTCTATAAGAGGCTGATGTCACACAGACACTGAATGCCTTTGGCCATCTCTGTCCTGTCAAAGATAGAATGGAAATCTTATGGTAGAATTTAAGTCACTGCTATTAATGTTGCAACAAAATAATAATGAACACTCTACTGCTTCATAATACGATTCTTGGTTTTGTCCATGCTCAGTTTTGCCACAAATTACGATTTGTTTCCTTCAAAGTAGCATGCATATTAATGTATTATTAATGACAATCTGGTTTTTTTACCTGCCAGCTACACAGCAGCTCAACATTTTTTCCTCTGAGTACTGCAGTGCCTGCTGTTTGAATGTACGCTGTCCACTCTGAGACGTTAGGATGGCTGCTTCATTATGGCCTCTTAATACTGAAGCAATATTACCTTACTGATATTGCTCTTACAAATGTATGCTTTAATCTGGACCAGCTGTGCCACTTTGACAAATGTGAAGGGCATTGATTAGGATGGGTAGGGATTCTGATTTTTCTTTGTTAGTGTCCCAAATGCTTCACAACAGAAACCACACAGCTAGCTGACAAGGCAAAAGTTGACAAGCTGCAGAGTACCTCCAAGATACATAACTACTTTCACCCTGGATTCCTTGGAAACTTAAAGTTCAAGCAAGCAGGGAAAAAGAGGACCACAGCCTTTCTCATACTGCTTATTATCTGGCTTTACCTTAGACCACCTATGTTATCATCTTCTGGTACCCTAGTGTGCCACTATATTCACTGCTGAAACCAGGAAGGTTCATTTTCAGTGTGACGCTTCCAGCACTTACCAATAACATTAAGTGTAGCCAGAGTCTGCACTCTGACGATTCTTTTCTAAAATAAACAGAAAACACTCCTTCTCCCAATTTTAGAGAAGTGGGGTTTTATCTCTAATCCTTTTCACAGGTAGTCCTTTCTGTTTTCAAGAAAACCTTTTTTGTTTGGGAATCCCCAACCACGTTTTAGCTGAAATGGAAAGTAGAAAGGAAATTAGCACATCAATTTTGGCAAACACCAGTAATTTTGTTCATTTTGTTCATATGGCTGTTTAAGAAGGATGGTCTACTTCATAAGTATGTACATATGTACACATGTATATTGTGGTTGCAGAAATTACCAATTCCAGGCATCCTCTTAGGTACCAGCTTAGCTTAAACAGATGATCTCTTGTAGTTGCGTATTTAGACTGAGGTAGATAAAGGAGCACTTACACAGTTTAGGAATAAAATGAGTAGCTAGCCGAGTTGAACATTATGTTCTTTCTTATGTAGTGTACCTCTAGCCAGTGGCTGCAAGTCCTTGTGCCTTGTTATAGAGTCATTTTTGTGTCATGGTAATTGCAAAGAATACTTTGTGAAGTCATGTTTTCACTGCCACAAAGCTTAGACCTAACCACATTAACACAGAGAAAAATATGAGGGACCTTTTGACAGAGTCCTTGCTCCCTAGGATAAAGAACTTGCTCTCTAAGTCCACCTACCCCCCCGCCCCCCCCCCCCCCTTTTTTTTTAATAATGTCGATTTTCTTTCCCAAATCAAAGCACAATCTGTAAAGTGTGCATATGACTCATGCACACCACAGCACAATCCTGGCATCTTTTCATGAATACAGTTACAATCATGATCTGTTGTCATATATATAATAGAAACATAGAAAAATACTAATGAAAGCATCCAAAAATATTCAGAAATATGGATAAATGCAAATCCACGAACTGCAGCTGTCCTGAATTAACTTTTCCCCCCCTCATACCTAGAAAAAAAGAGATTATTCCACGTGTGTCTGTATGTCAACTCAGTATCTGAGTAAAAATGCCTTTCACCTCCCATTCCCTTTTAGAAAAGTTACCAAACAAGTACTTTTGATGCTAAGAAATGCATTAGTCAGTTGTGTAGACTTTCATGCTAATTAATTACATTTTTCATCTTTTGGCAAAAACCTTCTATGATGTGTAAGTCAGATGTTTCCCATTTACCAAAGTTCATAAAATGTGTAGAACAAAAGTTTAAGATTCTTTACAATGAAACCAGCAGCAAAGCTTTGGTCTAGAAATTGTCCTGTTAATAAATATGAAATAGTAAGAGTTTTAAGTAATCAGTGCCCCACATTTAGTTAAGGCACGGGTATTTGTTCAAATGGTCTAATCCATGGACTGTGAAAACAATTGGGAGAGCATATTATGACTATATATAAGGTCATTGACTGTCCTTTTCTATTTTCCACAGATTTTCAGCACCCAGTTGAAGGAATTCTGAAGAACATGATTAGTAGATGACTGTCGCAGCACTCTCCAAACTATCAAGCTGTAACAAGGTCTTTTACCTTCTCATACCACCGTAATCTTCAAGCCAGTCCCTCTGCTGCCTTCTCCTCATCTCACCTCATCCAAGGTATGTGTTCTCTCTCTGCTTCTTCTTCCTATCTCTCTCCTCCTCCGCTGCTCTCCCTTCATTGGCTGCCCAACATCTTAACTTAACCAGCCACAGCTGCACCCACAGCCTCTAAAGCCAACCCACAGCTGTATATTATCAATGCTAATTAACCCAGCTTCATTCCACTACAGATGACTAGCTGTGTGTGAGGTTCAGGCTGTTTTTTGGAAGCAAACAACAAGGAATTAGTGTACTGACAAAGAGAAACAGCTATTGAAGCCATAAAGAGAGGGGCAGGACTGGGCACAGGCCAGGCAGTGTATGTTATAATAATGCCTCGCTCACACCCTCCCTCTCAAGGGGAACAAAGCCCAAAGATAAAAACTATTTATTGGCTAAGGGGCAGGACACATCCAGTGTTGTAACACCTCCATGTTGTGTCTAAACTGACAAAAGAGGCTTGCCTATGAAAGTTATCCATACGAAAAGCCTATGTGACTCTAAGGGTACAAAATCTTAACTCAGAAAGTGATCTATGGAGAGATCCCTCTCAGATGGCCTGAGATCCCTTATCATCATCATGCAGCGCTTTTCCTCTGAGCAGGTCATATGTCTATTTACTTTGTCCACTTGTAGCTTACTATAATGTGTCAATCAACTTTGTAATCTATTTCTTTACCTTTCTGTGTGTTGTTTGTTATAACAGTATCAAGGGTGATCAACTTAGGATCACTATCTCCATTATATCAACAGGGATAGTGTTTTGCTTGGGAGTATTGATTTATAGTGTTTTTATTAAAGCATTCATATCAATCACACAGTGAGCCCCAGTGTTTTGTTGCACTGCCCGGATCTATTAAGTGAAGCAGATTCCCCGCTCAGGGTATCAGGTGGGAAGTCTGTTGGGCGATGACACTGGGCCATGCAACACAGGCAAAGAATAGAAATGTTAGAAGGAAAAAGAAACACTGAAGGAATAAATTTGCTGTACATTAAACTGTATTTTGTAAAATAATGCACCATAACCATCTTAAAATTAAACAATAAAAGAAAAAAATTGAGAACCATGCTTGTGTATGTCACATGATTTCATTCAACTTGGCAAAAAGGCTGATAACACTAATTTTGCAGAAAAAATAATGTTATTTACCCCCACTTTAACAAATAAATCTGTAAAAGGAGGGAATTAAAACACTTAAAAAGGACTTCACAATACTTCTTTTTCAAAGAAAGTAAAAGTTAGTGAAGAAGAAAGGTGAGAAATAGAAACAAAGATGGTTTCAGCTCTTGCTTAAGTAATCTAATATCTCTAAGCAGATCTAAAACACTTGGCTGCCCTAACACCAAAGCAAAGTGCACCTTAGAATGGCCAAAGTTTAGGATTATAACAGGAAAAGACTTTACATATGTGTGGAAGAAAGGTAGTAACGCTATACAAATTCAGGAACATTTAATGAATTTATTATTATGAGATAGGTGATGTAAAAATATGTACAAGTGTTACTTAATAAATATGCTAACACTACCATTATCTTATTTAGGACTCAATATGAACCTACACTGAGCTTTTAGCCATTTTTAAAAACATGCACTAAGACAAGGAATGACAAGTTTCATGAGTGAATCCTAGCTAGTCTGTGAGTTTGTGGAGGCTGTCTCTTTTTAAAACAAATTGCCATTGCATCCATTTAAATCATGCACCTAAAACTATAATGAGTAATGCATGAGATTTATATAGTATTCTTTATTCACAGGGCTCAGACCTTTGGATGAACTAATTTATCAACTGAAGATGGATTTCTTATCAAGAGATGAATGGAACATAACCTTTTGCCTGGATTCTGATGCAAAACAGCTGGTTTAGAGAAAATTTGCAAATATAGATAAGTATAATTTAGGAACTCTAGTGTCACACACAGTGTTGCTGGGAGGAAAAAATGTGGCAGAAGCATGTGTCCCTTCCTCCTATCCTGATGATAATGCTGCGCTTACAATTTAGCTGTAAAAGCAGTTTTGTTTTTCTATCAGAATCCAACTGCATCTCCCAAATCATCTGGTTTATCTCCTCCATGTTCACTGGCACAGGGAAAGCAACTCAAAGCCAAAAGCAAAAGTATCTCTAATTATATGGGGTTTAATCCAAGCAAAGTGCTTCCTTCCCCATTTCACTAACAAATCTTGTTGCTGTTTTTTACAGCAATACCAGTGAATCAGGAACATCTTTGACCAGTAATGTTTGTTAACATGTGGGACAGCATGAGGTCTGCTCACACTTGCACCTCAAGAACAGACTCATTTGTAGGTAAGAGGAATAATCTGCTACCACACAAGAAACAGTCACCCTTTAGCAGTGAATGCCGGCTTTGAACAGCTGGGACAAGTGGTTATCCTTAAGTAAGGAGAGCTCCTCAAAATACTCCTGTTAAAATTGGTATTATATTTTGCATTCTATGAAAACAGGCAACCATGCAAACTCAGTTACACTGAGTCATTGGCCAAGTAGCTATTACACGCTCTGTGTGTGTGCACATGAGTGTGTATGCTTGAGTGTGTGTATGTGTGCGCATGCGAGAAAGGTTATCCCCAGACATCTGTAGGGAGCTACTGAGCTCTGTTCGAAGCATTTCTGAAATCTGGATCAGAATGAATGCCTGCCAATGTCTTTGATAAAAGACAGGAAACTCCCATTCATCACCCAGCCAGCTGCTGTTGTTACCAGCTCATTTGCTGCTTCCTCTCTCCCCTTCAGGAGACAGCTTCTTGGGAGCAGAGCGCACTCAGTCTGCTGAGGAACAATGGACTGAAATAGAGCAAAAAAACAATCTAAGCATGAGGCTGGTTTTGTTGTCTGATTAGTTTGAAATGAGAACAAGGAAAGCGCTAGAAATCATACTGTATTTTATTGTGCATAAATTCTGCCAAATAATTCTGCTGCTGTTTCAGCTGCTAGTGCAAGCATTGCTCCCACCACTCTCCTGGAGCCTGGAACAGGTATGGCAGCAGGAGTCAACAGTTAGCCTCTATGGGGAAAGGGCACATCTTAATCTTACCCTTACAAACCCCTTTGGAAATAAATAATACTACTAATAATAATTTTTTAAAAAGCGACACTTGGTATCTCCAGGACTGAAGAAAGCATCTAATTTCTTCCATGATGATTTTTAAGAAGAAAACTAGAGAAGGAATAAATATGTAATTACAGACAAAGTGAAAATTTCACTGAGGTGAGTAAATAGAAAATAACAAGAATAACCCCCTTCATGTGATTACCTTTGTCTCATTAAATTGCAGGAAGATAGTTCACTGAGATCCCTTACAGCTAAAGATTAAACAACTGAAAATGAGCAGTCACAATGTACTCTCCCCACTCGGAGCACTCCCATATTAAATAATCAGTTCATTTAAACATTTTGACAAGGTGATTTTCAGTATTTTGACTGATAACTGTGATAAAAATGTGATTATGTAAAGTATATCTTTGTGACTAGTAACCTGGACATTTTCTTAAAGTGTAAATTATTATAAGAAAAGAAAGGTAAACTGTAGCACCACAGACACACACACTTCTCATAGTTCTGGAATATTGATCACTTCCAAGAATCAGAATTTCAAAAATGAATCTATAAATTGTTTTGCTAAGAAAATTGCTGACAGGGAATATACTGATGGAGCAAATTGTACCAGGATAACTTCTTTAACAGCTGACATTGGTTTTCTTCTTATTTAATGCAAGATCCCTGTCACTGATTTCAACATGATTCAAAGATACACACTTTCTTGAAGCCAGTCAACTAAGTACACATATAATCAATGGAGAAGCAAAGTGGAGAGTTGCCTTTGTCTAAGACCAGTGTCCAAGACAGTTTGGACTAATTGGCTTCAAGAAAAATCTAATCCTCACTGTGGTTTATGGAGAGAAATGAGGTGATTAACTTAGAAAAGACCATAGCCAATGTTCAGGCAGCTTTGATAGTTAATGGCTTTTAAGGAGTGGTTGGGGAAAACCTGTCTACATTTGTGCCTGACAAATAAATGATCTATGTTATGGATATATGGCTTAGACCGGCTTTGATGGAAGCAGCATGAATTCTTGGAGGCACGCCATGTAGAAGATATTTCCTGTTGACCGATAGATCCTAAAGGCAAGCTGAAGGAGAATGAAATCGGTTTGGGGATAGGTTGTTCCAGGACCAACAGGCGGCAGCTGTTTAGGCAGATGCAGGCAACTAGAATATGGGAATGTCCAATGTTAAAAAAGAAAACACCTGAAGGTGTCTGTATGATATAAGACAGGACAAACAATGTCTTAAAGCAAAGAAGGGTAAGCCTGTCCCTTCTTAGCACGGTAACGCGTGACAATTTAAACCTAGGAAAGTCATTTAGATGAATACAGTGAAAGAAAAGGGACAAGCTGTTATCCTTACAATTTTTCAGAGGCAGTAAAGAAAATCATGTTATGCAGAGTAAATAGTTCTAATGACTTAGGATTACCAAAGTCAAATTAGAGGGCCAGCCTGAACTTCTTTTTTCTTTTGTAAAATGTTATTATGGTTATTTACCAAACGTGTAGATATGAACAGACTTAGAAAGTCATGAAAAAATTGCACAAGAGTATTACACGGAATCAGAATTTCCATGCTATAAAAATTAAGATTATCATTAATTAAATATTGTTCATTTTGTAGAACTATCCAGCTGTTCATTTTAAAGGTAGTGGTGGACAGCACAGCAGCATTTTTTAAAACTTGACTTAAAAGGAAGAATTCTAGCTTGACCTAAATATTTAAGTTTCTTTTTCAGCTTTGCCAATGTCAATGGTGTTAGAGTTTCCTCCTGTCCTCATTGCTAAATATCCCAATTTCCAACTGTACTTCAAAATCACAACACTACAAAAGTGTTTTGATGTCAAAAACGCTGTTGAGTAGAGCTGAACAAGGGACATTTCCAATTCTGAGAACAATTCAGTGCTGCAGTAATTCAGACATCACTGGAAAAGCACTAGGAAAGAATCAAGTCCGTCACAGCACACATCTTTTTCTTTTTAATAAATCCATTGTGTTTGGAAATAACATGGTGTGTGTTGACACAAGTCTTGACACATTAACCAGGAGGTGTTACAGTCCTGTGTCTGCCTTGTGTAACTTGCCATAACATCTGAGTAGTGAGACACAATATGCTGTCAGGAATTTTTCTGTCATCCTGGGGTATACTAGTTTCATGTAATTGCACCAAAGTATTTCTGACCTTTTGAAATTGCTGGGTTTATACGATTGCTTGGCACTTTATATACCCATACACATACACATATATATGTATATGTGTGTAAAAATATTTGACAGATGCTTGAAGCATAATGCTTGCTATTTAAAAATTAGAATTCAGAATATAGGCAAAATTCCTGATATTAACTGTGGTGGGTTAACCTTGGCAGACCACCAGGTGCCCACCAAGCCATTGTCTCACCCCTCTTCCTCAGCAGGACCGTAGAAGAAAATACAATGAGAAAGCTCATGGGTAAGATAAAGAGAGAGAGATCACTCAACAGTTACTGTCACGGGCATAACGCACTGAACTTGGGGAAATTAATTTAATTTACGGCCAATTGAAAACAGAGTAGGATAGTATGAACCAAAAAAACTCTAAGCCCACCTTCCCTGCAGTCTCCCCTTCCTTTCAGGTCTACCTCCTCCTACCACCACCACCCCCCAAGCAGCACAGGGGGATGGGGAATAGAGGTTATTATGGTCAGTAACTCCTCTCTCACAGCTGGTACGCAGTGGTTTTTACACATCCTTCAGTATGTTAACACAGAGGGACCACCAGCATCACTTAGCTTTGACCAGCTAAGTGTCTGTCTTGCAGCTGGCTGAAACTGGCTTTGTCTGACATGGGGGAGTTCCTGGTGCCTTCCCACAGAGGCCACCCCCTGCAGTCTGCTGCTGCAAAAACCTTCTCACATAATCCCAATACCTCTGCCAGACTTAATTGATTTTGACCTGGATAAAGCAACTGTAAGAAAAAAAAAAAGTTTAGCCATTGAAATTATCCATTCAGTTTTTAATTTCTTCACTAAAATGTCATCAAACAGGTACATGGTTAACTTTTAGTACCAGGCAATAACATATACGATAAACCGTCACATTGTCATCAAACTTTAATGAAATTCAGGTTTTACTGATGTTAGGTGGGTTTATACTACACAATAAATTTTGTACAGTCTCCTAGTCAAAGATGAATGCTGTGTATGTGAAAGTATATTCACTCTGAAATTCAAACATCTTAATTTTGTTAGCCAAGAAATTTACCTTGGGCAGGACCATGACTTAAGTAAGACATAATACATAACACCTTATCTTAGATAACCTTAGATATAACATCTTATCTATCTTCTGAGCTATCTTATTGTTATTGCACCTTTTCTTCAATGGTCATTAATTTGGGCAGTAATTTTTAAACAATCTGTTCAAATACTGTAGAAAAATCTGGCCATCCTGGTGAAATTTGCTCTGTACTTACCCTTCCTGGTAAATTAATTTGAGACAAGTTCTTTGCCTAATCATTTCATATGACTATTTATCATCCCTAGTGTAAAAATTTTTGAGGAAAAACTAGAACAAAAGAGTTCTTAAGCAAAGGAGCAAATTGTAGGAGTTTTAGTTCACAAATACTGAGAAGCAATGAAGAATCACTTTGGGAAAAAAAGTGTTCTTTCATTTTAATAAACTTAGGTTCTTATCAACACTTCATGGATTTTTTGAATGAATTTTTATGGTCAGCTCCATAAGTACAATTCCAAAGAGAACTTTGATAATACTTTTAAAAGCCCTAATTACATTCAGAGCACATAAGCTGACCTAACACCTAGGGAGAGCACCACAAGACAGAAGGGTCTGGATAATAGCATCGGATAATGGTATGGTATTTATATGGTGATCTTTCCATTCTCTTCCTACTATGTAGGGAGAGATTGTTCTCCTGTGGCTTCAATGATAGACTAACAGTGCCTCTGCAATCAAGTGCTTTTATTTAACCAGATTCTCCTCTCCTAAGCTTTGCTGAGTGTGTCTGAATTTCACCATGCTCCAGAGAGCCAGTACAAAGACTATCTACTTTTTACTAACACACCTCTTGAAGACCTTTGGCCTAATGGAGTCTGTAATGGGTCCTGCATGAATCTCTCTATAAAGTTTAGTTTAGGTTTAAAAGAGTGGATGACCAAAAAAGAAAAAACAAAGTACCTTCAAAAATTTAGGTCTTCAGCAGAGCACTTCCTTACCTTCAAGCGTACGCTTTAGTTTAAGTGATTCCAATCAATGTTAATTATAACTCAAACATGTTGCTGAACTAGTGTCTTAATGCAGTACTCTGCTGCCCATGTAAATCTTATTAGAGAGTGACAGTATGAAATGACAAAAATGAGAAAAACTACTGTTATTTGGCTTGCTGCCAAAGTCACTTTAGCTACTTTGATGTGGTTTCAGTTTAAGTGGATTGACAACTTCCACTATTTTCTTGATGGACTATGTTATAAAAGTTTGTTACATGTCAGTTCACTACGCTCATGCTGGAAAATACAAGAACACTACACAGGAAGAAAAGCCTTGAGGTCTTTCAAGATCAGGCCAGTTGACCATACAGCAACCTCACAGCCAGCTGTGGCACTCTGTGAGGCTGCATATACTACCAGGTAAGCCTGTCTGAGATGACTTGAAACAGTGTGAGAGATGGCCCTGTAGACAGTGTAAATGGGGCAGGCAGATTGCACACAGCCTAATGTGATTTTGTCTGTTCTCATACCTGTCCATCAGCTGATGTGTTGAGATGAATGAACAGATCAGTAGTCAGGATGAAAACAAATGTTTCAAAGTAAGAGCTACAAGAAACATGAAGGCATGAAGAAGATGTGTGAACATTATTGTCTTTTTAATATAAATGGTATAAATGAAAATATACTATGCCAAAAATCTATTGTCAAGTTGTACAACTCATTTAAAAGATACTCAATATAATGGCTAAGGGTATGTTTTACATCATCTTTATACTACTTTGTACTAACCTATCCTTAAACAGTACAGATGCAACTGCCATAGTCAAGGTGTTAAGTGAAGAAATCACAGCTGTGAATATTGTTAGCTGTGGACTGCATGTGTCTGAGGTATCGGTTGATTTATCTTTTGATCACTTTCCCTGATTTCCTTGCTGGACCATGGGAATATTATCAAAGGCTCTTTTTCACATACAGCTTTAGTCATTTAAGAAATTAGCATCCCTGGCAGCTTATAAGTTTTCCTAGTTAGACATTTCTGCTACCACAATTGAACTGTCATAAAGTTAGTGCAAAATAGATCACCTCTGTTTAAACTGAGAATATCTAGAATTATTTAATATATCATTGTGCAGCATCACCCACTTCTTTTCAAAATCAGCCATTAACGGAAACTGTTCTGAAATGAGGGGCGCAGCAGCTGCAAAGCCAAAGGAGGCAGAATGAAACACAGCCTTCTTTCTCCAAAAGCAGTGCCTCGGTGTAGAAAGGTATTTCAAGTTCTCTGAGCCGGTAAAAATAAGTACACAAAATGGGATATGACTCTTACTTCTATTCCTAGTGGTTTTTATTTCACACTGAGTTTGTACTGGGTGAAACACTTCAGCATGACTCAGAGCTCCCTTGGGTCAGTGCTGCAATTTGCAGTAAAGTTCCATTTTCATTCTTTCTTTGTTTCCCCTTTGTCATGTACATTTCCAGGAGCATGGCAGATTCAACAATGCACACACAGAGCACACAAACAGGCAATGTAAACTGGGATTAAAGTTCTGTTTGGAAGAAGAGACTAAATTGTCTTATCCTTAGTCAGTACTGAGTAATGATAAACAGGGGGAGGAAAGACAAAATAAGATTTTCTGTGCCTTAAATTGCCTATCAATTGTAGTAGCAGTAATAATAGGATATTATTAATGTTGCACATTTTTAACAATGTTGAGATGTCATTGCATAATAATTAATATATTTGTGACATATAGGTGGACTCTTACAGGTATTCCACAGATTTTCAAAACTGGCAAATAGTATTTTCAATAAGCAACTGCCCTGTTCTATGCCCTCAGCATTATTCTGGGTTCTGGTTACCTACTTTCTCAACAAGCCATTACTAGCTACTGTACAGAGAGGAAGTACAACCACCTTGTCTGAAAACAAAGTAGTCCACTACTCATTATATGTGGCAGGGAGTCCTCTCCCACTTCTAGTGATGTGTGGCACAAGCATGCCCTGAGATAGCTGACTGGATTAGCTCCCTCAAGGGGTATGAAGTGAATTCTTGGTTTATGGATTCTGAATCAGAGATTTACATGTGTACCTTATTCCTGACAATACATGTGTAGCTCTAAACACATCAATAGTGCAGTTTTAGTTATCTCTGGAGCAATGAACAAAAAGAGCTAAGGCCTTCATGAGATCTAGGTAGTTTCACAATTAGACAGCATACAAAGAACAGGATCAGAAGTTTAAATCTGGGTGTTCTTCCTAAATCCCTTTTTAGATAGCTAATATTTATTCACAGAGATAGGTATTTTTTGAAAGATTTTCTTTATTGTGTTATGGTGATATTTTTTTAAAAATCTAAACAGCTAGCATGCTTAGTGACATGGTTTCTGGTAAAGCAAACAAATATTTGTTGCTTCTTAACCTAAATCTAAACCAGAAGTTTTTCTAGGAATATTTTTTTCTTTGAGTGCATACACATACAAAAGAGTACAGTATCCCAGGAGACTATTCATGTGGAAAGCTAGCAAATAGCAATAAAACTTTAAAGAAAAGAAGCATAAAAGCATATTTTTAATTATTATCTCAATGAAATGTTATGAGGTTAGAAGCATCGGCTTATATACAAAACACTTTCTGGCACTTCTATCACAGAGCTTCTGATTTACTGTTTTGGAGGTTTTGTTACATGATGTGTCAAATGAGCTGACAGACAGGCAGGTAATGCTAAGTATACACTTTAAAAAATGAATGTATTCAAAGATGATAAACTTTCATAAAGCTGAAATGGATATTAATGAGAGCTACATGGAGAGATTAAAGGAAAATTTCTATGGACAGTTCTTTAGACTTTTCATCTTCAGTAACTGGAACTGTGTTATTTCAATGCTGTGGGATCAGATTCACATTGGGCCTAAACTGGCACAGTGCTACTAACTCCCGGAAAGATAAGCACATTTATTTATACTTCCCAAGACTCTGGACAGCTACTGTTTATACATTGATTACTAGGGACAGGATTTTATTTTCTTCCCATTCCCCTGATGCACAACATTATGATGCATACATAGGATGCCTACAGTGTGATCTCTTATGAAGAGAATCTTTACTCTAGCTTTATTTATCTTTCCTAGGAATGTGTACCTGGAGAAAAAAAATGCTTTTCTTCAGTCACAGATGCATAAGTCTTTGAAATTTAGTCTTTAGAGAAAATCCTTTTTGTATTGTACGGAGCTATACTGTGAGCAACAAAGTCCATAAATAAAAGAGTGCGACACAGCTTACAGGTTATCTATTTAACTACTACAGCTTTGTTCTTTCTAATTTAACACATTTCAGTATGCTAAGATTCTGGAATTTAATAGCTCTTAACAATAAACATATTCCACTGAGATTTGAAAAGCAATAGCAACTAGAACACAGATCTAAATCAATGTATGTCCTGCAAAAGCGTTGAAAATTAGGAAATGTTGAGTCCTGTATTTTGTTACATGACAAAAAAATTAGAAGTACTAGGAGGCTTTTTTCATTATATAGGCATGCTTAACTCTCTAACTTCTAGATGTTTCCTGGAATACATTTACTAAATAAATGTTTAAAGTCTTAGTTCTATTGTCAGTAATGAGATTTTAGGCATTGAGTTGAGTTAGATTAGGTTATCCCTCCCTGAAACTTTAAAATGAAAGAAAATAACGACCAACCTTGGATTTTCTTTAACTGAGTAAGATAAGGTTCTTCATTAGTTTTATTTAATGCTCTAGCTTTAATACACACTTCAGTTTACAATTAATAAGTTACATTATCAGTAAAAGTAAATAATTGTAGAAAAAAATATGAATTGTCTGTATATCCCTTCATCAAACTGTAAAATTTAATCTGATTGTATGTTTTTACTTCTAACTAAAATGTCTAGCAGGTGTTAAGCATTTTACTAAAGGAACTCTTAATAGCTTTAAACACTTCACTGATTCCTATCCCTCAAACATGGTTTTCCATGTAAACAGCTTAGGGAAAGAAACACGTGTTGGAAGGCTGCGATCACTTACTGTTGACTGATAAAATAGCAAAGTTTTAGAACAGCAGAGTAGCTATTGCCAATCATTCAGCAGCTTAAGACAAGCAGAACTAAAAGCTTTGTAAGGCATGAGGGAAATTTGTCAATACTCTTGCTTTCTTGTGAGATTTCTTCACCAGGACCCTGTTTGACGCTTGGTATCTGGAGCAGCATTTATTCCTAGAGGGCTACTGCACCATCTCTTCAGTACTTGGATCCCATATCAAAGACATGGATGAGTGGTTGTTGCTTTTGTCAAAATTAAAGCTACAGCATAATATAAAACGGACAAATATTTGGTCAAAGGACAACCCTCCCTCCTGCTGTTGCTGTTCTTGACATGAGTGTGGGGAGGTCCTGCAGCCCAGAGAATTCAGTGAATTGGGCAACTACTGACTTCAAAGTTTTAGAGGTGTGGACTGAGTTGCCCTGAAGACTTGTGAAACCCTAAAGGAAGGAGTGGGTATTAAAGAATTGCACAGGGAGGAACACTGTCTTGAAAAATTCCACTGGCAACATCTGTTAGCAATCTGGAACAATTTCCTTAAAAGAATATTTTTTTTCTTTTTAAAAGGTTATCAATGACATTTTGCGTTACACTTTTATATACATATTTTCTTTATTTTATAGTATTTTTCAATATTATTGTGGCATGATGTCAAAATCACAGGGTGATCAAATTTATTGCTTTCAGCATGCAAAATTCTTTCTTTATTAAAAAAAGGAGAAGCTCTGAGATTGTGAGATATTTGGGAGAGCAGTAAATTAGAGATTCCTTAAATTTTAATACAGAAATAAAATAAAATTTACTCCAACCTATTATTTCACTTTACAACGTACTTCTAATGGCGTAAGTTGTGAAGGATGTATAAAATACTAAGAGTAACACAAGACATAAAATTAAATATTATTTTTAATACAATATTTTTAATTCTTATGCAAGAAATAATTACAATTCTAGATGTCTATCATATTTTTCTTTCAATTAGTGAGGCTATAGAATAGTTGAAGTTGTTCTAATCAGAATAGAAATCTCATAGGAAAAAGACAACTCTGCTAGGAACAAAGAAAGCTACTTTTAATAGTTCTAAATTGAACTTCTCTAACTAAAAAAGTACTAAAATTGCAATATTGCTGTAACTATTTCACTAGAGTATTGTGCAAGACAATGTATGCCTCGAGATACTGAAACCTATTTTACCATGAAGTTCAATAAAACTGAATTTCTTTTTCTGTGTTCAGTTGGAAATATAAGAGGTTTACTTACAAAACAAGTGTTCTACAGCAGTTTTTCATCATTTATAAAAACAAATTAAAATGCTTCATCAGCTTTAATATATTTTGCACAAGAATTTAAGCAGTCATGGTTCACTAATGGGATACATAGACAAGAGTATAAGTCTTCTGCTCTGCTCATGTCACTTCAAAGAAGACAGGCCAACTAAAAAACGTCCATGTGAGTGTGATCAGAAAAGTCAGAGATTTGCAAAATAAGACCTATAAATGAATAATGATTGGTTAGTCTAATTAAAGAAAGAGTGAAGAGGGAGATAACAATTGTCATATACATACAAGGCTGTTGCAAAGAGCAGAAGAATAATCTATTTTCTATATTCATGGGGAACAGAATTAAAATGAGATTATGTAGGATCTGTGAAGTTGGTGCAATTTTTCAGTGGTAAGGTCAGTGAGGCCCTAGACCACTTGGCTGAAGGCAGTTACGGGCTTTCAATCAACAGAGGCTCTTTGAGTGCAACAGATGCCCAGCATAATACAGTTATAGAGTAGCTGCTTGGCAGAAATTGTGGATGGTTTTCTTTGGTCTCTTTGAAATAAGGATGTGGTGGGCATAATGAAAAATGAGGACAATTTTGCTCTGCAATAAATGTGAGAAACCATAAATATCTATAATTTTTTTTTAAATGTTTGACTAAATAAAACCAGATACAAATAGAACTAGAGATCTTAATTCCAATTTGTTAAATAGATGAAAGGACAGATCTCATATTTGTTACCCAAATCAATCCCACAGAACACTGTGAACCTGCAAAAGGGCTGTGGAGTGAAAAACTTTTTCATTATGATCAGTATAATACATGACTTGGAGCTTAGTTCACATGCTGGCTAAGGTACTCTTTTTCTTCTTTCTCTCTTTCAATTAACATATAAAACTGTTGTATTTGGGCCTGTATTTTCTGAATAAAGGCTTTGCAACATACAAGTGTAAGAAATAGACTGAAACCCAATGCAAATGATTCTGACAAATACTTTTTAAATACCAAAGAAAAGTTAATCTATTTTTTTAAAATTAAATTGATATTGATTATATGTAGGTGGTTTAATCTCATTGTCTTTTCAAAACTGAATGGTTCCATGTACAGATATCAGAGTTATGAATGCAAACTGAAAAGGGAGGGAAAGCAGTGGGTAGGTAACTGTGATGGTTCACTTCTGTTGGCATTAGGGTTAGTAAGACATCAGTTGTGGGTAATTGTACTTGGCATTGTTGATGAAACGGGGAATATGACAAAAAAATCCAATATCTCTTTGATTTATTTAATAGATTCATGGACTTTTCAGGCCAGAGGGGGGATCATTATGTTCACATCTGACTGCTTCTATTACATAGGCCATACAGCTTCCTTGAATTAACTTCTGTGGCTGAACTGGAATAGAAATTGTTCTAATGTGTTTAAATGTGAGTTATTTCTAATCAGAATATGTCTATCTACAACTTCCATATGCTATAATTCCTTATGCATTTTCCTGCTAGATTTGAGAATTCTCTTAATAATTTTTTATTCCTTATTAGCATTTCCTATCCTTTGCAATCAAATCACTTAATGAGTGGGGAAATCAATGCAGAGTTAATGAATTTTCATTTTTGCTGTGGAATCTTTACATATAGACAATTTTTTACATCACTATTGGGCTTTTCTGCTTTTCACTACTAACATTATACCTTGGCTTTGAGGAGAAATTCTGAGAGGAAAATGACAGAACTAAAACAAACAAAAAAGGAAAATGTTATTTTAAAGTAGAAACAAATAATGGAGCAGAAACTAAGTAATCTGTCTATGCAAACTGTCAAATTAACAACATATCAACTGGTCTGAAATACCTGTTGATCTCATTAGTCAGTCAGTTATAGGAAGCGGCCCTTTTAAAATATTGGATTCTCATTGCCGAGACCACATCTCCACATACACTATTGTAAGGGCAGCCTGCTTGACACCACCACATAACGGAATGTGACAAAATTGCCTCATTGTGTAGATGACACTGGGAAAAAGCCACCAAACACTGGCCAGAAACAACACCCAGTGATTAGCCAGATTGATCCCAATTGGCCAGAAACAATCCAGAGAACCAGGGACAGCATGAAGGGATGTGTAGTGATGCCCCAAGACAGAGTAGCAGCAGCAGCACCCAAGAGCATTGGTTTTTTTCAGGGAGATCCTGCAGGACACCAGACCACCAAAGGACTCCACAGGAGCCCCACAGCCCTGTTGGATCCCAGAGTAGCTTGCTAGGCCAAGCAGAGAGCGTGGCACAGGAGAAAATGTAGAAATTCCATCCCTGGGAAAGGCAATGTGTGGAGATGTGTGTTTGGTTTTGCATTTGGGGATGACTGCACTTATACCAGCGAAGCCTTGAACTGCTCTGTGATTCTGCCATACCTCCATTGTCCTTGGCTGGTTTTGCTA
Source organism: Falco biarmicus (assembly GCF_023638135.1). Taxonomy (NCBI): domain Eukaryota; kingdom Metazoa; phylum Chordata; class Aves; order Falconiformes; family Falconidae; genus Falco; species Falco biarmicus. Next base: position 105,302,967 of record NC_079289.1, on the reverse strand, counting down.
GAGGGAATTAAAAGCTGTGTGCATCAAAAGTTTAAAGGTATGTCTGAAGTTTGTATTTCCCTTCCTGCAACACTCCCAATCACTCATGAACAGCAGACATGAGCAAGAAGAGGTACAGTTCTGCTGTACTAAAATGGAAGGGAATAAGCAGGACACCACGCACAGCCAAAAGACATGAACAACTAGACAGCACATTTTAGAAGAGACATCGTATACTCAAGAGATTCTAGGTGCACTGGCCAACTCCCAGTGAACTCCGAGAAGGTGAGGAAATGAAAAAAAGCTTAACTGATTTTTAATGTTTTGCTGAGAACTGACATTCTGTGTATTAGCTAAAGCAAAATGACTGCCTAAAACTTCTGCAACTCTGCTGGCAACATTTTGGTTATTTTAAACCCATGTAAACAAATGTGTGGATTACAGGGAAAGGTAGAGCTAAGGTTGTCATTGATGATCCTGGAACCAAGGGCAACTCAGCTGTGAGGTGCCACATCTGGAAGGGGACACCAGCGCCTGTACCAGGCATTTTAGAAAGGACAGAGAATTGGCAGGACATGCTTTCACAGAGCAGGGAAAGCCTGACAACACAAAGATCTACTCTGATGAGCATCCAGCTGTGAAGAGCTATGAGTGCTATAGACACAGTTCTTAACCTTTCCTTTGCTATATTTATAGTTTGAGCTCCCTGAGTCCCTCACACTACTTTAATAATTCTCCTGGCTTTCTCTTAATCCTCTCCAATTTATCAATGCTCTTTCTGAATTGTGGATTATAGAACTGGAAGCAACAGCCACACAGGGAGACATACAGAAGTAACATAATTCATTTCTACTCAGTTTTCTCATGTTTGTGTCTCACATTTTCCTTATCAGTGTGGAACTGTGTTGAGTGTTTATGCCTGGTGGAACTTCTTGCATCTTTTTAAGAGCAGCTGCTCTTCAACACAGGATTTGTAGTCTCGAAGTGTAGCTTCTATTCATACCTCACTAGACCAAAATGTGACCTGGCTATGCTGAATTACAGATTGTATATTTGTACTATACTTACAAAACAGCCTACATTTCCCTACTGAGTATAACTACTTTGACATTCCTTGATGTGTGTGTGTGCATATGCTATAAATTCAATCAATAACAGCTTTGTTTCCCTCCAAGACATTGTTAACAATATTAAATAGCAAAAGGTCGAGAACCAATCCTTAAAGACTTCACAAACATCAGTAAGAAAGGCAGTGTTTAATCAATATGAACTCTTCTGTTGATTTTGTATCATCTGGCTTCTTAATCAAAATATCATGCTGTATCAAACCAAACAGTTTACAGAAATGGAAGTGGTAAATTACACCAATGCTATTATCAATGAAACTTCCATTTAAATAAAATTTAATACCCATGTAGAACTCATAAACCCAGGCTGCCTAGTATTGTTATCAATCTACTGTGCATTATTTTGATAATTACATATGTATTGTAAAAATGCCAAGCCTTCTAGCTGCTGAGCATTCAGGAATTCACATACAAGACTCAGCATGGCAATGATGTTCAATCATCATTAGCACTTTGAGGCAAACAGCAGAAAATGTAGACATCAGTCATCTGATAGTCACTCAGAAGTATTACGCTTTCCCCTGTCAGTTTTCAGTCATGTAGTGACTAACACAGAAAGAATTATTAAGCTGACTGAACTTGAAAAAGAAAAAGGTTGATAATAAAACTACTACAGTTAATGTAAGCAATTTTTAAGGTTTCTGCTAACTCAGTAGGAAAACGAAATAGAGAAGAGAAGCTTTAAGGGTAATCCTATCAATATATATAAATATATATCAATATATATATAAAGAGACAGTGCAAAGAGGATGGAGCCAGGCTTTTCAGTGGTGTTCAGCAGCAAGACAAGAGGCAATGGACACAAACTGAAACATGGGATGTTCCCTTTGAACATGAGGAAACTGTTTTGCTGTGAGGGTGACTGAGTACTGGAATAAGTTGGCCACAAAGGTTGTGGAGTATCCCTTCTCAGAGATATTAAAAAACTGTCTGAGCACTGTCCTGGGCAACTGGCTCTAGGTGGCCCTGCTGGAGTGGTGAGGTTGGACCAGGTGTTCTCCAGAGGTCCCTTCCAATGTCAACCATTCTGTGACTCTGTGATCTACCCTAAAGGAGACATAGCTGGTCATCTCTTTCATCGATAATTCTTGACCCTGGGCTAATGCCACCTCTAAGGTTTTATGTATTGTCCTATTATTGGACTATGACATGTAAATACTGAAGCAAAATGAAATATTCCTTGACAAAGTTTACCTAGCCAGACCAGAAGTGCCTCAGACTGTTCATTGCATTTCCTAGTGGAGGAAAACGCTATCTTGTTCTATAGCAACGTTTGCACTATCAGATTTCTTGTTCCCAGCTGTCCTCAGCTGTATTCTCTTCCCTCTAGCTGACATAGTAAAGTGGGGGCAATTATCATCTAACCAAGTTTCTACTTGGTAACAAACCTATTTTATCTATTATGTTTTAAACTAAATCACTTATTTTGTAAGATTGTTCAAATGAGATTTTTTCATGCCCGAGATGGCTTCCACTGCTCAGTATAACTTTGGTCTGTAGTGGAGAATATATCAAAATGGAAGCATTTCAGAAACAGTCTTAAAAATCACAAAGTTAGATGGAAAAAAATCAAAAGGGGAAAGACTATATATATTAATTCGTAAGTATTCCTATGATAGGGGGCATATAAGGATTTAAGAGAAATAAAACAAGCGGAACAGGTGTTAAAATGCAAAAATACACTGGGAAAGGCTAAGACCTATCTCACAGCAATCTAGAAAGCTAGATAATGTGATGTCATAGAGTCTGTCAGCTTTCAAATGACTGCATGGTACTAGCACAGTCTGATGCTAACCTCTGTATGTGTGAAACAATGAAAATTAAATTCTGTACGAATTAGAATTGCTGAAATTAGTGACCACAGTAGATAAATATCAAGAAAATGCAAATGACAAGGTTATGGACCTAAAAAAGATCGACTTCCTTCTTAGAAATATGCTCATATATATGTGATATCATTTTACTTGATGAAACTTAAGCAAAACAAACCCAGTCTGACCTACTAGATGTTATACTGAATTTATACATGCACAGATTTCTTCATATGGTAAATGATACAGGAAATCATGTCCAACAGTTCTTTAAATTATGTTCCTCATAACTGAAAATACATTTTAGCACTTTTTATACATTACTGTGACAAAACTCAGTCTAGCACAGTTTCTAAAGGTGAACAAATTCCACCACCCACAAACAAGTTTAATGTAAAGCTATGAACTGATGCCAAAACAGCACAGAGTAACTGTTCGGAGACAAATTTTGTCTTTAAGCAGCAAAGGTATTTATTTCATGCAGTGCTGGGGAGCTAGCCAGTTCACACCGGACAAACTAGCTCCAAAGTTTTCAGTGAAAAGTTAGGTATTTTATACATTTTGTGAGAGGTTGCACAACATCTTTAGATACATACTCATTTGATTTTGACACCTAATCATTCCATTCACAATAGATGGGATTTAGGTGGAGTAGACCTTTCAATTTTCTTTTTTAAATGATTTCCTGACTTGATGGTCTCCTTAACTCCTTCAGGTGCCCACCTTATCTTTTCGAATTAACTAATTTCTAATTTACTAATCAGAGTACATTCCTTTCTCAACACAAACGGAGCATCACCGAGAGCATTGTACCAAACTCATCCTGACTAACACTTTTATTTTAAGACCTTGTTCTGTTTCAGAACAGCCATTAAGAAGGTTTTTTAAGACTCATTTATGTCCTTACTTGGGAAAAGAGAGAGAGAAACATGCAGTCTTCCAATACACCCCTTAATGAATTAACTGGAGTAACATGATGTTATGTGTTCAAGAAACATATTTTCTTACCTTTCAGGTACAAACGTATTCATCACTGGTAAGTGTTATACTTCACAGGCCAGTCATCTCACAACTGACCTAGGCAGCAACATTCCTGGAAGCTCCAGGTTTCCAGTGTTCACCTTCAAGAAACTGGGAGATTATGTGCTATAGCAGGAGTAGGAAGACAACAAATGATGTAAATCAAGTTAGCAACTTGTTCTCTTTCAAAGATGAGTATTGCAAGCTGTTTAAGTTGTGATACACACATCCAAAGGACTACTTGTCACTCACATTTCTTAAACTTTGTTTTTGTTTCAGTGTTGAAATTCTAAATTTCTGTTTAGGATGAGCACTAGCATTCAGCAGCTGCAAGCTGTTAACATATGATCTCTTCCTGCTGTAAAAGTAGCAATCCTACAGATATGCTTACAAAATGCATAGAGCAAATCATTTAAACAAAACATTCAAATACATTTCTCCAAACATTAAGGGGAAAATACTTTCAAGAAATGGTAAGATTGCTTCTATATATATTTTATTGCTAAAAATACTCCCCAAAGCATTTCTGCAAATTTCTCACAAGCAGTTCTTTGAAAATATCTGCTGCTACTGGCATTGGTTAATTTTGATCAAATATCTCTTTAGATACCCAGCAGGAGGATATGGAAAAGATGGTGCCAGACTTTTCATAGAGATACATATCGAAAGGAAGAAAGGCTATGGGCACAATTTACAATTCAGGAAATTCCAATTAAACACAGGAATGTTTTCATGGTGAGGGTAGTCCAATACTAAGCAGTGAGTCAGCTATGCAGTAACACTGGGCAGTAACATTAGCAGGAAATATCCAGCCAACTACGCATAATGAAATAAGTTGAAATGACAGAGAAGAGTGAAGTGATGCTACTGTAGCATGCAAAAAATCGCAAGGGAAGAGAAGATACTTTGAGTGATGGTGCTGCAGAAAGAAGGAACACCAAAGAAATAAAAGCAAAAGTTGAAGAAAAAGATACAAGATTAAAAGGGAATTTTAGACAGCTGTAATCAAATTAAGAATATATCAAGTGAAGGTATTTACCAAAATGCTAACTCGTTCAGATAGGAATTGGAACTAGTAAAAACAATTACAGTGATTTGTTAAAGATGAGGTCTTAGATCAAGTGGAATGTAGCCTGTCGATCATAAAAATGATAGGTATATTGACTGAGTCTTTGAGATGGAACAGAGATGTGTATGCAAAGCACAAATCCAGTCATTTGTTCTGACTGGGTTCTTGCTATAGCTACAAGAATGCTTGCAGGCTGTTCTTGTGTAAAGCCAATGTTATACACTAGCCTGTTTGGTTTAAATTTGACTTAACATTAAACTAACACTGAAAATATAATTTATATATCAAGCTGAGTGAAAGCTGAGATACGGAGGTTTGCTCCTGCTTTTACATTTGACGATAAAAGGCATCTGCTTGATTTAAGGTAAAAAGAATATGTTACCACATCTCCATTTACGAGTCCTTTTCAACCAAATCATCTGTAAGGGCTGAAGTCTTGTCCTGCTTAATAAAGTCCTTGAAAATTTCTCTTAAGAAGTAAAAGCAAAGTCCTTTCTCTGCAAAATGAGGCTTCTGTAACATTATTTCAAAAGGTCCTTGCATTTGTGCAAATGTGGAGTCCTGCGTAATTTGCATCAGTTATTGTGCAGACTTAAGCAGGTTAGAAAATTACACTCCCACTTTTCTTGTTATGTCCTAAGTGATTTACTGTCAATACTAGTCAGAGAGGACCAGTAATATTTCTCACACTGTAATATAGCTGTAAATAAAGCTAACTAAATATTTACATAGTTGATCTATTTCATTTCCACATATTTTTTAGATCAAATACAATTCAAACATGTAAAATATCCACTTCAACATAAAATGTTGCTCAATTTTCTTTTTCATAAATTTCAGGTGTCATGTTTCTGACAAGGCACAGCTATTCATTTCTGTAATGACAAAACAAATGCATCTGTGGAAAAGAGCTCAAGTATTTTGGGAACAGAAATTGCTTGAATTCCCAAGCAAGTTTATTGTTAGAGAATTATGTTGGTTCACCAGAACTTTGTGGTTGGTTTTTTGTTGTTTGTTTTTATTTATTTATTTATTTATTTTATTTTCTATAAAGAGTTGATAAGAATTGAAATTGCAGCTGATCCTCAATTCTGCTATCACAAAGTCCCTATGGTAGCTGCTGAAAGCTTCATTAATGCAAAGGAGTTCATACAGTACCCATATGTCCTTACCCTTGTAACCAACTACTGTCTATTGTGTGATGAAGGAGAGTTTTTCTTCCTGCTTCTTTGCTCCACTGGTTTTTACTGATTCACAAAGCCACATGTTCACCAAGATACATTCTTCCTCTGTGTGGATCTTGACCTTACTCTAATATTAAATCAATAGCTACTTAGTCTCTGTAGTCACACTAGGATTGGGCATGTAACTCCTTCTCTGTTTTGTTGCTATATGAAAATTGTTTTTTAGTGAATCATTCATCCTTTCTTAGCAGACGTTGTCTCCTGGATCAAAAAAAACCCATCTCCTTAAGATCTCTGTTGAAGCATCCCCTCTGCTGCTGAAGTGCCTCCTTCTGTAAAACTTCTTTCTTTTACATAGATTTATATGTCCTTTTCTATCATAAAATGTAGGCCTTCTTAAACTCCCAGGACAAAAAAATTTATGATTCTGTGTATTCATAAATCCATGGTTCACAATAAAAGGACTGTAACTATTAGTTTAAATCTTTGGTATAAGCATAATACAAACAAAGTTATCTTCATGTGACCTGGCACTAACTTATATTTTATTGTTTCTTTTTCAAGATAACCCCTGGACTAAAGATTGTGAGAATGAACAGTAATGGATCTGCTGAAATTAATTTCCCTTGAACTAGAACTCTCAAGACACTTTCAGTGTGCCATGTTTTGAATGTCTTTCTTGTGTGTTCTTCTGAGCCCAAAACAAGGGGGCAAGAAATTTATTACGTGTGATGCACTTTCAGCTAAGCCTACACAATCTCACTAATGTCATGGCAAGAGTAAGGAAAACTTGTCCATTGCTGAAGAGCTTTCACTTATAAGTATTTTTCTTTAACTTAAGCTTGGAAATCATAGACCTTCACAAAAAGAGGGGAGGGAGGGGAGGAGGAAATGAAAAACACTGTAGGCATACTGTGAGATCAGAAGGAAGTACAAGAAATATTTCTGTCTTGTGTTTCAGTTGTCTTCAATTGAAGATGCATAAAATTGGGCCTTAAGTCATCAGGAAAAAAAAGTCCAGTGAGAATAGGTATAAAAATTGCAAATAAGGAATAATATACTATCTAGTATTAGACCGCAGTCAAAGGAAGAAGCAGAGGACTATCTGTCAAAAAGCTTTATAGCTGCTTGTAATTTCATTATAACCTTTTGTGCCACTGTTTAAAGGAACAAATTTTCTTGTGACCTTTGCCTAGTATCTCACTAACACAACTACTGCAAGATAAGTTAAGGTTTCAAGATAAATACCTTCACAGATCCACTCTTCATTTCAAACAATAATTTAAAAAAAATAAAAATCACAGCTCTCATCAATTAAGAAAAGAGAAAAATTGTCTACCTGTTAATCTGCTATAATATAGAATGGTATTTTTAAAAAGTCTTCCTTTTCATTCTCAAATACATCAAATAGATACTCTTTTGAAGAGTACATTTCTCCTCTATACTGACAGTTCATCTGTGGATTTAAAATAATACAGAAATAAAGCTTTCTTGTAGTTCAGGAATTCTCTCATCTCTGTTTGAAATTATGTAACTGTCTCCAAAACCCTCTGGAAAACACATACCTAGAGATTTATGTGCTTGCAGTTTTGGTGAATAGAACAAATGTGCAAACTCTCTGTATGTTTCTTAAATCTTCTCTCTTACAGAAGAGATAGCATTGATAGCACTTTTTTTACTGTGAACTAAAAAAATAGCACCTGTCTAAATAACTCTGTAACCAACAGTCCCTATACACTGAAAACCACAAACTAGTTTGAATTGGGCCATTTCATGACTGCTTTTTATTATTTTTCCTTTTTTTTCACCATCCTCTACATTCACCTTAATGCTTCTAAATCATCATTGATTGATGCTGTGAGGACTAGAAAAAGCTAATGAAACTAACTTAACATTCACCTGATAAAATCTGAGATAAAATTACAATTGTTATTTACCCAGTATTGGGTCTTGCTGAAGGCAGTTTTTACTTATTCAGAAATCATTCTACTGTTAAAACAGTCACTATCCAGGAGGAACTTCTAGTCCAAAGATACTATTCAATAAGTTTCAGGTGATGTTGCCTCCTTTGTTATTCACGGCCACTACCCTGCTTGGTTAGCCTTGATTTGTGGCTGTGCTCCAAGCCCAGAAAAAGAGTCCAAGAATGGAGTGTGAGAGGAGACAGCATATGAAGGCATCGGGCAACAGAGGAGCATCTGTAGCTGATAGAAGGCATAGCTGAGAAGTAGAAATGCACTTTCAGCAGAAGCATTCAATGGAAGTGATGCCAGAGTGTGAACAAAGGCAGCCAGGAGAGTCTCCAAGGAGAGAGAATCCAGACCATCAAGAGTCTTATTTCAGCAATGGGAAGAGGAAAGGAAAACCTGAAAATTCAGAAATTAAAACAAGTATATATAGCCTCATTTGAAAGAATGACTGATTTGTCTTAAACCTGATGAGCTTTCTATATGGAAATTTCACTTATCTATCAAACCCTTTTCTCAACTTAATTAACTGCAAACTTGTGTCTAGATTAGAACAGGTCAGATTAGAACATTGTCTGTGGGACAATGAACACACTATGTATTTAAGTAGCAATTGGCAAAACAAAGTGCCAGCCCTATACAGAATTATTGGTGATTATATCCTTGTCCATTATCTTAAGCTCAAACACTATACACCTCTGCACAGCAAAGCATACCTGGATATGACACCTAGTCACTGTTTCAAATGTCAAGGCTTCCTTATTTCCTTACTAACAAGAGCGACTGCAAGTTCCTTAAGACATTTTCCATCCTGATGGTAGCAGTTGCTAAGGTTTTATCATTTACTTTCTCATTCATGCTACTTGCAACACACTGCTGATTCTGTTACTTTCCCTTTTCTTCTGCTGCAGTACAGAAGGTATTTAGTGATTCAACCAAGACAGTGAAGAACTTTAGGGATGAATTATCTCACTGAAGGACAGTATGAATTCCTCACCAAGTCCTTCTTCCCACCACTCACTTGTCTCCCTGAAAAATATAATAAAATCTTTTAATCACCTAGGCGGAGTGAAGCAAAGAGGAAAAGCTTTACTGAAAGTATCTAGATAAGGTTTATTGTACTATGAGACTAAGGCTTGTGAAATAGGCACCAGATATTTATACCCAAAGTACTCATCTTGATAGAAAGAAGGTCATTGCTAATGTAAAAGTGAATGCTTCAGAATAATAATTTTAAGAGGGTGTGACAGTCTAAGAAATAAAAATATATCAAAACTAAGCAGTTATAAAAATACACTTGTAACCAAATGTGTTCCAATAAGCTGCTTGTACCTAATACTTTATCTAAAGGTTAGGTTTCTCAATATCTGCCATAATTTAGTTGAATAAGCATAAACCAGCTGCATACAGAACAGGTGTGGGGAGATTTATTGTTTGTGACTGTCAACAGATAACCTAAGTATGCAGTCTTTTCCTGAGTATAGACAGGAGGGGAGGTCTTGTTATTTCTACTTTCAAAAGCTTGTCTAAATCTACGTTCTTTACAAAGGATTACAGAATGAATATGAAGAGCAATATTTTCAGAAGTGTAATTTTTTAAAGAGGAGGGTTGCTAGTTTAAAGTCTGAAGGCACTACCTGACTAAACAAACTGAGCAAAAAGCCAAATGAAAATCTTACAAAAACGAGTCAATTGAATCTCTCTGATCTTTATTCCTAAATTTTAACTGGTTTAAGGTAGCATTTGTAACAGTGATAAATCAATAATTTATGTTTTAATCTTGAGAATTCGTGAAAAGAAATTACCAAGATTCCTAGGTAAATATGAAAAAAATAATAAAAGTTTCCAAACAAGGCAACAATATTTCTCATTTTTCATGTAGATATTTCTATCCTGTTTCCATATGTTCAGTAAAATTCTATTAGCATAAACATATATCAGAGAAAGAATTGGCTGTTAATATTACTGAAAACAAACAGACGTCAGTCAAAATCTTGCCCCACATTCATAAAAACTCAAGGGTGCATGAATATTGTGTTAAAGCTATATTTGTTATGCCTGATTAATAATCTCTTGTAGAGTCTCTTCATTTTACAGTTTTCACATAGAAATATCAAATTGACAAACCTTTAGCAGCTTTTGCAAACTACGCCTAACACGTTTGTCATATATTCTCTTAACCGTGACTGGGATATAATTCACTATTACCTTGTTGACAAGGCTATGATTCATTTCACACATCACTATTCATTAAAATAATATGTACCTATGCTCTGGTTTTGTACCACTTCAAAGCTCAACTACCAACAGATTCATGGTCAATTAGTTGAACTGGATGAGTAACAGCTGGAAAACTATGTAGGTTTCTCTCTTTTTCATATTTTGTGTTTACATGAAATTAGAACCTCATAAATCAGTTACAATACAGTGATTTAGGTGTAGTTCTCCATTTCTTTCATTTAGTGGAGAAAGATATGTTATTTCCTTTTACCTTGGATGGCAAAAACATTTCTCACCTAATTAACTTCTTTCTCTAGGGTGGTAAATGTTCAAGAAACTCACAATTAAATGTCTTAATGAGATTTCAAGTTAGTAAATATTTCTCTGGGATGTGCAGTTGCAAAGAACTGAAGATTCGTTACCGTGTAAAGCCTATGCTCACAAAACTGATCCCTCATGCTCATGCTGTTGGCCTTTCCCTCCATGGGTGTAGTCTTTTTTCTAGTAAAAAAAAAACCATAAAAGACATTAAAATTGAGAAAAAAAGTCTCATTTCTTATTCCTTAGAGAAATAGGCTTCTGAAATATTGGCCAGAAAACAAATCTTGTATGTCACTCATCTTTACTTGTGTCTTTTAGTTAACTTGAATGTTTCTTACAGATCAAGCATAATGGCTTTTAGTATGCACAGGTGGGGTTAGTGTTAATTTGCCTCATATTTCAGAGCAAGTATACTTCTGAAATCGGGAATGGTTGCACATACAAACAAATACTGTACTCAGGGGGGACCTTAGCATCCCAGACATCTGTTGAGCAACAGATACACATAAACACTGCTCAGTTAAGAGAATCTTAAGTCACACAGAGGGCAACAGATGATGCAGAAAGTAAACAACCTGATTAACAAAACAACTTAAGCCAAACTCATCCTTTCTTTTATATTCAGCAATGCACTTTCTTAAGGAAATGTTTGGCCAGGATGAAATTGTATCTTTAAGAAGAACATCATAGTCATCTATGATCTTACATTATGAGCCTTTAGATAGCTTCTCCTGCAAAAACTATAGTTTCTGGAATAAATTCTAGAGGAACTTTACTTGAGGAGGAAGAAGATTAACACAGAGGGATCCATCCTGAAATCTTTATTCAAGTGAAAAATGGTAAGCTGCTCTTCTTTTCCTTTAAGCCCTGTTCTTCACCATCCATATTTTTTGCTCTTCCAAAACTTAACAGTCTTCAAGAGACCTTGTTTGTTCAAGATGGTTGCATTCTGATACGGAAGCTAGGCTTAGGTGTTGTGTTGCTGACACAGACTAATACAAAGATAGAAAACAAAACCAAACACAAACGTACCAACACAAACAAACAAACAAAAACCCACCCCAAAATCACAGCCATAGTGTTTTAGTTGAACTTCAAATTTGCCATAGTTTTGAGAAGATTTTGTAGAAGACGACACATTCCCTTTAATAGGCCCTTTACTGGTAACAATTCCTATTTTCTCCTACCTTTGTTTTAGCAGACCAGGTTCCTGGAAGGATTTCAAGAATCTTTGTAAACTGCCATTACCTATGCACAGAAATCATTACAGAACCATATTCCTCAGAAGACTTTGTGCTTTAATATTTCAGTTAGTGCCTAAAGCAAGACAGCAGAGACAAGCCAAGCATTTAAAAGTCTGATTGTTTTGGTTTGGGGTTTTTTTGAACTATATTCATAATTTAAGGTAAATGAAAACAGGGAAAAATAGGGCAGTAATACAATCTCAGAAATTTTGACTAGAATTGTGTTCTGAATTAGTTCAAAATTAAATTGCTTGATATGGCACCGCAACAGAGTTTGGGCAATGCGAATACCTGCTGTTCGTGAGTCACTTTTTTCCATAGTGCAGGCAGTATCATAAGATGACCTACTATATCACACGATTTGTCAAAGAAGAGAACAGACTGTCACCTTGCAAAAGAAATAATGTGGCTATATAGCTTGGATCCTAAGAGAGAACACTGGTATCCCATGAATATTTTCCACGAATCACAGTTTCCAGGATGCTAATTAAATCCAAAATATTATTGAAATTAAAGATGTTTAGGTATTTCATTAGACTAGTCCAGGTTGTAGAAACACTCTCATTTCCCCCATATAGCTATAATGGAAGCAACACACCTTTCATGGAAAAAACAACATGCTTTAGAGGCCATTGGAGTGTGCCTGAAAGGATTGCAGGGCTAGAATAAGACTGAAGAAAAGTATAGTGTTAATAAAACAGATTTTGGGTTTGGTTTGGGGGTTTTTGTTTGTTTTTGTTTTGGATTAGGTTTTTTGTTAACAAGTCATAAGACAACAAGAATCCATACAAAAATACTAGAATTCAATATGTAAAATTTAATGTTGGGAATGTCAGTTACTTATTCATCGCACTTGTAAAGAATTGTGTCATATATATATTTGTACAAATATTTGAGAAGACCTGATTTTCAAGTAATCATTTCGAATAAAATCATTGCATTTACCATCATTTGTGCTTGCAGGCTGGCAACAACGATTTGGGGATGACTGTGCATGCTCTCAAGACCAGGAGCCAAGTTTATTGGAATCATCACCTCACTTACTTTTGTGGTATGTCCTAACTCAGGATTTGGTAAGGAAGTCTAACAGTTGCAAAAAAAGGGAAAGATAAGCAAAACCAAAACTTAAACCTCAGACATACAGAAATGGTTGTCTAACTGTATGTTGGTCTCTTAAACAAATGTCCACATAGTTTTTCTCTGATTGTCTCTGGAAGGGGAGTCAACTGTTCTTCAGCAAAATGTCTCTAATCATAGTCAATTAGTAGCACAAATTATGAGCACAGTAATTATTTCTGTAGCACTTATGTATGCCCTGCATATCAACAAAAGCTAAAAAAGCCTCAAAAAAGACATGTATTTTAGGTTGCGTCTAACACAGAAACAGAGAATCAGTAATAGCCTTAAAATGTCTTCCTAAAAAAAACTAAACAAAAAAACCAACAAACCAACCAAAGCCCTAAAAATTTGAAGCAATAGTATAATGGGAAATGTTCTTACAGTAGCACAGGTGTCTGAGAGGAGGAAATAAAGCTTCATAAATATTTCATGGTGATTCCTCAAGGGAAATACCTCACAATTCTGTTATCTCCAGGGCAAAGCACAAATAATGAACTTACGATGGGGCGTGGGGAGAGTAAAATAAAATAAAATAAATTAAAAGCTACTTTGTCAGTGCCAAAAAAGCAGATGATGGGTGTTTATATACCTAGCCCAAAGAGAGACCTTTAATGTTGAATAGGGTATCTGGAAATTTAAATATGAATTTAAAGCTAAAATTTAAATCTATCAGATTTGATTGGCTTGCTGGCTTTAGACAAAGAAGCTTCATTCTCCCATGCCCATAGAAGCTGCTGAGGCCAAGCTAGGACACCCTGCCAGGTATGACTATCATCATTTCAGATCCTGCAGTCTCACATTAGTTACACTAAGAAAATCCAGCTTTGGCAACGTTCAAGATCTAAGAGGAATAAGATTTTCAGAGAGCTTGACTGACAGCATCTCCTGCAGTATTACAGGGAAGTGGTGGGCTCCTGCAGAGAGCCTCAGAAACTGCCAATGCTTTTTGTACTCCTCTATGTCATTTCTCACGCACCCAAATCACAGCTGTCACTGCTACCTCACCTACTGTTCTTCACTTGGTACTGAACCCCACAGTTTTTACTCTGGCGTTACCATGAAAGGTGATGGAATCCCTTATCTCACATCCCCTGTGAGGACATACACCTGTGTCATTTGACGAGAGATGAAAACTGACACAGCTGTGTCATTAGAAGAAAGGGTGGTGAACAGGAATCTTTGCTGAATGAACAGCCAAAGAGCAAGGCAACTGGATCTCTGGAGGGAGACATGCAACACTCTAGGACACTATGCTGGGCATTCTAGTGCCATGAATTATAATCTAAATATATAGCATTTCTGAATTTAGAGAAAGAGGTTTTGGCTCAACACTGCACAAGAACCATCATGAACAAAAGGCAGAGTGCTTGCAATCTTAGAAATATGACTGCATGTCCCTCCAACAACAGTGGTGGGGAGATAATGTAATTTCCACAGTCATTATTTGTTTACATCTCTATGCTTTGCTTAGGTCCTGTGAATGTGAATCACCAACATCTGTTTGTAGTGTTAAGATGACAGGTAATTTTTTCTTTTTTTCCTGAGATATATTGTTTACAAAATATGTTAAGGTGTGGGAAGGAGTTATCTGACCTAGAGACTGGACAACAATATGCACAACTAAAGGGGAGAGACCCAGCCAGCCCCTAGGAACAACAGAAACTGTCTTACTTTCCATCTGTGTTTATTAGTGTTAAAGGAACCAGAACTCCGAAGACTAAAAAGCAAATCTGAACTTTGAAATCTTTTTCATACTTTACTATTCTTATGTAACTCTTACAATGAGTATTCAATAAGCCTGTCCTAAAGACTGATATTTATTTTCATGTTCGCCTTGCAAAGGAAGCTGATATACATTTTGATGAAAACACATTTTTTCATAGGAATGATGGAACAGCCCAGGAAAAAACAAAAAAATACACCCACTGCTGTACTCACCAGGTATCTCAGGAGTACAAATGAGAGTCTACATGCAGAGCAAAGGTAGTGTCTCAGGCTTTGCTCTTTAAGGAGGATGTCTATAAAACACTCAACATGATGGCAGCAACTGTGGAGGTACTCCAGTAACACCTGGTGATATGAGTGAATTTTCAGGACACTACTGACAATACATTTGGCTGCTTTTTGTACCTCAGTTTACAAAAAGCTTAATCAAACATTTACTCTGAGAGAATTAACTAGATTTACTCTTCATTTAAAAAGTCACATTAATTATCCAGGTCCCAAAGTTTTTTTGAGAAAGATTAACAATGCTGTTTCTACAAGAACAATGAGTGATGAATTATAATGGCTATTACCAAAACCAGGATTTGGAGCTGGAGTACAGGCTTTCCACAAAGCTGCAAGAACTGGTTTAAAGACAGGTACCATAACACTGGAAAGAAATGTCCTTTGGCAGGCACAAATTTTCTGGCAACATCACAAGAAGTGTGAAGACGGTTTGTTACTCAGAATATTCATGCAAATTGGAGAAACCTACTTAGAAATTTTGAGAAAATTATGATTCCTTACTCCTCAGAAGAGGATGATAAGACAAACAATATTGAAATGTTTTAAAAACTGATAAAAAGAGGAAAAGAATCTTTTATCCAAGTCTGTAGAAGAGAAGACATGAAGTTTTGGCTGCGAAAGCATCAAGCGTGATTTAGGTTGAATGCTACTTCAAAAGGAAAACTTTCAAACTGATGGTACCAAATACATCCGTTACAAGTGCAAGGTAGAGTCTTCTCTTGCTAAGAGACCTTTAAAAACACTTTGAATGACAGAGCTGCAGGTCATGCTGCCATGCTAAATTTTGCATAATTATAAGATTTTATGGGCATTGTGTCTGCACATGCAATATGATTTAAAAAATTATTTACATTGTAAGCTGTACATTCCTTTTTTTCCTACATAGTGTAAGTTCCACAGAACAAAATTCCTCAATTAGCAATACCATTATATTACATTATTATTTGAGGATAAGAACTAGATGATATCACTTAATGGTGAGTGTTGTAAGAGTTAATAATAGATACAGCACATTTGACTTTGGAATCCCAGCTCCACAGAGCTTACTACCTAAGAAGGAACTTCAAACGAATTTACAATTAAAAAACAAAAATATATATAAAAAAGATAGTAATTTTGAATTTAAATTCTTTAGTACTTTCACAGAATGGCAATTAGCTTGCATCATAATGCTGATCTGACTTTAAAAAGTAGTGCTTTATTGTGCTAAATTTTCCATACGGATCATAAACTCTTATGCTCTTGAAAACAGTAAAGATTTGATAACAAACATCACTGAGCTTTTTTCTTAACATGTTCAGGACTGAGACCTTAATAAAAATTTTGCAGTTTATGTTTTAATTCTGCCAGTGTTTATTCATGTGCTACCACTGTTATCAATGGAGCAATAATGCTAACTTCCAAAGCCTTCAACCAGAAGCATCCTTCTTAAAAGCCGACAATGTAAACCATTGAAGCTTCAAGAACTTTATTTTGCTGAAAATTTACTGTGTGCTGTTTCTAAACAGCTCTAAAATTACATTTAAAGGAAAACATCTGTAACTATCATAGTGCCTCAAAACATACACAGGGGCAGAAAATCTTTCTTCATTTTTTCAGTTTATCTCAGCAGTTCTACACTTTTTAATGGTTACCTAACTGGTAAGGAAAACAAATAAGAAGAAATCTATGCCATCTCATATCCCCTTTTTTGCTCACTGTGTGTCAGGAGAGATACAGAAATAACATACAAACCAGCAGAAGTACTAGCACGATTGTACCTATACTAAATTAATTTTCATTAATGATTCCCCTCCATCATGCCTAAGAATCCATGTGACTGTCAGCAAAAGCATAGCTAGATTAGATCAAACTTGTCTGTGAAAGCGGGCAGAGGGAAAAACTTCCTGATTATTTGGCTTGCAGAAACTCGGTCCCAGCTGTGACTACATGCAGGTGTACAGCAGGAGGGTAATGAAGCAGATTTAGATACCAAATCTCTGTTGAGCACAGAAGAGATGGAAGGCTGCATATTAGGATTATTGGTAGTAAATATATTTTAAATTTTGATATAACACTTTGCACTACCTCTGCCAGTTTTTACTTTAAAATACCTTTATTTCTTACAACTAATATTTCAAGGTATTAAAATTGTTATATTTTTAATAAAACTGTGTAAATCTTACATAGAACAAATCTGTCACAGCGTCAGCTTTTGTAGCAACTAATAAATAATCATGAGCTAAGCCATTTATTGTAGAAAAGCATACAAACCTAATTTAAAGACTAGAAGTGAACGCCATGTCCTAAAAATTCTTCCAGTTTTTTCTTGTCTTCACTGTTAGTAACATACATCTTTTTTCCAGTCTTAATTTATATAGGTTTGAATTTCAGCCACTGAACTCTGTACTTCTTTGGTTTGGTTAATTCAAATGTCCTGTTCTATCAGAAATCGTTTCAATTAGTGATGACTCTACAAAATTACCATTTTAACCTTCTTTGGGGTAAACTAACAGAACAGTAAATGTTAAGATCACAGGTAGATTGACCAGATGGATTAAGGGAGATATAATTCCACCTTCATGTCTCTCATTAGATCTACTCCCTATAATGTAAATTTTCCTAATCAGATGAAGTGGTCCAGAATTGTATAGTCCTCCTGTTCAGACATTGCCTAAATGCACTTGGAAATTGCAACCCTGAGGAATGCACTTGCACTGATAATTAATCTTTTGTTTGAAACATTTCTGAGCCATGGATAAGCAGATTATATTTAAAGTGCTGGGAGTAGGTATAGGTGGAATAGTTAAAAAGCATTTAGGTACTACTACTAATGGTCTTTAAATGAGAAATTCCTAGAGTATATCACATAGGTGCTGAGCACAGGAAATACATTTATGTGTATTTTAGCCTGCTGGAAAAAGTTAAATCCCTCTGTTCAGTTACAAACATATTGGGGGTGGTGTATGGGGCGTGTGTGGGGTGTTTATGAGAGGTATTTCTTATGTATCTTCTTTTGTTTATTTGTTTTGACTCACTCCACAAACCCTCCTTAGTTATATTTTGTTAGAGGGGAGGACATAGAAGAGCAGTTATTATTTATTATTATACAATTAATAAAAGCAGGTAACTGGAGAGGGAAAAAAAAATAGTGGAGCAGTGATTGCCTGTTCCTAACTAGAAGTCAGCTGGTCTGTACTGGACTCTTTTGAGAAGCTTTGTCAAAAGACAATGCATCATGAATTATTCATTTTATCAGCTCTATTAATTCCATTACAACAGTTACACACCCCTAGGGACTGAGACTCAGTTCTCCTTCTGTCTACTAACATCACAAGGAAATCTAAAGGAGAGGCTGAAAATGGCTCTGCAATTCATCACATTTTGTTTGGCACATTCAGAAGAGCACATTATTTATACATGAAGATTAAATATGCATTTATTTGTCACAGGCAAGGATAAAATGATTAATATGACTTCTGAAAACCAAAAAGAGCTTACAAGGGAAACAACCAATCCAGAATTGTAAAACCACAATCAACTTTTTGGTAATACAGCAAAATGATAGAATAATGGGTAATTTTACTACATAACTGAAGAGTTGTTGGTTTTGCATCAGAGCCTCTTCACATGAAAGGGTGACAATGAATTAAGACATCAGATAAGAAGCTTCAGGAAATATAACCACATAGGTATTGCTACATCTTACATTAGTAATGAAATACTTCCTATTTATCCAAGTGTATTTAAAAAAAATATAAATTATATTCAACAGCACCTGCAGTTTGCAAAGCAGGAAGATGCCTATCTCAGTGATCTGAAAAAAATCTGATGATATCATCATATCTTGATGATATCAAGTGAGGATGAGTCATCACTTGTACGAATAGTCCTAAAGGAAGCAAATGCTTACTAAAATGCCTGTGGAGATCAGTCAGCGTGGAATAAGAGAAAATGATGTGGACAAGGCTGGAGGTGAGAAGTACCAGTTAAGGTGTGGATATTTTCAGGATTTGAAAGAGCGTATTCTATAATTCAACTGCACTTCTGCTAAGCTCTCTGTTACAGAAAAACAGGCCAACGAAGTGAACTTTTGGAGAGTGGAGACAGCCACAGGCAAGAACGTGCAAGAAGATATGAAGAAGCAGTGAGAGAAACAGCTAACTGTGAAGGTATGGCTGAAGGATGAGCAGCTCAGGGCTGCTGTACTCCATGCAGCAGAGGGCTGAACAAGAAGGGAAGAGGGAGGACACGGTGTGAGCTGCATGGCAGTGTCCGCCACCACAGATTTCATGCGTGGAGCACCATGGGTGGATACTGCTGCTCACCCCACACCAGTGCCGATTCCGTACCACTTTTGGGCACTCTGGGCAGATATACTGGGTTAAACAAAACAAATCACTAATAATTAAGTGTGATTAATTTTTATATTTGACTGATACTGTGTCTCTCCATAAAAAACAAGTTCCCTTTCACTAGATAAAGCTAGCAATACTTCAGACTTCAGGTACAAGTTGGAATAGTCACAGTACGCCTTAAAACTTAGGCAATATTACATTTCATTTGTTTTCTTTAAACCCAGCTTTAAATTTAGCATAAGAACATGAGTTTAAGAATACAAATTTAACACATTGATTTAAGCACAAATAGGTTGAAGAAAAAAAGCACTGTACAGGGCGCGGGTGCGGAGGGTCTGTCAGGGGGCCGAGGGCGGCCCCTGTGGGGAGCAGCCGGGGCTGCCCCATGCCAGGCACAGCCGGTTCCAGCCGGTTCCAGCCGGCTCCAATGGCCCCAGCGCAGGGCACAACTGGGCCCTGCACTCCAGCCAAGCTGGTGGCTTTGTAACTGAGTCCTGCTTCTGCTCATTCCACAAGGCATGGCATTCTGAGGGAAAGGGACTGCAATTTCAGTGCTGGGGTTCTATCACACATGTCTAAAGCTAGGAAGTTTAGATACTGCAATATAATCACCAAAATTCAGGACTTCAGGAGAGCTGTGAGAAGCTGGCAAAGGTAAGAATCCAAATTTTGAGCTCATACACCTAGAACCTGCCTAAATTCTACATAAGGCACTGGAGAACAATGGCAGCCATGCAAAATGTAGTAATGAGGGGCAGGCTTACCTCATTTATATTAAGGAAGGATTTGCAGTGCTACCTTAATTTATCCTCGAAACTGTCAATTCTCTGAAGTGCAAATACCTTGCCCTCTTGAGCAGTATTCTTCTAAGTGGAAATCTCTCAGAACAGATCTCTCTGAAGTCCCCCTGAGAATCTGAGCCACAGATACCTTATGCAAATTTGACAATCCATCCTGGAGATACAGGCCAGAGTAAGACAATGTTATGGAGTCTTTGTCCTAGCATAGCTGCATTATGCTGGCAACAATATAAAGAGAGCAGGGAAAAGTGAAATTAAGATTTCAGTGGGCTATAACTGTGATATGGAGAACACTACTTCTGCAGAAAAATCCTTCCTGCCTCTTAGGTCCTCATGTATTTCTATCCTCAGTTAGATGAGCTGCATAATTCAGAAATATGGCTGTACGTACACTTAATTCTCAAAATTTCTGAGAATTATAAGCACAAAAAGCGCAGAAACATAGTCATAAAATTGAAGGAAAATGAAGCATTTCCTAGACCAAACTTGTCTAAATAAAATTAATTCAATGTAGTTGATCTACGTTAACTGTATCTACTTGTTCACATTATGAAGGTCAAATACAAGAATGTGTTTGAACTCCAGGCATATTTCTACCTACCAATCCCATATATCAGTGGCTCATATATGCAGACAAAAATAAACACTTCACTAACTTGATAGTCTGTGGAAGAGACAGGGTGGAAAAGATGCAAATAATTAGTGACATACCATATAAAAAAGAACTGGAAGAAGGTTGAGAAAACACACCATGAGAGAGACTCATACATACATTTAACACAAGGGCTCTCTCTGGGTTATCATGGTTGCATTGTTTTATTAGTGTTGTTAAGGGGAGAAGCAATATGACTTGATAAAGCAAAGCATAGAGGCATATTTTCTTTTTGCTGCCTGAGAATTAATTTCAAAAGCTTAAATGTAGAAAGTCAGGGAGGTGGGAATTTTGCACATTCTTCAAACATCAGACAACTCAGCACAGAATCAATGTACAATGGGACAGAGATGAGACATTTTAGGGCAGCCCTGGGGTATGATTCTCGTCATCTATTGTAATGGCAATTTGGTAGAACTGTGAAAAGAACATTTATTTTTAATGGTACTGCTAGGTTCTGAAATTATACTCTGCAGGTTGGGTGATCCTGCAGAGATTTCAAACACAATACTGCAAATTGTGCAATAAAACACGTTACTTTAATCCCTGTATTAAGGATAGATAGTCTTTTCAGATAAAGAACCATTTCACACTTTCTCCCAGCTAAATGTCCAAGGCCAACCTAAGCCTGTTTTCTAGGTTCAGCAAAACTTGGCTTGGAGTCCATCAGCAAATATAGCAGGCACAACTCAAGCTTTAGCATAATGTGCTTGTAGTCCAAAAATAATTGAGGAAAAGGCTCATTCAATAAGTCATGACCTTGATCTTGTTGATGTTTTGTACGGCTTTAACTCATGCATATGGATAACCCTCCAGACCACAACAGCATTATTCATAATGTTAGCAAGTAATGGAATAAAGGGTTTAGCCCTGCCATTAGTTGCAATAGCTATTGATTCTTATGTTTGTTGTTTATTAAAACTATTAGAAATACATTTTTTAAATAGAAGTAAAGAAAGCCTACTAAGATTTTAATTTCCCTGATTAAAATTTTGCTACTGTCATGTAACTTATTCATCAGAGTACTTGGTATAGGAGATACCTAAATTCTTGGAAATAAGTATATAAAGTCTTGCACTGGTATAAGAGTAGGCTTGTTATTTTTTTGTAATGAGGTGACAAAAAATATCCTTGTAAGACATTAATGGATTGGTTTTAAAATACTTGTAAAATATGCAGCAGGGGGTTTTGACTACCAGTTTTTAGATATTTCATCATCAAGTTCAGATTTCAAGGAAGTTAGATTGTTCTTGTCATGATATTGCAAAGTTGATGGCTGATGTTGTTACTCTGGTGATGCTGATATATGAGATTGGTGAAAGTGCAACATGAAATCAGCAGAATAAGTTATTTGAACAATATTATGGAAATTATTTTAGACATAGTGTACAAACCTGTATGATGGACATTTTAGGGCCACAAATGACAAGTTGTAGGCTGATGTTTGTTTTATGAAAAGGAGGTGTTATTTGCTTTTTTTTTTTTAATGAGGATTCTGACATGACTTTTTTGTAAAGATGATAATAATTGCTATCACTTGTTTTAGAAGCATGGATGCTTAACATACATTACAAACTTGCTTCATAACAAAATGTTATAGCTCACGACTAATTCCTAAAGAGCAATTATACAATATTCCACATAATAGCATCAGCAAGACTAAAGAGATAGACTAATAGATAGACTAATCTCAGTGAATGATAGGAATTTCGTAGTAAAATTTGCATAAGGAAGAAAAAAAAAGAGGTATTTTTAATGCAAATTTTTATTTTCTTCATATTCTGTAATGATTGAGAGCATTAATGTAGTGGTATCATTACAGAATGATTCGGAAGAGTACAGGAGCTGCTGTGTGGTGCAATATACTAAAGCTCATGCTATTTATATGCTCTTAATTCCTACAACCTTTTAAAAAATTGGTATAGCTAACTCAGGTCTAGCAGCATTTTATAATTTGTTCTGCATAAAGCAGTGCGGTTTGCACTCTGGCACTGCTTCTCAAAGACTCTAGAATGCAGGGCCAGAATGAGGGCAGTCTGCTGAAGGAAAGCAGTGCCCTAAGGGTAGCACTTGCCAGTAGCTTTCTGGTAAAACTATTTCTGTAAACGCAAATTAGATATGCTGAACTTTCACCAATAGATGCCATGCCATTTTCCTGACTGGCAAATGAAGGCTTCTGGCTTCCAGTGGGTCAAAGCTGGGACAATCAATTTTACAGGAAGCTTGGGAGACATTTTTTATTATTCCAGATTCACTGATATGAGCATAACATTTTAAGATTGTAAGTTATTGTCAGGATTTCTAAAGTTTCAGGCTTACAGTCACAAATATCAAAATATGGTAGCTAAGGAACATTTAGAAATGTTTGGTTTAGCACATGACTATCAAAGATTGATTGGAATTTTGATTTGTTTTTTTCTATTTTGTTTGTAAATGTTAGTGACTGAGAAGGCATATCACCTCATTTTAAGAGTAATCATACAGTATCTGCATCCGAGAGACTCTCTTAGGCTGCCTAAAAAGCAGTGGGAGAAAAACAGTCACTGTTATAGCTCCACTAATCTCATCCTAGAGCATATAACACAAGACAGATGAATTGCATGCAAAACACATCTAACTCTCTCCATTGCCCTTACAAGAATCTATATGATCTCTTCATAATGGCATTGTGGCCATTTAGTGAGTTAAACTCCATTTTATGAGTCAGTTTTTCCAAGCAAAAGAAACCTTCTCATAACTAGAAATTCCATGTCTTATATAGGCTTATTTTCCTATGCATCAGCTGCATGAGCTGTAGGTATACAACTATTCTTTTTTCAACAATTTGTTTCTATAACTTGGCTCCAAAGTCTTTTTTTTAACCCCTTAAACCTAAAAGGCCTTATTTAATGGAAAGTTTTATTATTTAAATTTTATTCTATTTAATTCTGTCCATGTTGGAAATTTGGAAGATGTCACAAGTTATAAGAAAGAAATACATATATTATTTCAAAAGGATCACAAAACATGATTCCATGCATTCAAAGCATGCTTTGTTTCTATGACAACAAAAATAAAAAGCATCTAAGGGCCTTCTAAACCCATCACATTCTGCTCACACCTGAATTTTAGCTTAATTTTGTGAGTTCTGGTTTCCTCAGAGTTTCCACAAATGCTCCAGGAAGTCTTAAGAGTGTCAGACTTCCTCCAGCCCATCCTAGCCAGTCTACTATGTCACAGCAAACCAACTGAAAAGCAAGCCATAAAGAACTCTGAAAAGAAAAGAGCAAGAAGGTCTAACTGCTCATATAAGTATGGAAACAGGCTTGACCCAGACTAGCACAGATATGAGCATAGCTTCTTATTCATGTTCCTACAGAAATGAAAATTAACATATTGGATTGAGACAAAAGCATCAGATACAGAGAAATGGAAAAACAGGATAATAACAGAAAACATTGAATGACAAGAGGGTACAGAGAAACAAAAAACAAAACACAATTCCAATAAATAGGATGCAAATCAGGGATGAGAAATCAACAATAAAGTACTATATATTAAGTGATAAACAATACAAAATAGATCTTCGTACACATTCATAGAACAATAAACTTAACTCTATTCAGCAGCGGTTAGGGAAATTAGATCAGGAGAAAGTGACTGTATGACCAATTTCCCAGCTGAAAATTGTGGTCACTGTAGTGGCTTGCCTACTCAAATAACATCAAAAATTTTATCTATGTCCTTCCATCAATTTCCTGAAAGACCTTTCTTTGAAGACTGCACTTTTAGAAATGACATAGGATGTAACTGTAGTATTTTGCTGACACCAAGATGTCATTCTCAGAAATAACACCCTTTTGAGGTGCTGATTCCAGAGTGAGGCAGTGACAGGGCAGTCCTGCAGATTTCAAGGGTTAATAAACATGGTTTAAAAGAATGGTTAGCACATAGGCAGTGACATTAAATCATCTTAATACTGTACTGATTTAGTGCAGTTTTAGCAGAGTAACAAGTTAAAAATAACACTTGTACACATACACCTTTAATTCAGAGTTCAAGAACTACATGAAATGAGTTTTGTGACCTCAATCCAATTGCCAAAAGCCAATTGTCCACATCAATAAAACACGGCCTCAGCTGAAACTAATTAGCACACTAGCAGACAATGTCAGTGCACTGGCCAGATACTGAATGGTCAAAAAGCTAGACCCCTTCTGTCACTTTTCAGAAACGTGCCACAGGTTGAAAAATTTTTATTGCTGTTTCTCGTGTTGAACCTGGTTTTTGGATTAAGCAGAAGAATGATGTCTTCAGAAATATATATCAAGCATTTTTCTGGGATATTAGGTCTTTACAAATAATTAAGTGTACCTCTTACTGTGTACAATTTTAAATGGGGTTTTTGTCACAATAAGCAGGATATTATATTTTTTATTCTGAATTCCCATGTGACTCCCAGAGGGAAAGACCTGGTTCTTAATATATGCATTTTCATTTTGCCTTTCTTAATAAAAATCTAATTATCCTCTGTCTTTCAACATTTTACTTAATTTATCTGTAGATTATCCAAACAAATACACTAAACAAATGCACTTAATGAAACCTTTGGCCACACTGTTTGCATATGAAATCATAAATATTTCCTGAAACAAATCATCAATAGCAAATACCTTTTCAACCACACAATAATAATGAACAAGTCAATATATACATTAAGATGTAACATCTTACCTACAAATGTAGTTATTATTTACTTCTTCCAGGTACCCTCTGTAACAGGATACTTAAGAGAAATGGTCAGGTGTCAAGCCCTCAAAAATGTTTGACCTGTAAGGTTTTGTGAGCAGGTTAACAAAGACTACTTCAATTTTACCAAATAGTGCACAACAGCAGAGCCCTGGCTAATACTAAGCCTGACCAACCTCACCTGGGACCTTCACCCACACCAACGGACCCAGGAGCTCTATTTAAGAGATGGCTGAAGGGAGGAGGATGGTTGTGAATTGAAACAAGATGCTTAAGGCTGGATAGAAAAATAAGCTTTTTCATCACAAGGGAAGTCAAGCATGGGAGTAGATTGGTCACTGTGGTTGTGTGGACTACTCTGGAGGTTTCCAAGACCTGCTTGGAGAAAGTGTTAAGCAACCTGGTCTGATCCCAGAGCTGGCTCTGCTGGTTTGGGTAGGAGGTTTAAGTACAGACCTCCCAAGCTTCTTCCCACCTGAGTGACTCTATGATGCTATGACCAGGACGTTCACATCAAAAGCACATCGCTAGTGCTATAGAACTAATATCAATGGATTCAAGCTGTTAACAGTAGCTGTGTTGTATTCCTACTACCATAGGAATTCCTGACTAATTTCTCTTCATTTTGGAAGAGGATTCCTAGCCTTGAGAACAGCAGTCCTAACAGAGAAACAAACTGTATAGACTGTCTAATTCCTAACTTTCCATTTGCTAATCATGCCTCCTTTTACTAAGACAAGCTTCTCCTATGAAGAAACAAGTGATGCAGAGAAAAGAGCTATCCTTAAGTGGCTAATTCTGCAGTTCCCTATTTCTGCAGGATCTGCATGTGTTTGCTCTGTTATACTCAAAATCTCAATATAGGTGGAAGTGAACACCTTGTATTCATAGAGCTAACAGTATATTAGTGCAATTAATGCTGTAATGCTCTAATAGTCCAAAACATGCAAGTAAAACAGAAAAACCTTATTAGTAAAATATTAAAATCATTATCTGAGTGTTTCTAGTATCTGCTCCTTTTCTCTTTTTTCATTCCTGAAGTTATGCTCATACTTTCAAGGTTGCAGTGTGTCCCAAGGTTGATAGTTTCAAACTGCTTGAAGAAGACAGAGGAAGTTTATGATGAGTTATGAGTATCATGATATCTTCACTGGGTGGAGTATAGTGTTGATGGTAGGATATTTTTCCTCATCAGTCTGGGGTCCTCTTGGCTTTCTTTTGAAACATTTTTCCCATCCTCACCTGTTCCCTGCACACTACTACCAGGGAGGAGTTGAAACTGTCCTGTAGGACCCCAACACTCTCAGGGGCTGTTTGTCCAGCAGGTGTTGCCTGGGCTGTCAGCCCCTTCCCCAGCAGTGCTCCCAGAGCTGGAGCTCAGCCAGGCTGGACAATGGGGCTTGGCCACGGGGCTCAGCCCTGCCCAGGCCAGGGGCAGCCCAGCCACCCCTGGGACCTGTCACATCCCAATGGCTGCCCCCAGCAGTGGCAAAACCATATTTACAAGGCTAGAGCTCACGTGTGCTCTGTACAGAGGATAGCATGGATTATAGGCCCTTGTATGGTCTGTATCTGCTAGTAAATAAAGTAGCTGAAAACTGCTTAAAATTTGTGAACTAAAATTAATATTTTGTTTCTCTTCAGATGTGATTTCTTGAACTGTGTTCACCTGTCAATAATATGAATAGGAGACTTTGATGCCATGCAGGGAGAAGACATAAGCGAGAATGAATACTCTATCGGGTGAATTTTCTAATAATTATCTGTTTTTATTATGTGGGAAGGGAAAGCAGATATATTATTTGAAGTATCATGGTAAACCTTGAGAATTTTTAGGATTTTATGAATCAAATTTCAGAACCTTTTCCCTAAAGAAGAGATTAATAAGGTAGAGAATATTATTGAGAGCTTTTCAGGACATAGATTATATGTGAACTGAGGTTGAGAATGTACTCACCTGAAAATTGCTGAAAGCCATATGTACCAGGGAGGTGTAAAGGTGACAATATTTCTGTCCATAGACCATGGATCTTTCTTATTGTAGTGACCGCAATGCTGACCTGCCAGAATTCTTTCTTCTGCTGGAAGCTACTAAAACTCCATGATAGATTAGTCATAAACTTTGAGAGCAGAGGTGGGGATCATGCCCATGCTGATAAATTAGGTGTGGATTTGTGATCTAGACCGTTTCCTCAGTGGATGACTGAACACAGAATCAAAGAAGAGATGAAAGTTTGTATTTTGCCCTCTGAGCCAACCTGTTTCTTAATATTATTTTTTAAATTTTATTTTCCCAGTGTTCTGTTCATCAGCTGCTATTTTGCTAAATTCAGGCATGGGTGAACATTTTGAACTATGTTGTATTAATTAGATTTCAACTTCTGAAGTATTAACTAACCAAGCACCTTTTGTGAGTCACTGATTCTTAACTGAAGGCTAACTCAATTTTCAAGCATTAGATTTTTTACTTAATTACATTTATTTGACAATGTATGAGAAGCAAACTTGCAGAATAAAACATACAGGAATGTCTTTAAAGTTAACCTCTGAAAGGTTTTAATGCAATAGTTTTTTCTTCTTTTTTTTAAAAATAACTCAGTAGGAGTCTTGTCAAAAGGCAGGCCAACAAAGCATTTCTTTTCATTGTTATTGTTTATGAAAGCAGCTCTAATGATGGATGAACTCTCTCCAGAAAAATAGGTGGACTTAACAACCTAATTTTAAAGAGAAATATATTTGATGTATGTGAGGATGACATAAAAGTGAAATGCGTTCGTGTCAAGTAAAGATGATCAGTACATAAGTTTTCAGACATTTTGAATTAATTTGAATAAGCACAATTTAGACATATTTTTCATTAACAATATTATCAGGTTTGTTATGTTAATTGATTAAGTACTATTCTATTTGGAAAGCTTTTAAAATGTATATCTTTGACATGTAGACATTAATGAGCTCATTATAGATAACACAGCTATCCTTGAGCACCTGTCTAGGCAGATTAAATTGTGTAATCATTTGTTGCCACCAAATCCTCTAAGGTGGTTTCTAGAAAATGTTCTTACCTGTTCTTTTTATTAACTAACATGGAAAAGAAGTGTCTATATTTACAGCTGAATGGGGAGAAATTTCTCAGCTAAGTAGATGAAAAGATTCTGAGTTTCCACGTTTTTATTCATAGTTCAGAAATTATTTGTTCAAGCTTACCCCTGGATTTCATCGAGTTATTTCCACAGAGGCCCAGCCTTCCTCCCACTGGATAAGTGTGAATCAGGACCAGAGTAGCATTCACAGGCTGCTGTTACCACTAACCTTTCATTATCAAGATTTCAAGCACTCTTTAGATGTGCACAGTTGCAGCAGAGAAGTAGCTTTTTCTGGTTCCTTGTGCTGTAACAGATTGAGCCTCAACAAAGAATCAAGTGTAAGGGTTCCATTTCAATTTTTTTCAGTTTTCCAGTGGAATTTGAGCCGGTCATTCCTTCATTCCGTTACTGTTTTTCTATCTGAAAAAAAGGGGTGGGGTGGGGGGGTGGGGGGGAATTTGCTACTTTATGAAGCCCTTTAAAATATATAGATGACTAATCTCTGTAAAAGCCAGGTATTAATACTGTCTCTTGTAATTTTTGTAATAGAAAATAACTCAGTAGAACACTTGATTCAGGATACACTTAACATCTGTAATTTATCTAGGTTTGTATTAAAAATTTGGAAATGTTTGTTTGGGTTGTCTTTAAAATACAACTAAAGGATTTTTATTTATTTATTTATTTATTTATTTATTTATTTATTTATTTTTACCTGAAGAAACAGAGCTTTTTAAACCAGAATAGATTCAGTATTCTAACAAAGCTGCTGGTTATGTGTCAGGGTCTGTTGTTTCCTAATGATAGCTGCAGTGTTTGTCACTGAAGGGTTTAAGCAAAGTGACTCCACTGTGAAACTACCTTCCTTTTGAATTGCTTGAACAAATGACACCCACAAACATATGCAATTGTCTATATATAAGAAACATTTTTATGTTGTCTTTCACACAGTGTGTATATTTACAAAAGATTTATGTTAACATCATTTAAAATGTCATAAGATATCCTCTTAGTCATTTTAAGAGGATCATTATCTGTTTATAGGTTCACGATGACACAAAAGGACTTAAAAACTACCAAAAAGGGTCTTGTTTTATTGGGTCTGAGCTTTTGTACTATTATTTTTTCCTGCAATTTGCTGGCTTGTAAGAAATGTTCATGAATTTTCATTTTAGCATTTAACACACAATCTCTTTCTTTTAAATGGGTCTACTGATAGTCAATTCGTTTCTTAACCTAGATGTTCCAAGATACCCCACCTAGATTCTGCTGAAGGTAATTGATAATCTAGCATAAATGCAAAAGTCAAATTTAAATTTGTGGTGTTAAATATTTTGTGATTTTACAAACAGATACATAAAATAACTGGTTTTTTTTCTGAATTTTTGCTGTAATCAATTTATAGGCAGAAAAAAACTTAGCAGATACACGAAAGTATTACCTTTGCCATTCATTTGCTGTAAGAGATTTTATTCAATATGCATATGAATCTATCCATGTAATATCAGAATTAATTTTCATTCACCTGAGGTTTTGAAATGAGATACAGTGTAGCCAAATTAATTTAATTACTTTACCAAACTGGCTGGCTTTGCTTATTCTTACTTCTTTCTTAAAAATGAGACTGGAAATCATAATTATATTAAATACATAAAGAACTGTTGAATTTTCCTTGAATAAACATTATATGATGTTTGATAGAATTTGAGTAACTATTAAAATATTTCTAACATTTTCTTTATAGTAAGCTAGACCTGACAAGTTTTCAGAAAATGTTCATTTAAGATGGCTATAACATCTGAATTACACTCTCTTTAACAAATCGTTAGATGTTTTGCTTTCCCTTTTATTTCTGAGAAATCTCTCTAACATTTCTTTGTATGCTGCAGCTCATCAGCTCATCATGGGTTTGTAAATTAAATACACATAAAGAGACATTTAATGCATATATATAAACTTAATATACATTAAATCCAATTGTCTATTCTCATAAACAAAGTTCTCTGGCATATTGCAGTATATCATACCGTGGATTATGTGTTTAAGAAAGCATGAGAATGTGGTCTGACGAGGTAAGTCACGTAGCTCAAAAGTTGCCCAAATGTGGCAGTATACAAGGTGGAGGTAATAGAGGTAGGAAAGAGCTGGGTAATTAATAATTAATCAAAATGAGAACATGAAAGGAAAAGAAGCGTACCTTGATTAATCAACTTCTCGTCTCTTATCCAGTTGCTAAAAATACAGGAAACAAAAAAATACATGCACCCCTACAGTGAATTCACAGCTAAAGGACTCTGGCACGCTTCTGACTGCATATTGTTCTTATTTGTTATTTTTAACAGAATAGATAGTTTAGAAAGTAACTGCACCTAAACCAAATCTAACTAGCTACGTGGTTAGGCCAAGTGTTTAGAGATAAAGAATTATAGTATTTTCTCCTCTGGTCTATAACCATATGTATTATTACCACATTCCTATTCTTAATAAGTATAAAGCTTTAAAATCCAGTTGAAACTGTTGAGGGGTGGTGGGGGTGGTGGGTGGCAGGGTAGTGAGCATCCTATTCTGGCCTTTTAGTCCCTCCAAAAAATTCACTTAAGAATTATGAAGGCAGGTGCTGCAACTTCAATCTTAAATTTCTACTATATATTGTGGAATTAAATCAAACCATCTATTACCTCAGAAACAAACATTTTCATTTAAACGCAACAAATGGAACATTGTAGAAAATTCAGAGATCTCTTTCCTATTTGAAAATCAATCTGCAAAAGCTGTTAAAATCAACTAATCTCATAAATGGTTTGAATATTTCTGTTAAAAGACAAACAAATAGATATGACTTTCACCGTAACTGCTATTATTGCTGTTCTTCCTCTCAAAATGCATCCTTGATGACTGAAGCCTTCATTCAGTTTCTCTCATAATGTTCCCAAAATTAACTTCTAATTGTGCAGTATCCACTGAAAAGGCCGGTTTCCACATGGACATTTTATTTATTTTGATGAGACCCACTCCCTAACATCTGAGTCTTGCTGAACTGAGTGCACTGCAGAACACAGAGCTTAAATTCTATTAGTTAGATACACAGAGAAAATTAAATGTTCCTTTAAGAACCATGCCTCTGTTTGGGCTTGGGATTTTGTACTTTGTCTAATGATTGCTTAAAGTGACCCACACAAACAGCTTTGGTGCAGAAAATAGAAACCTGAGCTCCTCACTTCAAAGCTCAAACAAATGGCAATTGTCCTACAGTTGCTCCTTTTCTTACTCCTTCTACCTGGCTCTACTTACCTTTCCTATTTGTTCCCTCATTCCAAAGCAGCAGTTTCAACAGGAATTACAAAAACTTTTAGATGTTTGGAAAAGAAAATATGTCCTTTTGTCTCTATTAAGCTCATACAAATCTGACAGTGATAAATACCAAGCAGTTGAGGTATTTTTACAGTGGAATCCTAACGAGCTTTGAATTCATATAGGCTAGTTTTCCTACAAGATTATTTGAATGTTTCCCTTCCAGTAGGTCACACAGTAATTTGTAGAATTTTAGCTAAGCTTCAAATTATGCCAGTGGGTGAATAGAGTTGCACAATTTTGATATTTCTTTTTTCTTTTCAAAGGTTGTACTACTACTCCACACATTTTCTTCTAAAATAAAAACCCAAACCCCTTAATTTACAGTTTTCAGAAAATTTAGGCTGTAAGTAATCTTTCAAATATCAGAACATAATAACAACCCACTCTATAATGCAATATCTGCAAGATCAATATTGCATGATTGATTTGACACTGACTTGGCATGGTGAGTCACTGGCATTAGTAAGGACAAAGAGACACAATTCATTGGCAGCATACATACTCTGCAAAAAAATATTTTTTAGAAGTAAGAAAAAATAATGATGAAATTAGAAACTTTCAAGAGAATTAAAAACCAAGACCACAGCAGAATAATAATTCATATTTTGAAGATTGCTTAGCCACCCACACAAACTTAATAATATTGCCTTTTTCTGCTGGTGTAATGCAGAGATCTTAGAACATCATGTACTATTATATAATCAGCTTATGCTACCAGATGTACTACTATCAAGGTCAGCACCTCCATATTAAATTGGTGTTAATAGAATTTAACATTGCTTAAACAGTATTACTTAGATGTTCAACATCGTAAAAAGCACAACTATGGATGATCAGGACATTTTCACTTCAATTACTTGCTATTCCTAAATACATGCATATATGTATATTTGTAATCTATTTATATTCTTTTCCCAAAACCAAAACTGCTTCACAGAAAACTATATTTTATTTGAGTTTAAGTTATTAATTAAAAAGGTTTTGAAACTCTGAATATTTCTGCATATCATATTTTAAATTTCTTTTACGTCTAAGTGTAGGTTGATTATAATGCTTTTTAAAATATTAAATGTTTGGATAAAGTTTCTTCCATCTGCCCATTTTCAGTTTTCAAAATAAAAAATTTGGACTTTCTGCTATTATCCATTATTTTTATTCTAAATTCTCAAGTACATATGTACACATGCACTCCTATATTTAGACAGATTTTTCAATTAATACAAACCACTTTTTCTCTCTTTGGAAAACACAAATCAGAGGTTATACAACTTCCCCCTGCTTCTGAAAAAGATTTTTTTCCTAAATAAATTCACCTACGTGGTCTAAGCCTGAAATTTTGTATTAATTCTATATACTTGTAGTTGGCTTAATTATAAATCAGAGTAAGAACACAGAAATAACATTCTCAATGGTTTATTACTACAATTACCTAATAATATTGCTCTGCAATTTCCAACTGATAGATTGTATTAATACTTCAAAAGAAGCATTGATTAGAGAGAGAGTACATGGTTTTCTTTTTAGTGAAGTGCTGAATCTGTGCGTGTGAACTAAAACTAGCACAATATATTAATTATCATCAATGGGATATTTTTTTGCAGCAGGCCAGTTGTGTTCTATATTGATTACAAAACAAGTTTCAAGCATTCTAGTTTTGAAGGCAAATAATTCTCAATTTTTAAATTCTTGTTAAATCAGCAATCTGTTCTGAACAAAGGAGGATAAAGCTCACACACACATACAGTATGGCTGATTCTTAACAGCAAGTCTCAAGTCACCCAAATGGCATAAAATCTGCCACATAAGATGACCTCTATAATAAAAAACTATTTTAAGTGGTAAAACTAAAAATATAGGAATTTTCTTTGTCTCTATTACTGTTTTGGGTAACTTTCACCTTCTGCTGCCATGCTTCTAAATGTTTTTCCAAACGGTGAGAAACTCATCTAAGGTCTAGGATTTTTTCTTAGAAGGGCTTAGGTGGACTTAAATGCAACTGATAGTCTGTACTGATAAAAGGAGTAAAGATTCAAGATTGTATCAGAATTGAAAAAGATTCCATTTCCAATTTAGAAGTCTCGATGAAAGGAAAAAAAAAAATCCAATCCATTCAAAGCCATTCCATGTTTAACCAATTACCATTATTTATAGCATAGGCCCTAGTCTGGTTTTCAGGATAATGGCTACCTGCAATATAGATATTAGAAGTGGTTATTGACACTGGTCCATTCTGGCGCATCTTCAGAAAGATTCAAATTTCTTTCTAATTTGAAATATATCATCAAATGTACAAAATTGAAAGGTAATTTTACAACGGACTTTTTACAAGGGCATGTAGTGATAGGACAAGGGGTAATAGCTTTAACCAGAAAGGGGGAAGATTTAGATTAGATATTAGGAAAAAATTGTTGACTGTGAGGGTGGTGAGACACTGGAACATGTTGCCCAGAGAAGCTGTGGATGCCCCATCCGTGGAAGTGTTCAAGGTCAGCTTGGACAGGACTTTGAGGCACCTGGTCTGGTGGACAGTGTCCCTGCCCATGGCAGGGGGGTCGGAACTAAATGACCTTTAAGGTCCCTTCTAAACCAAACCATTCTATGATTCTGTGATGATATCACCGTTCTCTACAAAATGCTTCAAAATGTGTAATTAAAAAAAAAAAATAAAGAAAAGGATGAAAAAAGATTAAGTCAAAAATCATCGTAATATCACAAATAACCTGTATTGATACAAGATAAACCTGCTTTATGTGTATAACACATTTTATAGATAACTACCCATTACAGTTATATTTTGCAAATACTTGCTTTTTTAGATTCGTTGTTTATATTAAATTTCTTCCCTCCACCCTTTCCCCTTCACAAAGTCAAATAATCAATTAGTATCATTAGGTCAATTCAAATAATGATGTAATTTACAGGTTGCAGCATGAACTAGGAGTCCTTCATAGTTGCAGATATGAAAGGGACTCCCAGAAGGAATGTTCCCCACCTGGGGAGTCCCACAACATGCTGTACATTTTCTATGTAACTAGGAGAAAGATCTCTTATGCAAAAATTTTGGCTAAAATCTCTCCCAGGTGCCAAGGTCTTTCTGTTGACCTTTGTAGGGCACATTCCTTGGGTCCCAGTTTGTTCCAATTCTCCTTCTGCACAGCAAGGTTTTCTTATTCTCCTTTTCATATTCTGTGATTTGATTAACTTTTTGGGCCCTCCCCCCTTTCCCATATTACCATCTGGATGCCCTGTAGGAAAGCTAGTCCCATCTCAGCAGGAGGCCTTATAAATATAGTTGAAGTCTCATCTCATGAGGAGACTTCAGAGCCCAGACATCCCAGTTGGGCTGTATGACCTGTCTGTCTGTAAGCCAATAGGCTACAAAAAATGTATTGAACAAAATACGATGGTAGTTCCCTCTTAAAGTTGAAAAGATGTACTGCTTATTCCTATGTATTTAAATTTAAATAAGGGAAAAAGGAAAAAAAAAAATATTACATGGAAATTACAGTATAGTATCCCTAGGAAAACAGATGGCATATACAAGTTCCAGTATTCCAGTATGTAGGATGGTGGTGCATCTGAAACTGTACAAAATGGCTGTAGTGTATATCACACATTTGCAAATGTTTTCAACTTGCAGGTAAAGTTATCTGTACGACCTATAGGTAAAGACCATTATAGTCTCCGTGTTTGACACAGCCTTGTGTTGGTAGACCTAACTCATCCATTTTGGTAGTAAGATTTACTCATCACACCCAAAGCTCTGAAGATGTACAAGTTGTGTGCATGCATCAGACCACACTTTATTATATGAATAAAAGCAGGTAAATATGCCACCAATATTAATAAAATTGCAATACATGTGCAATAGTATGTGCTGTCTTGAATTCCTATAACAGTGCAACTTCAGTGTTCTCTTAGTGAAGGAGTTCTTACAAATATCAGATACATGTAAATACATCATATGCAAGTGTGTATATGTATAAATTTACAGTAGGCTATTCTCCACAAGTATTTCATAGATTGGATAGGTAAGATATTGAAATATTTTTTCTAATATCCCTAAATTTTACTTATGTATAGAACAATGTTTTTGTGGTTTTGCTTAGCTACAAAAGTATTTTTTAACCTGAAGGAAGACATAAAAAGATGAAATACAATCAATCTGGACTCCAAATTAAAAATAACTTTAAGAAAAAAAAAAAAAAAGCTAACCAAATAGCACACTCTGACTCTCTTTTTATTTACAGCCATTAACTGAAAACAATAGATCAATTTAAGAATAAATTATAAGAGGTTGTAACTATCCTCTCATTTTTATTGCATTCTTTTTTTTCTGTTTGTTTTGTTTGGGGTTCTTTTCCTAGCTAGTAAATCAGAAATGTTGCATCCTTTATCAATTTTTCACTGACCCTGTGGGCTTATTAAGGTCAAATAGCAAACAACATTGTTCACATTCCTCACCAGCATTATTTACTAGAAAATATTTATTACTTGGTAAGCAATATGGATTTCTGACCTGTACTGAAATCAATT
Source organism: Falco biarmicus (assembly GCF_023638135.1). NCBI lineage: Eukaryota > Metazoa > Chordata > Aves > Falconiformes > Falconidae > Falco > Falco biarmicus. Next base: position 105,266,403 of record NC_079289.1, on the reverse strand, counting down.
ACTTAAAAAAGCAAGGGTGCTATTTCTTCTACAACCCTAGATTAAAAATAAATAAAATAAAAAAAAGAGAAAATCTGTCGACCTACCCAGTCGTGCTGTAGGTAATGACATTCATTACAGACAGTATATGAATTGTTTGCAACATGAAACAGGAGATTGAAGACCCCCCAGAGGATTGATTGGTCATGCTGCTCTCATTGACATAGTAACAGCTGGAGAACCTCCTTTTCCCTTTGTACTGCAATTGTGTTTTCTGTTGTTAACATGCAGAACCCAGGGCAGCTACACTGGGGTCTGGGCACAACAGGGTTTATGGGTATTTACCTTAGCTTGACATATGAAAGAGTTAATTACCTATTTAACACCTAAGACACAGATATTCTGTACACTGTCCTCATTTTGAATGACACAAGCCAAATGCCTTTTTTTTTTCTTTTGTATGAGAGTTTGTAAAGTCTTTCTAATTAACAAGCAATTTATATACGATCGGATTCTAATACTTATTGCTATGCTGCTGCTTATGCTCAAGAGTTTTTGTTTTCCTTCTTTGAAACATGTATGCCCTGAATATTTTATGGATAGAGTAGAAAAAGCAGTAGTAGTTGAAAGAGGCAGTATCAAGGGGACAAGGCAACCTCCTTGTCCTGATGATTACTAGTCCATAAACTGTGGACATAACAAGATGTGTTAAAGGGATAGAATAATCTGACAACTGGAAAGGAAAGCAAGTTTGCGGTTCCCAGTTCATTATATTCTGGCAAATCATTGCCTATTTCACGGGTTCTGACAATAGTTACTGGGGCCAAAAATGTCATCATTAAGTGAGAAAAATAAGTGTAAAGTCACTTTGTCATCTTCTCTTAGTTTTATGAACAGTTTGTGAAATCACAGATCTTTATGAACATTCAGCTGAGATGGAATATCTTAACTCTTAACTCTGAAACCTATTAGCATTAACGTCATAAAAATACAAAGCAAACAACAAATTGCAACAAGCATTTGAAATTGTGCAGCAGATCCATTAATCTTATACTTCTGTGTAGACCTTGCTGAAATAGGGATGCCGTTTTCCATGAATTTGTTCCATTAACACAACTTACCCCACATATGCTTGGGTTTTTTTGATTGTTTGGTTTTTAATCAGATAAATATATGAAAAATAGATAGAAATCCAGATCAGATTTTTTGTTGGGGCAAACAGATGAATTCGTTATATTTTAGATGGGACCTGTCTTTCTTTGTATTGAATATAAAGTCTGGTTTTGGTTATCAGTGAAGTGAATATATCATTCTGATCTTTTTTATTTTTTCTTCCATACACCTTCTTTTACCTCTGAGACTATGCCTTGAAAAGTGGTACCAACCTGCTAGTAGCAATAATGTAATGAAATAACATGAACTGGATTATAATGGTATGCTCCAAATGATCAGGAATACAGCTAAAAGCAGGGCATCAGAAAACCATAAACACCTTTCTCATCTGTGCTTTCATGTAAATGTTTAAACAAGTATTCCCAAAACAGATCATTTCTGTTTTAAAGAAATGATGAAATAACAAACTTCCTCTCTGCATCTGAAGCTATGTTTAGAAGTAATATATTCCAAGCACAATTACCTTCAAGTTTTTTTTTGTTATGATATCAAGCCCTATCTCATGTAAGTGTTCTGAGGTTACAAGTGTTAAAAATTTAGATACCTTTTTTTATACTCAGAGATGTTGGAAATATTCCTCACTTACCTTTTTGTCAGGGGGAAATTCATGTGCACTCTTTACAGTCAAATAACAGTTAAACCTACTTGGCTCTTTCAAGATAGGAATGAATTTTCTGATGATGGCAAGTGACTGAAACTGACTGCAGCAGTGTAGTGCAGGAGACAAGAGATAATGTGCTATCAAATCACTTTCAGTATTGGAGATTATAGGAACACCCAGGGCTGAACTTCCATTCAGCAGAAGTCATCCAAGAAAAAAAGGATATAATGAGAGACTTCATCTTAGAGCAGTATGCTTCTCAGCAAGAAAAGACTGAAATTTATCTAACAGACTGCTGCTTATTTCCTGGAAGATGTTTGAATTTACTTTAGATATAGGTGGCTTCTTATTCCACTAGCAGAGGAGAACACAGAAAGCATATTGAAACCAAGCTAGAATGAGAGCTAAAGGAGAAAGAATATTATAGGATGTTTTTTGTCTGCCTCGAAAGCAAGCAACTCCTTTCTTTCTTTTTCCCATTATTTGTATTTTATTAAAATAAATTTATTTTATTTTACTTAAAAGTTCCCCCTAGTGCTGCCAGACTGTCAGTCACCAGACGGTCCAGAGTGAAAACACGGAATGGATTCTTAGCTGTGGAAATCTGCACCTCAGGAGTAAGTCTTCTGTAAGTTTCTTGGTTTGCATCCACTAGGATGCAAGGATGTGATTGCTTAGTCTGATAACACAAGGTGCTAGACAGAGATGTGAGTGTACTCCTCGCAAGTGTAAACTGGAGTATTTTTGAGACTGTATGCATCATCTGTGTATGCATCATCTGTACGTTAGCTGAACAGGATATCACCAAGAGAGTTGCAATAAAAATAAACTTTGCAGAAACCTGGGAACTAAGAATACTCTTAGGGGAAACTTTATCACATTTATGCAAACCAAGCCAACAATGCCAAAATGTAAACAATAGACATGGAAATAATAATTATTGATTATCAATCATCAGGGTAGTTGATGGTCCTATGAGCACGGACGGTAACCCAAAGGCTTACATGACCACAAAAAAGTTAGTTAATTCCTACTTGTGTTTACCGAGACAGTTGATTAATCTCTCCAGGATTCTGGAAATGTAGCCTGGCTGGTGTCACTGGTCAGCTGACGTTGCTGTAAGGAGTTGGGGACCCAGATGCCAATGTCAGTGTGACTTAGTCGTGGGGGACTCATGACATGAGCTGGGATAAATCTCACAAAAGATCATAATAATGTTGCATGATAGCTATGTGGAACCCAGTATGCTTCATGCAGACCCCCGAACCTGAGAAAGCCAGGACACAAAGTGGTTACTGTGGGATTTCTTTGAGTCTTCTCAGGAGTTCACTGTCAACACAGTGGAGCGAATCGCGGGAAACACACTGACCTGCAAAACAAATCCATCTGTGGCATCCTACTCTGGCTGCTGTGATTCCCTACTGGCTTTGGATGCCTATTGGGTCCTTTTGGTCCCTACCCAACTGAGCTTACCCTACCAAGCCTACATGCCTACCTTTAACCTGGCATAAAGCTGGTATGGACACGCTCGAATGGTCTTTCTATTCACAAACTCCTCTCCAACTGTATAATAACACAGGGGAAAGAAAGACAAGTGTGCATGGTGTCCTTGTTTTTGTACTAGTAGTAAACTTTCAATAACGGTTCTGCAGTGCTGGCTTGACCATCCACTACACCTAATCTTGATCCAAGCTTAACTAGAAGAACTTTCTACAGTCTGAGTGTATACCTCCGGAGAGGGGCTGCACTGTCAGTGTGATAGCTGCCTGTGAAAAGGATGGGGGGAAAAGTGAGCAATGGATCCTGAATATGTAATATAGAGGTGGAACATGAGATGAAATAGAGACATCTAAATCAGGAGTTAAATGTTGAGAGGGTATCATTATAAGGTGAGTCAAAGCTGCCTAAAAGAAAACAGAAGGGGGTAACAGGGCAAGTACATGAGCAGACAACCGGACTACACACTCCATGGGATTCCTTCTACATATACTACTACAGAAAAGAAGCTGACATATTCACTTTAACATTTCTGGATGCAATTTTTTTTCCCCATGCCTTTTAGGGGGATAGTAGTAAATTATTATTTTTTTCTTCCAAAATTTTGCTACAGCTTTAATTTTGGAGGGGATTACAATCCTTTCTTGATTAACATTTTTATTTGAACTAATGTTTAAATAAATTGAATATTGAAAGTAGCATTCTGAAATATATTTGCGTATCCTATATTGAAGTCAACTGAATAAATATTTCAGAGGGCCTTAAAAAAAGAAGGATTTCAGTTTAAGGAGAAATAAGGTAGGGATTTTCTATTATTATTATTATTATTATTCTTTTGACATTCTAGCTCTGTCCAAAAAAAAAAATAAAAAAAAAAATTAGTACAAGCTCAAACAGCTACTTCATTAGTGTCTGCCTGTTACTAAGTAGAGATATACTGAGCTATACTGACATAATTCATAGAAATAACTGTTCAGAAGGAATGTCACCTTGTTGTTTCTGCTTCCCTTGTTTTAGTTGCTTTGCACTGCTTAATAATCCTTGTCATGTTATTTTTTATTATTTATAAATGTGATAGAACAGGCATCATATTCTGTTCATAGCTTACACATGGAACAATAAGCCAGAGGGGAAAAAAAACCAAAAACAACCAGATCCTGCACATCTATAAAACTAGAAACTGTTGCAAAATTGGACTGCTTATGTTTCATTCTTGTCTCTTGATTCTATTTTTAGCTGAAGGATAGATTCATGCCATTCCATTTTCTTTCCTTGATTAATCAGCTATTCTTTAAGATGATGTAATTTCTGGATTTATTATTATTTTTTTCCTTTTAGAATGGTGTATGACAACAGGATGTCAAAGCTACTAGTTCCTAAAGATAACAGCAGCCACTCTGTTGCATTCACTGATCAGTCTACAGTGATTATCATGGTTCAAAGCGAAGGGAACAGAATGACCAGTAAATAAAATAATTTAGCATTAGTGATAGTATTACTTTAAATCAAATAATTTAGCATTATTAATAGTATTACTTTACAGGGTAAATACTCATACAAGTGATTGGATGTCTTCAATAATTTGAAATGCAAATTGTATGTGGGATTTCTTGCCAGAAAATCTGAGCGTAATGAAGTATTAAATGCATGTGCATATATGCACAGCCTATACTGTCTTGTGTATGTATCATGTCAAATATGAATAATTTTGTAACTGATGTGAATACTAAACTAGGTCACTTGGTTTGCTTGTTTCATCTTATATAACCTAAAACCGGGTGGGAAATTGAGACCTTTTTAAAGTATTTGTTATAAAAGGTATGCAGATAAATCTTACTATGTTTTCCTTTATATCAAAATTTATCAGTGCTTACCACTATCAGGGAAGTTGCCTACTTGTAAATGAATCTGCACAGTTTGAAATACACATTAGAGCTTTCTGCTTTCCTATTCCCAGTACTGCTGTAGCTGAAATATAGGATGCAAATCCTGGTAGTGACAATGTTCACAAGGTCAAGAACTTCTTAATCCTCTTCTTTTGGTTGCATGTTTGGGAAAAACTTTTTGAAGAAGAAGTAGAGAAACAGAAATACTTGACCCATTTGTTACAAGTAAGGTATTAGAAACAATTGACAAAGAAAAATGGTAGTAAATGGATAGTTAGTTGATGGCTTGGAGTGGTTTACTTTATGTGTTAATTGATACAGTTATACTACAATTTCAGAAGAATGGACAACAAAAAGAAGAGGAGGGAGTGCCAGACCCCTTGGTATGCTGGGAAATAAGGACATCAAATCCAGAAAGGAAGACTTACAGGGGCTTTCAGTATCACTTTCCATTAGCATAGGTTCACATAGCAGGAACATCCACAGTACACAGTACAGTAGCACTGCTACACAGTCTTGTCAGTGAGACTAATGCTGGATCTTCCCCATTCCAATGGGGGAATTAATTTCTTTTATCAAAATTACTCCAAATCTTCATCAATGTAAGGTTTAGCATGAAGGATAAATAAAGCCTCAAATTATTTCTCACATGCCTTAGACTCATCAGACTAACCCAGTTTTAGTAACTGAAGTGATGACTGATTCTCATGAGAGCTTTGTTGCGCAAAGATATGTTGCTCTCCCAGCATTGCTAAGGCTGCAAGGCCCTTCTGGAGACTAATCCAGCCCCCTCCTCAAAGTAGGGTCTGTCAGAGTAGGGTGCTTCAGTTAGGTTTTCAATATCCCTAAAAGTAAAGACTCCACAACCTCTCTGAGCAACCTGCTCCACTGTTCGGTCACCTTTACAGTCAAAAAGTCTTTTCTTATGTATAAATGGATTTTTCTGTGTTTCAGTGTGTTCCCATTGGCTCTTGTCCTGCCACTGGGCACCACAGAGAAGAATCTGGCTCCCTCTTCTTTACTTCCCCCATCGGGTATTTATACACATTGATAAAATCCTCCACAAACCTTCTGTGCCTCTCACGTGTCATGTGGTACAAGCCCTTAATCCTCTTTGTAGCCATTTACTAGACTCACTCCAGTATCTCCCTGTACAGGGCAGCTCAGCACTGGACAGAACACAAGTTTTGTCTCACCAGGGCTGAGCAGAGGGGAAGGATCATCTCCCTCAACCTGCTGGCAACACTCTGTCTAATGGAGCCCAGGAGGCTGTTGACCTTATTTGTCACTGCTGGATCACGGTGACCTTGGTGTCCATGAGGAGCCCAGGTACAGCACTTTGCATTTCCTTTTGTTGAACTTCATGAGGTTCCTGTCAACCCATTTCTCCAGCCTGTCCAGGTTCCTATGAAGAGCAGCACAACCTTCTGGTCTATCAAACACTTCTCCCAGTTTTTGGCAGACTTGCTGAGGGTAGACTTTGTCCCATCATTTAGGTCATGTTAAACAATATTGGCCCCAGTATCAGTCTGTGAGATACACCATTAGGGACTTTAGTTTTCCTAGTCCCATCCCTGTCTGGTTTGACAGTGTCTCTATATTCTTCCTGGATTACCTGTCCCTGCTTCCATTCACTGTATGATTCCTTTCTATGTTTGTGTTTTGTTGGGAGCTACTTGTTCATCTATGTAGGCCACCTGCCACCTTTGTTTGACTTCTTGCACACAGTGATGGACTGTTCTTGGGCTTGGAGGAGGTGAATGAAAAATCAACAACCTGTAATTATGACTAATAGCTGTCTAATAGATCAATCTAAAGATATTCCTAAAATTATCTTTTCATTATATGTTTTAAACAGTGAAGAAAGAAACAAGTTAGATTATTTTCCATCCATTGATATCAAATAGGCCAATAATTCTCTACATTATTTCCTAGTGATTTTTTTCGTTTTTCATTTTTTGTGAAAATTCCCACTTCCCTGGGAGAAAAAAAATGGTGATTTTATCAATCAATAGGTAACATCAATATCTGACATTTGAGGTGTTTCTTCATACTAAATCTAAAACTCCTGGATTTTAAGGAGATTAAATAGGTTAACTAAACCCTTTTATGCTTACCTTTGGCCTTAGGAGTCTCAGGGGAAAAAAGGAAAAAAGGAAAAAAGGAAAAAAGGAAAAAAAGGAAAAAAGGAAAAAAGGAAAAAAGGAAAAAAAGGAAAAAAGGAAAAAAGGAAAAAAAAAAGGAAAAAAAAAAAAAAGGAAAAAAGGAAAAAAAGGAAAAAAAGGAAAAAAGGAAAAAAGGAAAAAAAGAAAAAAGGAAAAAAAAAGGAAAAAAGGAAAAAAGGAAAAAAGGAAAAAGGAAAAGAAAGAAATTATCTTCATTTTTGCATATTTCCTGTGCATGTCATTCAGTACTAAATGTGTTGAATTTACGGAAATGAAATTTTGCATTTTTCAGCTATTTGCTTTCAAAAGCAAAAATCTTAGGTTTGTGAATGTTTGTTGTAAACAATGTTTTGACAGGATTAGACAAAGATTAACCTATTGCATATTTTTTTGGCATGTGACTACCAAAACAGTATACTTTCATTGTTTTTTGACTGAAGGAATGAAACTTATGAATGAGAAGAACAGTAAATGATGAATAACAAACCCATAAAATTGTTCATGAATGCCAGGGTTTTTGCATGCAAAACTAAATATTCATACATAGAACAGTAATTTCCTAAATATTCACATTGAACAAAAACTTCTCTGCATGAGTGTTTGCTAGCAATGAATATTAAGGAGCAGGAACAAGATCTACAGAAACAGCTGTGCAGAACTGAAACAAATGTTCGCTTAACCCTATTTTTGTAGTAGATGTACAGCTCAATTTATCAGGAATCTTTCAGTCCTTACTTATTGCTTCATCAAGATGCACATATACATAGAGCGAGCTCTTCTATTCCTTCTACACAGTTCTGCCAATTATTGCCATAAATCAGTGTTTTACCTCTTTGCCTCACCTCCACCCCGGTGTTATACAGGACTTGAGATCTCAGGAAAGAAAGAAGAGGGTAACTAAATTATTTCCAAACTGCTGGGTTGGAATTAGATGAAGCATTTTACAACATTCAATGCCTTTCACTTTCTTGTCACAATCGTTAAAGACAAAGGTTCTCAGTGCACTAATGCTGATTTACAGTATTGAAACAAATTGTCATTTTTTGTGAGTTTGAATTTGTAAAGGGAAGTCAAACTCTTGGTATTACAGAATCAGGGATTAATGCTGTCAAGCTAGGTACATTGCACCATTGATCCTCCAAACAGCTTGATAGAGCTACATTTGATTTGGTTGACTGACTTCAGCAATTTAACGTGGAACATGACCTTACAAAAAGAAAATAAAGCACCAGTAATAAATGCATTGCCTGTATAGTAAATTGAAACAAACTGAAGGAGTAGATAACTGAAAGGATAATTGTCCCTTCTTATTAGTGAAATATTTGGTGGTTATGAATAAAGCCCACACTTCCCACTTTAAAGTTATTTCCATTACAATCTCCACTCCTGGTCCCTTAGGACCAGACCATGGTGATTAACATTGCAATGAGCTCCTCACTTGCCCCTGCTCCTCTTGGACTTATTCACAAACTGCAATTGCTTAGGGGTGTACTTGCTCCAAGTGGAGCCTTATCTCTGAACCATATTTAGAAATACACTGCAAAGTGACAGACAAAAGTGAAAAGAGAGGGGGTTTTTACTATGCCTTCCCCTTTTATGAATACTTTTTAGCACTATATTCTGTCCCTACATTTTGTTAAAACACTACTGAATGATATAATATGATTGCTTTTCAATCACATTTCATATTTTTACTTGCAGTAGATTTTGTTAAAATTATAATGGCCTTTATTGTATGAAAGAACATTTGCATTTGACAGTTTGAGTAGCTCTGAGAATTTTTTGCATTTTACCACATTACTTTTTCGTGGTCCTGGATGGAAATATAAAACTCCAAGAATCCATTTAAGAAAACAGAATCTGTTACAATACAAGTGGACTTCCTACGATTCCCTTAATTTATATTTAATATTGTTATAAGAATTGAGTGCTTTGTCAGGTTACTTTTAAGAATATGTGGATCAAACTTTCTAGAAACACATTGGTACTAATAAGAATAGGTGATTAAATATTTGATTTACTGTTTCACTTCTGAAAATGCCAAGAAGCTCTATTAATCTACTATAAATACAGATTTCATCATGCTTTTCAGCAGTGTACTTTTAGCCAGGGGACTATTGTTAGCTCTTTGTCAATAAACAAAGTCTTGACAAAAAAAATTTTTACTAAATTGTGTCCATTATATCTTTTTTAGAAGTCAATATTCACACATTTGTTGCAGAAATTTTTTAAAAAATTCATATAAAATAGATAGGAAATATTGTGCCTTAAAGATAAGTTGTTTTTTTTTTTCAAGTGGAACTGTTTTTCAGCACAACTTAGCAATATTAGACTTATGAAAGGGTAAGGTTTGATCTTACAAATGCCCTGTATCTGATCTGATCTCTGCTTTCCTTTAGCTATAAACAGCTTCATCAAAATATTGACAGAGGATTTGCAAAAGAAAAACCCAACCACAACTCACTGATGGAAAGGAAAGCATATCAACCAAACAAGCAAGTTGGGTGGGTTCACTTCAAAGATTTTGAGTACATGTTCTGACACAATTAACATCTTTTCTAATTCATCGTAAGAGTCAACCATTGAAAAGAAGATTTAGTTTCTTCTTGGTTAGGTGGTGTTTGCATTCTATTATTTTTAGCATAGAATGAAAAGGTACTTTGTGCCAAGCCACAAGCTCTAAACAAGCAATTGCTGGAAAATTTAAAAGGCAGTATGAAATGCAAGAGCTCAATGTACTTAATCATGCCTAAGCGTTGCAAAGTTACACCACAGACTAAATAGATTTTGACAGATAATTTCACTGAATACTCCACCCACATTTTAACTTTATGGGTCCAGTCCTATATGCAATGCAATTGACTGGCAGTTTCCAGTTGATTAGCACAGGAATGTGGTTCATCTGCTTCTCAGAGCGGGCAAAAGTAAAGGGATTTGGGGGCATTCCAAGTTGTCAAACATCACAGGCAAGCTGAGGGGACATCAGTCCTTGTTCCTGCCTGTTCAGCTTCAGCTGATATGGAACACCCAATAGATTTGGAAACACTGCTTAAGCCTGCCCACATGTAAATTAAATTTCTAGACTGGAAGAAAAACTAAAACCAGAAAATAGAAAGGCCCCAGGAAATCTGTTGGAGATGTATCTATATAGCAGCTGCAATAAAATAAAAGTCAAGAAGAAATGTATTAAAAAAAATAAATATCAAAGGAAACAAGCCCATCCTACATCTTCCATTTCCTGGTCTCCAGGCTGTATCATGTCTGCCTCCTCCTCACCTAGTTTCCAGGATGATTTGATGGACTTTTACTTTTCCAATCATATGCTGTTACAGGCCAGTTTTACTAAATTACATGGCTGTGGCAGGGAGGCGTTGGTCTCTCTTTCTGCTGCAAGGGAGACCTTGATGCTCAGCACCACATGCACCAATCCCCACACTTCTGATGCAGTATGTGAAACAGTAATTTAAACATTTACAGATGTGTTGCTAGTACTTGCTTTCTCCTCTTCAGCTCTGTATAAACCAGCTATGTATAAAATCAGACCACAGGTTTTAGTCTGAAATGCGGCTTTTATATAGAAAGTTTCAAAAAGAGAAAAAAATCCATGATTAAAACATGATAGAAATTTTCAAGAGGGAGAAAAATATTCTTGATTTTTTAAAATGTTAATATTTTCTTTTAAGTCCTTTAATTAACAATGAAACTCATTCTGCATTCATAGCCCAACGAAAATTCTATTGGACTCTATATTTAGTGGCTGTTAAACTACATCTATAATTAATATACACATAAAAATGTGAATAAGATTAGAAATGTCAGCATTTGTTTGAAGTGGCAGAAAATTTAACATGCGTTTAAAATTACATTCTTATTCTGCTTTATTAGAAAGCTGTTTGTTTTATTGAAATATATCTTGAGGCTCTATTAAGACAGATACCTGATTCCTGCAAGTTTTGACATCTAGTGTCAAAATCATCTCAAGATTGAAGAGCAAACACTGACTTCTAAAGAATTTACAGTTTTCAACAACCATAAGAATTGGTTGCCTTCTCTGTACTAAATATTGGGGGGGGGGGGGGGGGAGCATGCATAGTATGGTTGATTTGCTGGGCATGCATAATGAGGCTACTGCCCATGGCTGAATGCCATCTGGATTACCCCCGACCCCCTCAGATGAGTAAAGTAGGATTTCAAGTTTTAGTTTTTAAAGCATAACAGAAGACATGTTACTTCACTGCTTCCACTGCTTGAATAACTTTTTGTGCTGGTTTACTGTAGAACTACATTGACACCAGTGTCTCTCACAATCATTTGATTTCATGCTTTCAAGGTCCAGTAACAGATCCTAATGCTAATTGTTTACTGTAATTAACAGAGAAAGACATGGCTTCCCCCCCCCCTACTGGGATTACCATTATTGGCTGAAAAAAATGATAACAGTGTACATTCACTGTAATTTTCTGTATATTCTTACAAATTCCCTTAAAAATATTAATCATTAATAATCATTAATAACATTAATTGCTGAACATTGTCCCATATTTTCTGTTAAAACAACCCCTCTGAAATTATAGCCAAAACTCAGTGAAGTCCGTGGAAATTCTTCTATGAATGGGTAATGACTCAGACCTTTGGTTAGGCAACTGGTCTCCTCTGGCAGTAAACAAGTATTATGAATTTTCCTCTTAGTCTCTAAAGCAACAGGGTAAAACAGAAGTATCACCGCCTTTCAGTTCTGCAGGTAACACACAGCTCTAACGTAAGTATTTAGGGATTTTATTCAGTGCAAGTGACATTTTGATATCTAATTAAATTGTTCTTTAGAAAAAGAACATCATAAAGCTGGCTTCAAAAGACCATGAAGCTTATTAGTTAAGTACTTGCTCTTTAAAAAGTGCATATTTTATGTCACAAAGTTGTTGGGGGGGTACACTTTCAGTAAAAATGAACTTCTGATATGAATTTACCAAACTGCTCAAAAGGCTGCAGACAGTATCTCATACAGTATATGCAGATTGTTTTCAGAGTGTATTATTTCAGAACAAATAGCCATCATAGCAATGTCATTTTCCGGATTAAATATTATTTCTATTTAATGATATTGTACAGTATCTTCACCTCATTACATTTCATTTTTATATTCTTTTTTGTTATATAAGAGAATCCCATTAAGTTTGTTTAAATAATCTATAAAATCCAGAAGAATGTTGATTTTCCATTTATTCACCCCAGAGAGTTCAGGCCACAAAAAAGCTTCATTTGCTGAAAAAACTGTCAAAAAGAAAAGTATTCAGTTCAAAGAGATATGAAAGATGAAACACCAAGAGAGAGATTATAGTAGTCTCTAATTCATTGGCCTTCCACCTCTCACACTAGCTTTTGTTAAACGTGCAATCCAAATAAAGAGAGAATTGTATTATTTTTGCTATTGCTATTTTCAGACAAAGCAATCACAAAATTACAAAGTCCTTCAGAAGTCTTTTTTCAGACATATCGGATATCTCAACAAAATTAGAATTCAGTATTCACTTTCCATGCCCTTTGAACTCATACTGTCTGCCTTTTGTTTTTCTTTTTGATGGGAAAAGAACCATTTATTACATTCAGAGTGTTTTATTTCAGTGATCACCTGACAGATTCTTATGGGACATCTAAACCAGTTCATTTCTACTATAGGAGGTACTTGCTACTAAAATAAATAAATAAATAAAGTTTATTTTCTCATTTTCTGTCTTTCTTTCTCCATATGAAATGCAAAACATAAATGGAGGTCAATCTCTTCTATTTTACATACAAAGAAAATTGAAATCTAAATTCAGATTCTTGATTTAAACGCAGATTTAGATCTACGGTTTATTTTGTAGCACAAACCCATCACAAACATGGTTCAACATCAGGCTGGATGGGGCTCTGACCAACTTGATCTAGTTGAAGATGTCCTTGCTTATTGCAGGAGGAGTTGGAATAGATGACCATTAAAGGTCCCTTCCAACCCAAACTATTCTATGATTCTATTTTCCAAGACTTCAGGTGTTTTCTGACCTGTATTGAACTGCACTTTTCCTTCTTTTTTCTTTTTTTTTTTTTTTTTCTTTCAGAAAACATAAACCAAATACTTAGCTTCTGTTAGAGCCAGTAATAGATCCTTCATATTCTTATGTCATAATCTTAATGTATCATATCTGAATAAATGTTGTCTTCTCTCATTTTAATCCCTTAATGTTACTCTGTGATACAGCTATCTCAACAACTCTATTCTACTTTTGTGCATTTGACACTAAGCTATTACTTAAACCATCTCACTTTCTTCTGCATGTCTGCTCATTTTTCAGAATTCAATCCATTTATCTAATTTAGCAAGATTGTGCTGATTGTAGATCCTATCTTCCAAAACAGCTGTGATCCTGCTTAGTCTGCAGTTGAAAATGAAAGTCCAAACATTGCAGAATGAGGTTTAGGATTTTGCTAGGGCCTACTGTTTTGCTTTTTAAAATTATTGTTTGGGAGTTTTGTTTCCATTTGATTTGAGGTTTGGGTTTTGGAATGTTTCTTTTTCCCTAATATTCACTTGATAATTAAAATAAATTGAAACAAGTTACATCTACGGATGAAAGATTTTTTGGGGCATAGGATTCATTCTGATAAAGGGTAACTCAGGGTATCTCAAAATGCACAAAGTTACTTCCCCACAGTGTTATATACGCACAAGGGCACTGTTGGTGAAAGATCTTACAACATAAGTAAATCACAGTCCACTGCTCACCGGAAAAAAAAAAAAAAGCTACTTGTCACAAAGACTGTGTTTTTGTTTATTCAGAAGCACCCTAATCAAAAGGAAATTGCAGCAAACAATTCTTCCTCTTCCTAAGCCCTCAAGTCTACAAAGTTCACCTTCAGTAACTCCACCCTAGTTCTGTCAGCCAAGCACACATTTTGGAGTGATTTTTTTCTATTTTTGGAAAAGACATGCAGAGTCAAAAGTCTAATCTCATGATCAGTAATATGTACTTTAAAAAAGAGTGTAAGTAAGATAAAGTGTTTACTACACATAGTAAGCTCTGTTTTCAGACACCCTGAGGCTTAGACACTTTTTGAGTCAGGTGTATTATCTTTGTGTTTAATAGCCTTCAATGGGTTCTACATCCCAAATACGTCTATTTGGGGTTTTTTGAGTTCAGCTGTAACTTTTTCATATGCTGTAGCTGCAAGTTCCACAGTGATCAAACAGGACTGAAAAGAGTGAAACACACTATGAGGAGCAAATACACAGAGTTAAAAGGAATAGCTAGGTTCATCATTGGGCCATTAATAGATACTATTTCATTAATCGTCTTCATTAATTGGCTGGCAATGTCAAAAAAACCCCAATGCATGTCAACAGTTCACAGTCTAATTCTGATATTGTACTAGAAAGAGCATGATTTTATATGCAAATTAGTATTACCTAATCAGCAGAAAGATAAAAGTGGAAGGTGCAGGAATAAAGTAAGACTAGCAGTTAAGTGTCAACTGATCTCTAATCTAAATGCTAGTGCTAAAACAGCAGTTGGATTTTACTTTGAGAAACAAATCCTCAAAAAACCCAGAAATGAAAACAATCTCAACACTGCAAGTAGAATACTGTCTCATTCATCTTGTTTGAGTCATTCTGCCCCCTTAGCTGTATTTTGGAGGTATTTCCTCTAAATGCCGTTTCTTTTCACATTTTCTGCTATCTTCATGTGGAGTTCATTTACCAGAACTTGCCCCAGTTCTCCAAAGTTTGAGATTCCACTAAAATGGATTACTGACATTCATTACAACATACGATATTTGTAGCTTTTACCTTCCCCTATTTATTTATCAGAGAAATAGTAATATGAAACCTTTCCTCAGAGTTTCTTTCAGTCTGTTCTTTCAGGTGGAAAGGAAAGCAATCACAAACCATTGCAAAAGAAGAAAGAGCAAGCAGATTTTGCAAAAAAATCTCAATTCTTTCATTAAAAAAATATTTTTAAGGACATATCTAAAACATCCCCTTATATACAAATATATCTGCATTAACTGTTACTCTTTGACTTACTGCTTGAAGCAACCCATCAGGTATAAAGAAATTATATCATTATTTCTGTGTAACATTTCTACAGTAAGAACAAGTTTTCCAAGACCAGAGCTTAAGACAAGATCCGTTTTTCTTACTTCCATTTTCTTGCTGGAAAAAAAAATAAGGGTCTCACAGCAGCCTAAACAAATCCAAACTACCGCAGAAGTTGGTGAGAAAAACCACTCCAAGATCCTCCTGTTCATACCTTTTTTTCTTATTCATCTGCTGAGTTATAGCAGCATTTACTTCTTTACTCTTTATTCTAACTATGAAACCTCTCCTTAACTCATCATTACCTTTGAATTCTAAAGATACTGTGCCTGTATTCAGTCACCCTGTACATATGAGTAATACAGAGATATGGGGTAGGGAAAAAAGTGCCAGACAAAGGAAAAAATAGGCAAAAGCTCTCTGAACTGTATCTTTAAAAGCCTAAAAAGCTTAATCTCCATTAGAAAATGCAGGAATGGATGAAAAGCTGGCAGAAGGATAGTAGCAGCAGAGTTGATTGAACATCAGACGTTTCCAAACATTAACCAAATTGTTAATTAATCAACTCAGATATCTCCATAAACACAAGCCTTTTTTACACACACAGGAGCACGTAATGGAGAAAGGAAGACCAATTTTCATGAGGTCTTTTTGTTCTATCCTACAGTCATGTTTTGTCATTTTACGAGTACTTTTTGGGGGGTGGGGTTTTTTTATTTATTTTTACATTATTAGTAAAGAATTATTATAAAATTGTAAACATGTCATTCTTAGCTGCAACTTAAACTTTCAGGGAAAGTAAGCATGCCAGTCGTGTAAGGAGCTTACTGTGTGACACTCCAAAAAAATTGCAAACACATGGCACAACCAAGTCAGTAACAATGTACTTTAATTCACAATACACGTATGAGTTCCCACAGCCTCCTGAACTTGGGTACTTACAGAGGTATTAGCTTTCTTCCCTGAAGTGAAACTGTAAAATAAATAAATAAGTGTTTTCATGCTGTGTGATGCACCAGTAGTCAGAAAGCGGCTCTTTCATCAGGAGTCAGTGCAGGGTTGTTTGCTGAAAAGTATGTCTGGTGGCTAGGGCTACGAGACTTTATATGGGATATAATGACTGTAGTCATTAAAAAGACCTCTGGGCAGTTTTCCTTTTCAAAGAAATTGTACACCAGCTACATACTAATGGCTGATTCTACACTTCCCTCATAGCTTTCCCACCAGGTGAGTCATACTTCATACGGCCTACAGATCTTTTGAGTAACATCTTAACGCATGACTAACAACTACCTTGCTCCAATATAAAATACAATGTGATTTGTCAATATGCAGAATATTTTCCTATACAGGAAAAACTCCTATACAGGAGCCTAAACCTATAGATTTTGTGCACTATGGGTTATGTTCTACCACTGAAAGAAGAGAATTGCACTTGCCCAAGGACTACAGAGTTAGAAGCACACAAAGTAAAGGATGTTGAGCTGGAAATGTCTGGACAGTTATTTTGTTTTTCCTTTAACTCAGTAAGGTTTTCCTATATTTTAAGTGAAGAAAGTCTCCAGCTGTGCAATATTCTATCAGAATGAAGGAATTTTTACAGGCCAAAATCAGTGCCTCTTAGAGTAATGAGTGCTCTCTGGAATGTGGCACAAAATGGCCCTCAGCAAAGCAGAGTTACTGAGGAAATAATAAATAGAACTCCAAACTACCTGAATACAAAATTAAAGAAGGCAGACCAGTGCTACCTGCAAAATATTAGTGTACGAAATGTCCTGCTGTCTCAAAAGCGTGGGCCATCTATTTTGTCTCTTCAGCTGGCATTAGGAGATGCTACTTAGAAATACACAGAGCATGCAAAACTAATCATCATCTGTGGGCTATTCTGCTCATACTCCCTCAGCAACTATAATCATGGTAAGGTCATTAGTACGTTTCTACCTAGTCCTGTATAGTATTTATTCCTGGACTTGCTGTCCAGGAAATTATGTAATCCCTTGAACCTGCTGAGGCTGTCTCCCACCAGCATTTCTTGTGGCAGTAAGTCACACAAGTTTATTGTCTATTGTTTAAAATACCTGTCTCAAATCAATCTTACTAGTTTCATCAAGTGCCTCCTAGTTTTTTTTATTGTGGGTATTGAAAGACAAATCCACATCCAGTTTATGTGCTGCCTCATGACTTGACAAAGTCCTACATTTGCAGATTTGGAGATTTCACTTTGCCTGCCCTGCCCCAGTTTTGGCAGGCTGACACAACATTTCCCTTTACAGAAGCCATATTATCACTTTCGCAACAGACTGTTTCTGCATGAAATCAGTCTTCTTAATTCATATGACAGATTCTGCATCTTACCTGTGACAGAAGTCAGGCTCACTGGTCTCTGATTCCCTGGACTCTCTGTAGAGCTCAGGAATGGCAAGATACACATAAAGAGCAACTTAAGCCTATAGCAACAAATTACTACTACACGAACTGCCAAAAATGCTTAAATCCACAACCCAAAAAACAGTTATCCCACTACATTCAACATGATCTATTCATTCCTATTCAATGAAAGACATAAGAGTTTATGCTTAGATCATGTCCTTAAGGGCACTGCTGACCTAGAGGAGAGACAAGTATTGCCAGCTAAAGAGCCTCCACTGTGTTAATATTCTCTTGGCACAACAACCAAGCACCAAGATCCAGATTAACTATAATGAGAGCTATACCTGTAATAGTGTCCCAAAATAGACTGTTATTTACTTCCCCTCAAAATTACTGCAGAATAAGTGATTCCAAGCAAATGGCAGAGTGTTTTGATGGAAAAGTATACCGAGCGAGGTTGAAACATCTGAGAACCTAGCACTACAACAATTAGTTTATGTAGACTGCTCATCAGGAGAAATGGTCTGCCATATGTTGACTTTTGTCTAGAACATGAAAACAGAGAGAAAATATGTGTAAATAATTTGCTGGCATCCTCTATTCTGTGTATAGCATGTATAAAGACAGAACTCACCAGTCTTGAAATCTTCAGAGGGACACATGCACAGTGATCAGAAACTTTTGGTATGTGGTTACACATCTCATTAATTCTTTATGCTCTTGATTTTAATAATAATTTCAAGAAGTATTGCAATAAAATGCCAATCCAACTGAGCTAGGAAATCTGATTTGAAAAGCCCTCCCTAAGAATCAGACTGAAATTTTGCCCATGGCCTGTTAACTTGCATTCTAACATCAACAGCAGCTTGACCTAAAACGACTTGCTGTAAAACACCAAATTAAGTAAATATGGGAACATCTAAAATTTTTTTAAAGTAGGTTTTGTATCATCAGAAAAAGAGTGTTTTAATCCACAACTCCTGCCAGTCTACTACTAATGAAAGATTCACTAAATTGTCTTCATAAAGGTCAGAATGCTAATTAGGAAATTCTTTTCAGTGATAAATCAGGGAAGTGGAACAAATGATTAGATCAGCTTTTTCTAGAGTTCAATTAGCCTTCCCTTCATTTTAAAAACATAAGAAAATTAAAAATAAGAGCTGAATTCTGTATCATTAAATATTTCTTCTTTTTTAATTGGATAGAAAATTATCTTGGAAGGTTTGAGTTTATATAAATTACATTTTAGTTAAATTTATGCACATTTTTACATGTACTATTAGTATTTACTTATTAGCAGCAATGCAATTGATGGCTGTAAAATAATTTAAAAGATATCTTCAAGTTAATAAGTGTACTAATAATCGAAACTATATGCTTTTAAATAAAATTCATCTTTCTAAACTACACAGAGTTAAAATACAGCAATATATAAAGAGCAAGCAAAAATATAAAGTGATTTAAATGAATTTAAATGACAAAATATTATTTTTCTGTAAGCCCTCAGACTTTCAGAAATGATCTACCTAGAATTTACAGATATAATGATCCATCTATGTTCCTGAAACAAACAGTGATTAAGAAAACACTGTTAATACCTCAGCAAACTAAAATACTAGCGTTTCTCACTCTTACTTGCAAACTTGCAACACTACTGTAAGTGTAAGGCTTGTCATGTATATTGAAAATGTGTACTACTGGACAAAAAATAATCCTTTTGAATTCCAAGGCTGCAGGACAGTCACTATAAACTGTAAATAACTTTGGTTTAATTACAACACCAATTAATACAAACATTTATTATAATAGCATTTTCAGCAAAATGGTAGGGAAGCAGAGGCAAGTTCTTGTACCAGTAGTTCTCAACTCACCATCAAAACTGAACTATTTATGTCCTCTGGAAAATTTCCATGAGCTATAAGGATGTTGTATGCTTAACTAATATACTTCTGATAACAGACAAAGTAGAAAAAAAAGATCCCAAGAAGTTTATATATATAGTATGGGATTAAAATATCCAGGCATGCTATAAAAAGAAAATTAAGTACCCAAATCTCAAAGTCAAACCATGATATAGTCTGGACTCTGCAGTCCTAGGCTTACCTATCAATAGGTGAGAATTTACTCAAGTACTCATTTTTAAATTCTCCCAGGTATGGTGAGATGTGCAGGTATTAACTGGGCTAATAATTGAAGATGATTAATTCATATTTCATTAATATTTGCAGCATATAGAGTCAGACATATTCACATGGATTTCACAGGTTTGGTCTTTTACATAGACAAGACACTGCAAATTTTTGCAAAAGTTCTATTGAACAGATACATATTTTCCCTGACATCTGAGACAAATGACAAATTTAAAACCTTAATGACACCTCCTTCTATATTTATTTTTTTTGATGAAGTTGTATTAGTTAAACTGTATTTTGGACTACGTAAAACAAAATGTGAGCATTTAGCAAATACATACCTGGGCTTGTTTAAAAATCATAGAATCGTTTAAGTTGGAAAAGACCTTTAAGATTATCGAGTTCAATCATTAGCCTAACACTGCCAAGTCCATCACTAAACCATGTCCCTAAGTCCCACAGCTACACATCTTTTAAATACCTCCAGGGATGGTGATTCCACCACCTCCCTGGGCAGCCTGTTCCAATGCTTGACAACCCTTTTAGTGAATAAATTTTCTCTAATACCCAATCTAAAGCACCCCTGGTGCAATTTAAGGCTGTTTCATCTTCTTCTGTTGCTTATTACCTGGGTAATGAGACTGAGCCCACCTCTCTACAACCTCCTTTCAGGTAGTTGTAGAGAGTGATAAGGTCTTCCCTGCGCCCCCTTTTCTACAGACTAAACAACCCCAGTTCCCTCAGCTGCTCTTATTAAGACTTGTGCTCCAGACCCTTCACCAGCTACATTGCTCTTTTTTGGACACACTCCAGCACCTCAACCTCTTGCTTGCAGTGAGGGGCCCAAAACTGAACACAGGATTCAAGGTGCAGCCTCACCAGGGCCCAGAGCAGGGGAACAATCATTGCCCTGGTCCTGCTGGCCACACTGTTTCTGATACAAGCCAGGATGCTATTGCTCTTCTTGGCCACCTGGGCACACTGCCGGCTCATATTCTGCCAGCTGTTGACCAACACCCCCAGGTCCTTTTCCTCCAGACATCTTTCCAGCCACTCTTCCCCAAGCGTGTAACATTGCATGGGGTGGTTGTGACCTAAGTGCAGGACCTGGCAACTAAGCCTTGTTGAACCTCATACCATTAGCCTCAACCCATCCATCCATTCTGTCCATATCCTTCTGCAGAGCCTTCCTATCCTCAAGCAGATCAACACTCCCTCCCATGTTGGTGTTGTCTACAAACTTAATGAGAATGCACTCAATCCTCTTGTCCAAATTGTCAATAAAGATGTTAAATAAAACTGGCCTCAATACTGAGCCCTGAGGAACACCACTTGTGACCAGCTGCCAGCTCATGCACCACAACTCTTGAGCCTGGCCATCCAGCCAACTCTTACCCAGCCAGGTTTTTACCCAGAAAAGTGTAGGCTCATTCAAACCACGAAGAGTCAGTTTCTCCAGGAGAATGCTGTAGGAAATTGTCAATAGTCTTTACTAAAGTCCAGGTAAACAACATCCACAGACTTTCCCTCATCCACTAGGTGGGTCACCTTGTCATAGAATGTCAGGTTCACAAAGCAGGACCTGCCTTTCGTAAACCCATGCTGGCTGGATATGATGCCCCAGTTGTCCGCCATGTGCTGACACTCAGGATGATCTGCTCCATAACCTTCTCTGGCACTGCGGTCAGGCTGACAGGTCTGTACTTCCCCATATCTACCTTCCTTCCTTTCTTGTAGATGGGCATCACATTTGCTAGCTTCCAGTCAACAGGGACCTCCCTCATTAGCCAGGACTCCTGATAAATGATGCAAAGTGGCTTGCTGAGCTCTTCTGCCACTCCCCCAGTACCCTCAGGTGGATCCCATCTGGCCCCATAGACTTGCGTGTGTGTAAGTGGTGTAGCAGGTCACTGTATGTTTCCCCTTGGATTAGGGGGGATTTATACTGCTTCCTGTCCCTGTCTTCCAGCTCAGGGGGCTGGATACCCTGAGAACAAATGGTCTTGCTATTAAAGACTGAAGCAAAGAAGGCATTAAGTATCTCAGCCTTTTCCTCATCCTTTGTGGCAATATTCCCCCCTGCATCCAATAAAGGATGAAGGTTCTCTTTAGTTCTCCTTTTATTGCTAATGTATTTACAGAAACATTTTTTATTGTTTTTTTACAGCAATAGCCAGATTAAGTTCTAGTTGGGCTTTGGACTTTTTAATTTTCTCCCTGCGTAACCACACATCTTTGTAGTCCCCTTGAGTTGTCTGCCCCTTCTTCCGAAGGTCATAAACTCGGTGGGTTTTTTTCTGAGTTCCAGCCAAAGCTCCCTGCTCAGCCAGGCCAGTCTTCTTCCCCAGCTTGTTTTGGCCCAGTCTGTGAAATGGTACCTGAGCATTCCACCAGAGAACAAAAAGTTTGTGAAGAACAGCACATTGTTAGCTTTTGAAAGAGGATGAAATCAAGAGAAAAAATCTGAGGAAACAATTTAGCTTTTACTGATGCCATTCAGAGATGCGGATTTACCTAAGACATGGAGAAAAGCCCACCCTCACTTGACAACACTGAGAGACAGCTTTGCAAGGACTTAGACTTACTCTGTGTTAAGATACACTTAGCTGCATTAGCTAAAGAATATTGTAAGCAAAGATTTCCACCTTTTTTTGAAAAAACACTGTCATCAGTGATTTACAAGTTCTCAATTGCATATCACCACTAAAGAGATATGACCCTTAATCAAGAAAAGGTAATATACCAAAATCCCAGTCACAGAGGAAAAATTCTACACTCAGCACTCAATATGGTGAGAATACGTGCCAGCTTTTAGTGTATTTTAGTATGTATGACTTATTTTGAGCTGTACGTAGGTTGTAGCGCTGACTCAGCTTATTATTATAGTTGTACCCAGAAAGAAGCTACATGTTTACCCCATATCCAGGGTGAGGACAACCCATAGCCCAGCAGCCTGTGAGCTTTGTGAAGCATTGCTGCATGACTTTGGCCCAGCTGATTGAAAAAATCAAGCTGTGAGAAATTAGGTAAACTAAAGATAAAACTGTGCAATAGTCAAGGACTCCAGGGAAGAGTCAAAAGTCCCAATAAAAGGGCAAGAAATCGGAAGACAGCACTTCAACAGGATGAAGGATCATCCTGCACCAAAGTGCAACAGAGCTCACCTTCCCCACCTGGCTACCACTAGCTGCATGTAATGACTCACCAGGTGCCTGTGTCAGGAGTAACAAATAAAATCCCTGCGTCTATACAGTAAAAGGTTCCCCCAAAAAGATAGTGATTAAAGGAATACTGTGGGACCTCTACCTACGCCAAGGAGTAAGAGCGGTTTGAAGGGATTGCATGTCAACCTGTTATTCAACCTCTGAATTTGTGTAGGCACAATAGGATTGAACTTAACTAATTTTAAAAACATGGCAGAATCTCTACATGCCCTAAATGTGTAGAAGTCCTTTGATAGATGCTCTGTGTAGTCTAAAACATAAAACTGATAGCAAGATATAAACTTCCAGGCATTATATCACCAGCCCAGTATGGAAGCAGTTTTATGAACTGAACATTGAGCAGAAGCATGTCACAGGTGTGCCAAATAATGATCTCTGAGAAGATTTACAAGTGCTGGAATAGAAATGCTAAACATAAAAATAGACAGGCAAACATTCTTGATGAGACAGGTTGTACTAACTCCTCATATTTCCCATAGCTACTCGTGTTTTCTAAGTCAAATGTGAGGTGCCTCCAGTGTAATAGAACTTTTCTCAATAACTCACACTTCTATCACTTAAATCAATCCTCTCCCCACATTCTGTCAAAATAAATGTCTCAAGGCCTAGAAATTCAGTCTTTAATGACTAATGCTGTCAGACACTCATAGCACATATCTGCTGGGTGGGTGGAAAACATCAATATGATTTCATTGGAACCAATCAAGAAAAGAACAGAATTTGGTTTTAATGGTCCTGAAGCTTCCTAGACATCTGTTGAAAAAGAAAGAGAGAACAAATCTATGCATTGATTGGGCAGCAGGTATATGACAGAGTACCTCCTGATATTCTCTTTACAGACCTTTTAATCTATATTCCCCAGGTTTCTTTCCCTTGGAAACCAAAATATCATGGAAAATACTGTACACATACAGAATCAGGATGCAACTACAGTTTCCAGGACGTGCTTTACCATCAGTAGCACTCCCAGGCCCCACAGGTGAGAGAGACAGAGACATACTAGCTGCTTCAGGCTAAGATATGTTCCACAGTGTTTAGTCAGCTTAGCTTTGATCATCTAAATCCTGTTAAACTTAGATGCCTTGAATTGCCTAAACATTACACGTAGCCACCAGACACCTTTCCATTACATTTTTGGAAGCTAAGCAAAGGTTTGCTGTCAACACATACCTAAAAATGCCTGTCTACCAGGCTGAACTCAAAATTCAAGGATGGCACAAACTGTGAAACAGTACATTTCAATGTTCTTAAGAAAAACAACAACACTGGATCAGATAAAGGGTCTATTCAGTCCCCTGTGTTTCCCCAGTAATATATAATAAGGGATGCCAAGAGAAGGATAAGAGTAAGCAGGGGTACCTGATATTTCTGGTAGAAATGTTCTTTACCTCCAACTATTTTCATTTTAGTAAGTTGTCCCAGACCAGGAGTAGTCTCACTCTTTTAGCAAGTCTTTGTGAATTACTCTTACATGTATTTTCCAGTCTGGCCTGCAATCTTCATTAATTTATATATCCATGTCACACTGTTGTAATGGGTTGCACAGACCTTTTCTCTGCTATGTGAAGAACCACCTCTTGTATATTTTGAGTCAGCTCTGACTATTCTGAGGCTCACCACTTACACTGGAAGGGAATGTGAACAACTAATCCCTATTTCCTAATGCCATTTAGGATTTTGTAGACCTTTATCTTACCTTCTGTAATCCCAAGACATCTCTTTTACAGCACTAGCTTATTCAGTATTTCTTCATATAGAAGACATTTTTTACCTTTAGTCATTGTCAGATTTCTCAGAACATTTTCCAGTTCAATTATTCTCTTTTAGAGATGAGGGAATCAAGATAAGGGGAATTCCCATACTTTCATATTCAAGGTATGGGTAAACTAGGAATTCTACAGTGTATTGATAACATTCTCTGTATTTTTCTTAATAAAGCCTCAGTAAGTCATAACATTTGATTTTCTTTTTTGTCTGCTACTGTGCACTGAGCTGACATTTTCACAGAATTTTATTCCATAACATCAAGATTTTGCTTCTGCATAGTAATAGTCATCTTAGAGCTTTACATATAATTCATATTTAAAATTAGGATTGCTCTTCCCCACGTTTATCACACTTATGCATACTGAGTTTCATCTGCCATTTATTGCCCAGACACTCAGTATTATAAGGTGTCTTGATAATTTTTCATAGTCAGCATTTATCCTTAGACTCCTCAATAGCTTAATATCATCAGCAAATTTTGTCACTTTGTTGCCCATCTCATTCCCTACTTATGAATGTGTTTCACCACAAACCCCATTGGAATGCCAGTAGTGAATTTCCTCAGTTATGAAACCTGCCCTTTATTCCTGCTTTCCCTTTTTGGTACATTAAACATATTTAACCATTCAAGTGAAGAAAGAGGAAGAACAGCAAAATAATAGCGATATATTTGGAAAGAACCAGTTAAGTAAACCTAAAGAACATGACTTATCTTTCCATGGAAAGTATTATTTTTGCTTCTATGGGTGTGATGAAGATACTGAAAAGATTTATTTAAAGTAATGAGTTCCTAGTGCCAGAAAGACTTCCAAAACACATGTCAACATAAAAACTTCATGCTGATATGAAAATATTCATGCAAAATATCTAGTAGTCAGTACTTAAGCAATCTGATCTATTTCAGATGAGTGCTGTGAAAGTATGAGGGTTTTTGATATGAAGCCTGATGTCTCTAATATACAGCTGTATATAGAAAATTTACAACTCTTATTATCCATATTCTTAATGCTTCATAAACTAATACCCCAAAGCAAAAATAAATTAGTAGCTATTGAGGTTGCCATAAACAGAGATGCTTACAACTGATTACATTAAATTAACTGTTTAATTAAATGCATTTGCCTGGTTGAGTAAAACAACAAACGTCTTTTTCTAATTGTATTGGTTTCTGCCTTTGGTTCACTGCCCTTTCGTGGGCTAACTATAGCTGATATTAACAAATAATTTTATTGTTTATGAAGCTGTGATAAAAAGCAGATAATCTGAGTTTTAGATTGTCTTCCACATTGATTGAGAAGATCCCCTTCTTTCCTTCTAACCTCAGAGTTAGAACTATTCTGCTAAAAATCGGCACTGTCATCCTGCAATATCTGTGGATATAAGAATGGTAAGGAAATGCTATGCAGGTTGCAGAAGAGTGCTTTTCACTCCTTTTTAAGAGCTCAGAAGACTTGCTCATAGAGCTCAGGGGGAGAGGTTTTCTCATCCTACAAAACATCCTGATTTTTTTTCTTCTTCAATTTCCATTGGGATGAAATCAAGAGCGCTCAAAAAATTCCCCCCAAAAAAGTGGTGGGGGGGGGGGAAGGACAACACTTTATACAACTTGTTCTGTTCATTCTGTCAGAGTTCTGGTGAAACAGAGCAGCAGTCAAACCTTTCATCTTCACACCAGGAACTAAACTGCATTTTTTCTCATACGTTAAGTCAGTTTCTTATAAGGAATAAGTAACTACCTTAACCACTGGGTAGTTGACTAGTCTGCAGAGAGAAAAAAGAGATTCTTTTTATCTCTCCAATTGAAGAGTCTCACTCAGAAAATGTAATTAGTGAGATTTCATATATTTAATTAAATACATATGAATTAAGACAAACACTTTAACTCCATAGCCCAGAGACATGAACAACCACATCAAAGGCACAATACCAAAGTTCAGTTCTCTATTCCTATGCTTATTTAATTAGCATACAAAGAGGCAGATTTGTATGATATACCCTAGCAGAGCTCCCTGCTGTTGCCATCTTTGAAGAGACTAGATGACCTTTCTTTCTGTCTTGCCTTGATGAGAAAATCTCTCTAAATCTCTGCTTGTAAAAGTTGCACATATGATGCAGAAATGATCTGTTTTTTTCATAAATTCTCATATGTAATGAAAATGTTTTATGTGCAAAAATTTCAGATCAGTTATCCTTTCTTTTTACATGTGCCAAGTAATAGGGTTTTGATTCAGAACAACTTCACACGTCTTTCTGGAAAAGAAGATCATATCTACTTAGAAAGCTTCTGCCACCATAACTTCCCTACAAAAGCCAGCTAAAACAGTTACTTCACACCATTAGGAAAACCCTGTTTCTGAATCAAAATGCAGACAAGCCAGTTGATACTTAGGCTGCAAGGGTAGACACAAATAATTTTTGAAGATATGTTGCTTACCCTTAACGGTTCATGTTTATTAATACATTATTTATTTGTTTGTATTTAACTTATTTTTTGTTGTGGGAAAATGATTTTTATATATATATATATATTTCAATATATGTTGCTCTGTTTGTAAACCACAATTTCTGTAATATTCTTTCTGCTCCTACTGATTATGTTACCTCCCACATTTGTGATGGAATTGATATACACTCATTATACTTAGATTTTTCTGGCACATAATGTTCTAAATAAATAAGCAAAGTCAATAACTCATGCCACTGCTGCAAATGTACTATTAAAAGTGAGACAGTTCCCTGACTCAATCTACAATATAGAACAAATGAAAAATGATTAAAATTATGCCCAGGGCAATATCTATTACTTGTTCAGCATGTGACAATGAAATCCTGTTTAAAATTTGAGGTTTTTAATGAAATGCATTAGAAATTCAGCTGAGAGCTCTTTGCACTATTTCTGTAGTTGTCCTTTCCCTTTGTGAAACAGCTCAGGACCTGAGACGGAGACACGTAGGTTTCACTTAGTGATAAGGCAACTTTCCTTGGTGAAATACCACATTTTGCTTATTTACTTATTTATTTGCTTATTGAAATTTAGAATACTAAGCAAGGAAACTAGCAGGTATTTCTCACCCCATGAAAACCAGAAGAAGAAAAAAATAAACACAAACAACAAAAACCCCACAGACATGACGACTTCCATAATGTTCCTAGTTTAGCAGACTCCCTACATCTCAGCTCTTCTCCAGCTGATGGCACACAGAACTAACCTTTTACTCATGTAGTTTTCTTTTTTCTTATTTGGTTTTCAGATTCCTGTGACTTCCTACTGAAATATTGATATATGATTTTGTTTTCTCCCTTTCAATCTAGTGATACGGTGACATTTTTAAATAATTGTTGCAGGGACCATGTACCACTCTTTCACTTCAAGCTCAAGTAATGTGTATGTTCTAAAAACCAGAGGCATTTCAGCATCTTGCATTATGTATACAAAGACTAAGACAAGTATAAGATACTGTAAAGGTCTGAATACTGCAAGAAAATCTTATCTAAGCAAATTTTAAAAGTGCTCAATGTAAGGAAAAAAAAAAAGACAGTAAGACCATCGAAACATCTGTAATAAATGTAACATATATTATTATCCTATCTTAGAGTTTTTCAAACTTATTTCCTGCAAAGTATTTGGAAACTTTTTTTTTTTAATTTATGTTTCACTTTTTCCAAATCTGTAAAACTTTCTGTTTCTCTGTACATGGCTGTTCCAGGTATCAGAGCACAGTGAAGGTTTTTTGTTTCTACTGTATAGGTAGAATAAAGTTGTAATGAGTCCATGCAAAAAGATTCCAGAAAGTCATATTAAAGGAGGTAAGTACATACATATATATATATATATATATATATATATGTAAATTGTTGTTTTCCCTAAGTCTCCACTTGTGACTCAATTTCTCTTTATTCCTCATCAATAAAGCGAGAGTCAATAATAGGAAGTAAATATTGCATTCTTCTCTTTGTTTCTTTGTGTAAGTCAATTTTAGACCTCAAAAGACAGAGAAGTTGCCTCTTTCAAAAATTAACAAAGTACAAAGGCTTTTTTCCAGTATATTTTTCCCTTTTTTTTTTTTCTTCCCCACTCCCCCATTTCCCTCATCCAAGAGGGTAAGAATCTGACCTTAAATCCTCTCTTTTTCTAGTTCATGATCATCATTAGCAGCACCAGAATTTTTCTGCTCCAGTGATACCACCTCAGCTGGAGGCTGTCAGCACAGTGAATACAGCTAGCTTGTCTGAGATGGGGTTTATATTCTGCTCAAAGTATCTGCAATCTTACCTTGTTGCCTCCAATCAGGAAGAGAAGACAGGTCGAGACAACATATCTGAAGGTCACAGAAATTCCAATATAGCATTTGGACAAATATTAGCTGCTTCAAAGCCCAAAGTAACTGCTAATGAACTTGAGCTGCTGAAATCCTTTAGAAAGTAGCTCATTCTGTACACCTTTCTGTCCATGCCAGCAATCCTGCATGAAAATATAGATCCTCTGGCTTTACAGGGAAAGCAATACATTTTCTCCATTAGATCTTGCCAGCATTTAAGACAAGGACTGTAATTTCTCTGTATAGCCCCTTTTTCTATTTCACCATTGCATCATTTTACTGAATATGGTTCAAAAACAGATTCTGTACCTTGTTTCCTGATAGTGCATGGTTTTGCACCTTACATTGATAATAATGATGCTAACATGACATCTCTGAACATGATAGCTCTGAAAAGTCTCCGCAGAACTGTTTTGGGGTTTTTTGTTTGGTTGGTTTGGTTTTTTTTTGGGGGGGGGTGTTGGTTTTTTTTGGTTTTGTTTGTTTGTTTGTTTTGTTTTTTTTTAATATGTGCTGTTGTTCCTCAAAATATCTATGTTTGAAAGGCTTGGGAAAGCTCTGAGACCTTCTATAGAAAAATAAAGTCAGTCAAGTAAAACTAAAAAAAGATTGACCTTCGTTTTGAGTTGTTGAAATATTAGGGTGGAGTATTTGCTGAGATATCTTTTGTTCGTTCCTCATTTAATCATTCTGGTTTTGGCTGGAAGAAATTAACCCAAAACTAAGCAAGAGTTTCATGCCCCTCCAAGCTCTATGGTAAGATGTCTTCAAATACAGATTTCTAAGACCTATTATCCTTTAAAAAAACCCACATATTTTGTTTTTGTTTAAAACTATATAAGATGATGGTGAAAAGAAATTGTAAAATTTAGATTTATCCTCCTCTGATCCTTCCTTAATGACTTCAAGGATTTCACATCATCTTTATTTCAGCTCTGATCAAGTCATAACACAAACGGAAGGTGTAGCAGTACTTAATTTTTTGCTAAGATGATAAATTGTGGCATCATATGAACACTTTTTTTATCATAGGGCTCTGCAAATTTCTCACATGGCACTGCCACCACATGCGTACATATATAAGCCATGTATGGCATGATCAATTGGATAATTTCACAATATATACCTACATATCTATCTATCACACTTTTGTGTCACAAGAGCAGAAAAGGAAACATGCCTTTTATTTCACAAACCAATGAAAAGGAGGGTAAAACCATTAATGTTTAATGTTTTCCATCAGGTAAAGCCTTTTGGATTTTTTTTATAAAAGCATGTGATCACTCAGAAATATGGATCTTAGAAGAACTATCCTCTAAAAGTCATATAAGACTACAATATTTTAAAATAAATTTTAAGTGTATTTTTACAGATGTTGTCTGTGGTATACTATGTGCATTTGTGTTTGAACATCAGTTCTCACCATCTTAATTTTTTAGAAAGTTTTTTAATGATGAAAAATGTGTTGACTTTGCCATTACTGTACAATTTCCCTATAGTAACTACCAAGCTTTGCAAATTCTTACATTAGTTGTCCTTACAGTGCAAGAAAGCTCATCATGATTCTAAGAATTTCCAGGCATGCAATCTATAGAAAATGACCAGCATTGCATACCTAAAAATGGCTTATCATGTAGTATATCATTATATATACAGATATTTATATAATTTTCTTTTCTCATCTACTTTCTGAGCACTCTCTGAGAATCTCACAGCATGTTTTTTGGAAGAGAAATTATCCCAGGGAAAATTTGTGCAGACCTATTTTTATAGAATAATAATAAAAATAAATATCTATTTTTATTTCATTAATTGAAAAGACATCAAAACACAAATACCATCTGTTTGCATTTGGTAAACAACTGACCAACTGCTAGCAGTGACAAATCATTGAACTTAATGTGAAAGCCATGTACTACCAAATCACATATAAGGTAATGCTTAATCCTTAATCAATGAGCCATAAAATTGCTAGGCTGTCTCTAAAGCTTAGTCTGCAGTTGTCTTGCTATCTTCTCTTTCTCTCCTTTTCCCTTTGCAGACACAACTTTCATTCACTGACAGTCTTACTCATTGCCTTCTGCATTCTCCTACACATCACGGCACATGAATTTTTGTTCTTTCAAACTTTACTTTCAACATAGTCCACAAATTTTCTCCAGAAAATTTTGTCCAGAAGTATTTCTTCAAACCACAAGTTCTACTTCGCTTCACACATATGGAGGCTTCTGTGTTTAAAACCCTCTTACACTCCCCATCTGTAGTCTTTTCCAACTCAAACCCACCTGTATTTGTCTACAGAGAGAAAACATAAAAAAATGCTGCTGCTAAGAGTTTGTAAGAATTTTTATAAGGTTACTTTCTTCCTAAGACAGAGGAACATCTGCACTTTACTCAGAGGAATTTCTTTTGGTCACTTGCTTTCTATAAGCATCAACTACTTGAAGAAATGATCTATAAAAATATATGCAAAAAGGGTTATGAGAGTTCTTGTTACCACCTGTTGTGAAATCAAGAAATAAATAAGAAAAGAAGAAGTATCTTGCATAATGAAATAGCCGATAAAAAGGTGACTTTGGCTCCAAACATAGTCAGGCCACCATTTTTTAATAAAGTACATTAAAAATGTGTGTGTGTCTGTGTCTCTGTGTGTGCCTGTCTCTGTGTGTGTGTGTGTGTGGACAGCTTTTATTAGTTATTCTTTTGAAAAGATGTGTGTGTCCATGTCAGGCAAGACTCAGTTGTAACAGCAAAGCTAAGCCTACTTCAATGTTTAAGGTCACACTAAAATTCTAATATAAGAGGTGGTAGACTTTTTGAGGTCTAAACCCAGCTGAATCTTACATAGCAACTTAGCTGAATTTCAGTAACTGAAAGCATTCATGCTTTGACATGATCTTCTCTGCCACGGAATTTGAATTTACTCACATGTTGCAAATTCTCAGGTCTTTATTGCACATTAGTAGAGTCAAACCTGGAAATACATGTCACATAGGGGTTTTTTTCCTGTTCTGTAGTAGAGCAGAGCACAGACAAAGAATAATTTGTAGTGAATCACACAATTTTCAGAACTGTTGGTAAATATATATAAAAAAGAAGCAGTAGTTGATTAAGCCTCAAAAAAGTATGTTATTTTGGATTATACATCATTTTCCTATACTCTTAATGAAAGTAATGTTTTTTGTTGTTTAAAGAAATGTTCTTTCAAAAGGAAAAGGTGAATTATTTAATTTCCAGAGGACTAAGTAAAGATTTTATCACATAATAAATAGTTTATTTTTCTGTGAAAAATATTGCAAAACAGAGAAATTTTGTTTCAACATACATTCCCTTCTTCCTATTTATTCCATCTAAAAAAATGCACTGCATTTGATGTAATTTTGAGCTCCAAAAGGTTTAAACATCCTGCAACTCAGTTTCCAGATATTTGCTATTTATTGGTAGAAAAAGGAACCTGAAAAATGACAAAAAATCCCAACAACAAAAATAACGCAAAAAACAGCCTTCCTCCAACTCCTTACCTAAGTTTTCAACACACATCTGAAGAAAGTAATCCCAAATCCTAAGATTGCTTTTCTGGACACAAGTGAATGGTGCACTTTTGCTTTTCTTGTCTACCATTAACTCTGGTAATAGCATGTGAGCTCTGTCAAGAGCCTGTCAAATTTGTCAGATTTATAACATTATTGTTTGGCTTCCAGGCTCTGCCAAACTTAAAGCAGAGGAAGCTAAGGTGCCTTCAGAAGTTAAGGTTGAAGTTTTTTTCATTATATACAGACACACCACCAACAAAGATTGTACAAATTCTTTTTTCATTTTATTAAGCAGAATTTATAACCCCTGAAATGGAGACTCATGTCTCATTCTCTTACGAAAAAACCAGCTACCTGAAAAGCAGTCCAGAGCAGACAGTTCCTGCCTGTTTCCAAAACAGATTACACCTTCAATTTAGCGTGCTGTCCCTCTAGTTTCCCCTCTATTCCAAGTAAACATTGAGATCTTTCCCATATTGTTGTAGTACCTGTACATCATGATTACAGCAGTGCTAGGGTCACCAGACATAACTTTTGTAACACAATGTAATGCCTTTTTTAAGACCAGCTGGAGGAAAAACAAAGAAGTTTCTGAACACAAATGTAATTTTCAGCTTTTCAGGTGAATTTTTTCCTACAAACATTTTTGTAAAATGTTTAGTTCCCTTACTGAAACTTCTGGATCTTCTGAATTCAATGGAGATTTAAGGATATCTGTGTCAGACATAAGCTCTCAGACTGTTGTATGTTAACTTTATTTTTGTACCAAGGAATTTTTTACAAAGAGAACAAACAGGTTTTCATATCCTATATATTAAATCCTATAAATGTACTAGATCCTGTTTGTCTGTGTTTCTTTATTCCTTCACTAAGTTTCACCTTGAAAGGAAATAACCTTATTTCATGCCCTATAATGTGTAAAAAGTTATTTGCGATGTAATACTGCTTTAACATCTGTAGAGAGTTCTGTGTCTTCTTTAGAAGTCACCTGTGAATTTCCCATTTCCTCCATGGAATCAATCTCCCAAGACTAGTCCTTCCATTGCTTTCCTCTCCTTCTTCACCCCGTACTTCAGAATAAAATAAAGATACTATAAAAATTTTGAGATCAATAGCTTTCTGTAGCAATCTCTTGAAATTGTTTGAAATTAGAATCCTTTGGTTTAGTCGTTCTTCATGGTGAAATCTATCCTCAATTTCCAAATTAATAGAGAGGCTGAATTCTTCTTTATATATTTTATCTATTATCTAATTAATATTATTTAATTGCCCAAAGTGACCCTAGTACCTCTCCTAGTTCTATCTGGAAAAAATGTTTATGATAATTTATCTTAATAATGCAAATCTATTATAATCTTAATTATAGATGGATGTCACTTCTTACAATATATAGGGTGAGAATGGGTTGACAGATTACTAACAATTAAGGTCTTACTACTAATTCACATTACTCAGGCAAAGACCTCAGTTTGCGGCTTACAACTTGTAATAAGCTATTTGTCACATAAAAATAGATTAATATCTCAATATTAATCATCATCCTATGCTTTATATTTGCTGATTTATTAAATCATAGTGCACGATCCTAAACTAGAGGGTCATTGAACTTCCCTTTAGGTTTTTATTGTTAGGTAAAGTATTGAAATATTTAATAACAACATCAATGTCATGTTCTACTTATAAGATAGCATAGCAGCAATGCGTTGCTCATCATTGTAATAAAAGGAGACTTTATGGACATTCACTATGAGTCAAGCAGGAGTTCCGGTCATCATTTGTGGATTAAACCTTAAGGAACTGTGGAGACAAATGTCTGCTGGTCCAGACATTGGACTGTAGACACATAAATGTTTTAGATGGGAACATTCACTATTACTGTCTGCAATGGCACTTTATGCTGCAATCCTCTGTTACTTTTATTCCTGTTTTATTTTGTAACACTAGTAAGTAAAACGATGAATTGCTCATGACAGTGTAGTCAAGGTTTCTCTGAATTTTGTTACTGATCTTTTTAATTACATTCATTGCAAACACAGGTACTCATCCTAGACCTGTTATTCATGTAGCACTCAATGAACGCTTAAAATTATTAACATATACTCAGAGCTGTTATCAGTAAGTTGTTCAGAAGAACCACCGCTGGGATCCAACAAGGTAGTAATGTCCCTGCTAGGCAGCAGATTTGTTTTCGATAGTCATCTGGTGCCAACCCTTTAGGACTGTTCTGAGACGCTGCCAGACAAAAAAAATTAATGGGTTTACTCTGCCCTTCTAAGAAGCCTGCAAACTAGCTCAATGTGCTGGAAGAAGGCAGTCAGAAAAAGTTCAGGATTAAAATACTCCTAGGTGGATGAATAAATTCATACACAATTATTAAAACCACAAATTTTCCTGAGGGAAGTCAGCAGGAAAAGAAAGCACAGGACACAAGAACCCATGGGATCATGCACAAAATGCTAAGACTGTCAGGTTCACTCTTATGATCGTAATACCTCAAGTATGATAGAGACACATAAATATTGATATTTTAAAATCCTCCTTTCTCTGTGGTTTTTTTTCCCTACTGTTAAATAAAATATATTGTCAAGACAGCTGTCAGTCACTATGCCACTAGCCACAGTTAGCTCAAGGAATGAAGCACAGATTCCTAAAATATTCACACCCTCAGCACAGTAAACAATTGGTTCAGATAGGTGGGTGTTCATGACTGCAGCATGAAGGAGTAAACTGCAAGATTTCACTCCAGTGAGAGGACAAAAATACAGCTAAGACCATGAAAGGGACAAGAAAAGTGCTGGAATGAAAACTAAAAAATACTATTGGATTTCATTAGTGTTCTTCCAACACACACCATCTGATAAGTGCTTTCCTTTTCTTACCTGTGTCACACATTGTATGGAAAGTCAAGCAAGAAGAAGGTATAATGTACTGCTACCTATCATTATTGATGTGTCTATTAAAATGGTTGTATATAAAATATTTCCTAGTAAATACAGTCTGTTTTCCCTATATCATACTTTCTTTATCAGCAGTTTAGGTGCTTTTCATTTTATACATGGAACTCAAAAGATTCAGAACTCATATAATGGAGTGCAGAATTATGGCTTATGTTAACAATTAACTGGGAGTTATATGTTTGCACATCTGCATGTGTGAATTACTGTGTCTCTAAGAATGTTGCTCCCAGTGATAATAATAACAAAAAAAAATTTCTTTGTCCATTAAATCACACATTATGTATTAGGTGTCTTCAGGTGTTACCTCCTTACAAAATTTCCCTTATAAATGGCTTGCTTTCTTAATGAGAAAGATATTATGCTAGATAATTAACTGAATGTAGAAAAAGATACATGAACATTGGAAATAAAATTGGACACAGAACACTTAGAAAAACATGGAGAGAGAAAAAATTCCTCATTAATTACTAAAAAAATGCACTTAATTCACAGATTAACAGAAACTTATATTAGTTTAAAATTTAGTAGTATACCATTGTACTGGTTTGGGCTGGTAAAGAGATAATTCTTTTCAGAGACTATTGCATGGTGCAATGTTTTGGATTTGTGATGAACACAGTGTTGATTACACAGAGATGTTTTAGCTATTGCTGAGCAGTGCTTACACAGAATCAAGGCCTTTTCCGCTTCTCACCCCACCCCACCAGCAAATAGGCTGGAAGTCCACAAGCATCTGGGAAAGCACACAGTTAGGACAGCTCACCTCAATTGACAAAGGGATATTCCATACCATATGTTATCATGCTCAGCAATAAAAGCTGGGGGAAGAAGAAGGAATAGAGGACATTTGGAGTTACTGTGTTTGTCTTCCCAAGTAACCATTATGAGTGATGGAGCCCTGCTTTCCTGGAGATGGCTGAACACCTGCCTGCCCATGGGAAGTGGTGAATGAGTTCCTTGTTTTGCTTTGCTTACATAGATGGCTTTTGCTTTACTTATTAGAATGTCTTCATCTGAACCCATAAGATGTTGCACTTTTACCTTTCCATTTCTCTCCCCTATCTCACCGTGGGGGTGGGGGCTGGGGTGGGGGAAGTGGGGTGAGCAGCTGCAAGAGCTTAGCTGTCTGATGGGTTGAAACTGAATGAAAATTGCCCTTTAAAACAATGATATTAAATACTGAGACCACATTTTAGTCAGGCTGTCAATCTCAAAGGTAGAGAGTTTCATATAGTTAGGAGTTTTCTCTCTTTTTTAAAAAAAAGTTTTCTGTAAAGCCCTGTAACCAGAAAAATGAGCAGCTGAGGCACATGTTTAGAGGGCCAAGTGCTCACTCTTTCAAGAACAGCTGGTATACAAGCAGATTATAAAAAATACAGAAGAAAATGTCAATTTGTATGTACTTTACCATTCCCTAATCCAGAAGCAATTTTATTTGGCCAGTCAAGTTCCTGGGGGACTATAGTACTTATTACATGTCTGCAAACTCAAACCACTTGAATACAGTCTGTTTCTTTCCCTTGAGTCATCTCAAATGAGACAGGAGCCAAACCCACACATCTTTCTCTCCTGATTTTTAGGGGGGAATGGTAAGGGACTGGATTTTCAGTTTGGGAGCTAAGGAGGGTGAGATGCAATTACATTGCAGAAATTCTGCAAATACTTCATCCAATGCTGCAATACACTGCCTTCCTAAAGAGGGGCACATTTCAGAGGCAGATCAGCCTACACAGAAAGGAATAGAATAGAAGCAATTTCTCAACCATACAGAATTGTTTAGCTAAAAAACCACCGAAGCTGTTCCACAAGTATACGTTTGGAAGCAGCAGATTGATTCATCTCTGTACTGATTTAAAGGGACTAGATGTATGCAGAGTCAAAGGACATATCTACACAAAATTATTAAAGGCAGGCTCAGCCCTGCTTTGACCATGGCCCAAGTATTCTCACAGCAGTTGCTGCAACTCTAAAACCATAGGGATATGTAATTGCACAGTGGTGAAACTAATGCATCCCACTGAGACCACAGTGCTCTCACACAACAACGTTGTTACCAGGTAAGAGCTGTCTGACTGGTAGACCACTTAGACCACACACAGCGTATCATGGATCTTTTGCACCCATCAGACTATCAACGGAGCCTACATCATCCCATCTTTGTAGAATATAAAATATTGAAAAATTCAGAACACACCAAGATTTGTAAATTAGCAATTACAATCTCAAAACAAAAGGAATCAAATAACTAAAATAAAAAAGAAATTAGAACAAATTCTGAAATTATACAAAAGGATAATCAATATCTGTTAAAATCACACCATTATTGAAAAAAAAAAAAAAGTTGGAAACAAAATGTATGGCATTTAAATCACTGTGTTTACCAGTCTGTCTTTATCTTCAGGTATACTAGTTTTTCAAGATGTAACACGTACAGTAATTTGGGTGTCCTATTACATATAGTATTACCTTCTTCATTTTCATCTCTCATGAATCTTCCGAGGAACTGTGGTGTATCCTTCTGAATACATCATCATTGCCATTTAAAGATTAAAATTTTTAATTTCTAAAATTTAGAAATATCATAAGTGTGAGTAGAAGAACTGTCCTTATCCCTGGCATATCCATCTCACTAGGCTTTGCTTTAATAATTTTAAATGTATCAGTTATTCCTATAACTCATCTGAAATAACCTGTTATTTTTCTGCTTCCAAATAGGATATGTCACTGCGAAATCAGTCTTATAGAAACAGATTTCAAGCTCACAAAGAACAAAGTTGGATTTCTTTCTTTTCAAGACTGAAAAAAAATGGAAACTCAGTAAATAAGGATATCTGCAGCAGTAAAAGTCACTACTTAAACGTTGATATCTTAGACATGGAATCTTTTTATATTGATCTGAACAGATTTTGACACACTTTGCATCCATCTATAAAATTCTGTATATGAAAGTTCATATCTCATCAATGTATTCCCTTGACCAACTTAGATCTTTTTCACTGGAAGTCTTTTATGTGACTCTTTTAAACAGGTAACACATTCTGCTTTATGTTGTTAGGAAAAAAGTTCATCTTCCAACATCAATAAACCTTGTTGCAGTGAAACAATGTCTTTCAGAACCCAAACCAGTCATAATTTATTTTGTTTGCCTCTGCACAGACAACCCTTACATGCCGTTGGTGTTATTCTCACATTACAGGATCTATCTGTTCTTTTCTGATTGTTTAATTACACCTTTCTGTCAGTGATTTCCCCTTCTGATCCTGTTACATGCTTCACATATTGCTACCTGACATCCTTGCTAAGGCTTCCTAGTCCAAGGATGAATGTGGTTTTATAATTTTTCTCCAATTGAAGTGACAAATGTTGCCCTCTCTGTGAGGGACTAATAGCATTCTCAGAATGCTTTAAATATCCACCTTGTCCGAGGGACCCATGGACTACCTGTGATCCATAGAAGACTGCAGATCAAGACCACACTGGATCCCAGGGTGGTGAATACTTTCTCTCTTCTCCTTCTTTCCTTCTTTCCCTATTTTCTCGTACATCTCAAGTTTACAGATCCTTATGTCTGAAGTTTGAGAATTCAATTTTACTCTGTTTTCTTGTGCTGTGTGTTTAAGAATTCAAGTTTACAGATCTCTTTGCCACATACCAACTGCAATAAGCGAATGGACCAGTAAAAGTCACTGTTTTACACTAAGTCTCTGAGTAACCATAGTTATTCCTAGTGGCCACGCAGAGAATCAGAAGCAACCTTTCCCTCCTCCCACCGAGCAGGACAGGACACTCGCGCAGGTACTTTCAAAAGTTAAGCAATATGGTGCTGCAATTAGAAACTTAGAACTTCTGAACTCTGCACTTCAAGCAATAGATCCTGTTCAACATTATTTTGTTCAATTTTTGACTGCATTTATCTATGAGATGACATTTTTTTTGAGGCGTAGGCCTGGGTAGATTACAAAGCCTTGTCATTTGCTGTTGCAGCACTTTATTATGTGACATTTACATTGTATTTCATTAGGTTTAACTCCTTCTAAAGAAACTAACTGATATTTGTTACACTTCTTTGATGAACTGTTTTAATATTTTCAGCCTGAGGTTCTCTGATTACATTCTGCCTTAGCTGAAACAGTTATGATATATCATCAACTGCTATATGGATACCCACAATATCCAAAACCATCTATGAAACATTTCACTTGATGAGTTTGCATTGCCTGGGAAGTATAGCAAGTGAAAAGCTCAGACAATTCTTAATCTAATTCAATTTGCCAATTTTTGCCTTTCCTAAAGAGAACAGTAAACTTCCTCTTACCTGAAAATGAGGTAGAGAATCTGCTTGGAATACAGTTCTTCTGTCTCAGAACATCTTTCTGACAGTGTCTGGTGTTCAGAAAAAAACAATCCTCTGCTATGTGGTTATTTGAAAGCTATTGACTCCTAGGATAGGTTTGGTTGCTTCAGAGATAACCTTCTGTTCTTGCTGTACATCTCCAAGTCCAGCAAATAATATGCAATGACTTGAGAGTACCATACTTAGGATTTCTTTTTAAAGTCTATTTGTCTTTGATGACATTTAAGCAATGATCAGCTTGCTACTATACAGCACTGGGTGCAAACATATATGCTGTGAATAGACTGCCGTAATTCTTAGCTGAGTCAACAAGTATAGATAGTTGTGAACTACTGTATTGAGAGTGGAATTTTTTAAACAGAAGATGCAGAAAGAAATTGAAAACATAATATGTGCATAATCTAAGTCTGAAGAATTGACTTTTACATAAACAAGTTGGAAAGGGATAGAAGATGGAGTAATGAAAAATTGGAATTCAGACTCAGGTTTTGATCAGTTTGAGTACTATTAAATCAAGTATGCATTGGAACTTTCTGTGGGTAATATATAAATAAAATATAATTAGCAGTCATATTTCTAAAATCTTACAGACCTTATTGTTTTGGATAGATAAACTCTACAGTAAAATAAGAATTATACCTATGAACAGGGCATAGAATGGGATACTCAGTAAATGCTTCCACTGAAATGATTCCTAACAGACAACAAGTATACTAAAATGAGATGATTAAGAACCAAGTAAAGAACTAATGGATAAAAGCGCTGTTCTGATTGGTAAAGGTTTCAAGCCTGTACAACAGTACAGATCATCTCAGAAACTGAGCATATATACACACATACATTCAAGTGAACAAGAATAATATGCTGGGTACAAATTACACTACAGTAAGGGTGATTCAACACTGTAGCAAATTAGAAGGAATCTGTGAATGCTCGCCTTTGATGACTCAAATATACAGTAGGCAAACTACATCTGCCAAAGAGTAATCAAACATTGGTCATCATTTAACTGTCAGTTAACTAAATTAAATGAGATAAAGCATAATTATCTGTGATTTGACTTCAGTTCCTATCAGAAACTAAACAGATTTCCACTCTCCTACATCCTCCCCCTCTTCTTTAGAAACATAGTTTTGGGACAATCCAAAGTGTGTAATTCAAGCCAGTAAAAAATATTTTGCTTTTTTGTAGAACTTTTATCTTTTTCCTTCTGTTCTTACCTTAATAAAGGATTTTTCAATTTTGAAATTATAATCCTAAATATTTTCTTTTTGAAATATTTAAAATTAAATTTTCTCTTTGTAAAAAAAAAAATAATTTAAAAAAAAAAATGTGTCTGCAGCTATTTCCTAACTTTGAAAATCTATTTGGCCTCCTTGAATTTCACTTTTCATCAAAAATTTGTTTGTGGACTAGGATCACAGCAGGTCAGAGAAGATAATTTAATAGTCACTCTGGCTTCATAAATGCTCTATTCTAAGCCCTAAAGATGAGAATTCAGTAGGAAACCTGTTCATAAAAACAGAGACCAAAGTGTTTTACAGACTATCAAGTTTGACCCTCCATAGCTGATGAAAAGACCTGTATATTAACAACATCACATCTATTGTGAAGAGCACTTGTGGTATTTTGATAAGAGCATAGCAGTTTCTGATGAAAATCAGAATTAGAGAAGGAATATCTCAACTGAGACAGATGATCCAGGTGTTCTTAGCCAGTGCTGATAAGTATCACAAGTTGTGCTGATGGACTGATGATTTAATTTTTTGGGATGCAGAGGTGAAAAAGGAAAACTATTAGAACTGATTGAAGCAACTGACACAAAGGAAAAGTGGTCAATAAATAACATATTAGATGTCTTTCACTCAGACATTACTCTCCTGAATTACCTCATAGTACTTGAGTCTGGTAAAAGGAAGACATAGAGGCTAAAGAAACAGTCTGAAGCTAGTTAGAAATCAAAGAGGAGAGACAGACTGAAAATTTTATTGCAAGAAAACCATAAGTAGATTCTAAATTCAGTTTTTATGCTTTGAAATCTCACATCAAATCTGTCTCCTAGAAGCAAATGTCTTGCCATGAAATGTGTACACTTGAAGCTTGTTTTGTTCTTGGTATTCAGTGATGAGTGATATCATAAAACTATTTTCATATCTAAAAAATATGGTGAAAATTCTACAATGTATTATGACTGTGCATCCACTGTGGAGGAAATGGCATCCATTCACAGGTTGGAATGGAATGGAATGTAACTAGCTTTTGATTTGATCACCATCAAGTGGTAGCCCTTCCCAAATTTATTAGTGTATCATTGAAATATTATGTACTGAATTTCAAGACTATTAGCTGTAAATAAAATGGTCTGGGGCTACCGCTGAAGGATCATGATCTCATAATTTCCTTCCCTATTCCAAAGTTCTGGATGTTTCAAATAGCTCACTATCAAACACCTACATTCCTGTCAAGCACCAGTGTGGTGGGAGTGCTCCTGAATGAGATGAATGTCCTTATTTGTTCCAGCAAGGAAAACGATTTGCCTTGATGAGTCTTTTATATAATTTAGGCAAATGTAGTCAGAGATTATGAATCTTACGTTCTGCCTTGTGAAAGATAAGGTGGTTATGTGCCAAAGAAAACTTTTTTCTTACCTGAAGGATTGGTTTACGTTCCTACCTTTGCTCTCTTTGTAGTATCAAGCTTCAAATGTAAGTTCATGAAGTCATACTTTTTGCGGGTTTTGTATCTCACCTATAAAAAAGAGGTATAATTTGGTTTTTCATGTTTATTACATTAAAGCTCTGAGAAGCACTCCCCACACAAGTGTTTATTAACTTAACTGAATTATAAAAATCACTGTAAACAAACATATTCATAAACAGTAACTAGTTTTTAGTCCTGCTGTTTGGGGCATAAAACATGACACTCATTAAAAGATGAGAGCAAAACAGAGGACATTATGTGTTTAAAGTGTCCAACCTACTACTTCACAAATATTTAAATACTATTTGTCTTAATTCTGTGATGACCACCCGTGTCAGACCCAGAAAGGGTCATGAAACCCTATACATTTTGTCATGACTAATATATTTGTTTACCACTTACATATATTTTACATTTATGAAGGTTGTATGAAATGTTTTTTTTACTATTTATTTGGTAATTATAATAATATTTAATTGTTAAAACTATATTATAATTATATATCATATAAATATATAAATATATAATTTTAATATAATAAATAAATAACATTATTTCTTATAAGAAAACCATACTTGAAATGGTTTTCTACTAGCTACAAAGGCCACTGAATGTTCCTATGTCTTCAGCGTCCAGCCAAACAGCACTGCTATATCAAGAAAGACACTTCTTAGTGTTCTTACATATATTTGGAAGTAATTTCTGATCTGTTAAACTCGGGATCAAGAGATCATAGATTATTCATGGCATCAAAATTTATCTCCAAAAGGATTAAAACACTCACATTTGCTACCATTAGTGAGAATTTACTTAACTCACTTCTTAATGAAATTTCATTTTCTGTCAAACATTTTACAAAATAACATGAAACTTTTTGGAAAATAAATATGTTCATAAGACTTTTCATGCCATTAGAGCTTTTGCTGCCTATAACAGATCCAGATGACAGATTGGGTTTTACAGACACTTATTTTCGATTTACTTTTTTTTAAAATTGAGCTCCACTTTCTTAATCTCAACTAAATTTGTTATTTACAGTAAGAAAGTCAACTTGTGATACCACTGATAGGAAAGAAACCTAACTAGTACAGGATTACAAATAAAATTTCTTGAGCAATTTGATCAAAATATAGACAGTGCAATCTTAGGACCTGTACTAGAACAACCCTCCAAACTATAGCCATTTTGTTTAGCGAGCATGAAAACTGAAGAGCCGTTAAACACCCATTGAATGGAATTACTAAAGGAAGGAAAATGACAGCAGGATTTGAATAAGATATTGATTAACACTTTCTTCCTTCTTCACCTTGTAATTCTACCTCATTACCTCTACCTTTTCACTTTTTTGCCTATTATTTTTGATTTATTAACTCCTTAAACTTCAAATAATAGAACTTAAGAGCTAGAAGCATATACTGCAAGCTTTTGTGAGTTTGTACTCATCCTATATTGCATTACCAGAATGCATATATTGTTATTCATTCCCTCAAGACTGCATTTTCTCCTGCTTCTGTGTATTAAAAATGAGCCATTTGAGATTATGATCACTGAAACGTCCCAAGCTGACAGCACAAAGACACTTAAAATGAGTGGCTCTCTAGCTCTGTTAACAGTGTCAGGGTTTGATTATGATTGTGATTCCAGGGATACCTATCACAAACAAATATTTAGTATTTGGTATTAGGAGATAGACATTCATACTTCTATTTAATTCTATTCTAATTATATGGGATGCAATATTAAATATGAAAATATTTGGGTTTCTGAGGTCCAGCGGTTTTATTTTTCTTTCCTAGCTGCCTGTATTGCTATGCATCTGCATCCATATTTAATATTTTTGGAAGGGATAAAAATGGTTACTTGAATTGTGCTAGTTAAACAGTTTAAAGAGGACAGACTGCAGCTGTCATGTAAAGAATAAGAGGAACTAGAGAATACACACTAGGGAACAGTTGGCACAGAGATATAAAGCTTTCACTAGATGCCCACTATCCGAAAAAGCAGGAGGAAAAAATATGTGGAGCAAGTGGTGGGGGAAAAAAGCATAATACAAATAAAAATAAAGAACGCAGTATGCAGTTTCTATTTAGTTTCTCTTTTGGTTTCGCAAGAATCACAATAAGAAGTGATAGTTGACTCTTCTGTCTCTTTTAGGCCACTATTATTCAGGTATTTGA
Organism: Falco biarmicus; assembly: GCF_023638135.1. Classification (NCBI taxonomy): domain Eukaryota; kingdom Metazoa; phylum Chordata; class Aves; order Falconiformes; family Falconidae; genus Falco; species Falco biarmicus. Next base: position 105,221,495 of record NC_079289.1, on the reverse strand, counting down.
AAACTGAATTTCCCTTCATTTGGAGAAATCAACCCCAGCAGCCTCCAGCCTCCCCCTAGAATCCTGGCAGTTAACTATATCCTTTAAGGTAGATGGACTTTAGGGAAAATCACACACCCCTTTGAAGAATTTACACATCTTTATACCATACACCACTTAATTTCCCCAGCTTTTTATCTAACACTAGAACTGTCCCTTGCCCTTTATTCCTGAGAGCCTTATGGAATACATAACCTAGTTCTTCCCATCCTCTTGCACTTTAGGCCTTATTGTCACTTACCAACACTGCTCTGGTGGTTATTAGCCTTTTACAAATTCATATTAAATTAACAATATAATACCTGTTAAGTATGTATTTCTCCTGTTTTATCCTGGAAAGCCACATATTTGCCTTTATGTGTGCTTTCTTAATGGGGAATGCTAAGGCTGATGAAAAAGCAAAGCTGACTTCACATTAAAAATGAGTTAAAACCTCATAACTCAGCCCCAAGGGCTTTTAAGAAAGAGGACTGAATCTGCAGGCTTACTCTAGCATGAAACTGCTGCTTTCTTCATGCAGAAATCCAGACCCTGTGACGTGCCTGTTGAGAGCTTACTCTAAAACAGCAACTGAAAAACGGTGACCAACAAAAGGCAGCCTCTTAATTGCCATTAGAATGAGTGGAGCATCCTCCTCATTAATGACCTAGAAAGAAATATTCAATTATGATAAATACAAAATAATGCACACCATTCTCTTGAGTCATATAATGCAAACCATTTAATTGTACACACCGTCAGACAACAGCAAGAGCAGGGTGTTACCTAATGGAAGGCAAGCTTGAACCCAATGGGAACCGTGATGGCAGTGCCCTCGCTGGCAGGGCACAGCTCCACAACACCAGCAGCAGACCAGCACAGCACAGCGAGGTCCTACCACCAATCCAGCAAGCACCATGCAAAGGCAAAATACCAAGCCAAATCCAAGGTCAATCCAGGAAACAAATTTTAAGAACAAGGCAGGGGGCAAGCCCACCTACAGCATAGCCAGGGCAGGAATAAGGGTAGGGGCGAAGTGATTGTTTCTCAGAGACAGCCACTGAAATTACCTGGCAGCATCTTAACACAAAGTGCTTTCTTATGCAAGGTGTAATTCAACTGCAGAAAATACAGTCACCAGTTTTAATGGGGGCTAAAGGAATATGTACATTCAGAGCAGTTTTAAGTGAATTCACAGATTTTAAGTCCACCAGTAGATATTATAATTGTGACAGCTGGATCACCTGGTTCTTAATTCCCAAATTGTTGATTGCTGAACTGCAATACTGGAAAAAAGGCCATTACCAACTTTTTCTGGAAACATTTACTGGTCACTGTTAGGAGCATGATGCCTTAGCCTTAGTTTGATCCTTCATTTTCCTACAACAGCCTTTTTATTTTTTCAACAGAATGGATTTATGTCATAACCATAGGGTCAAGGATATGAAAGATCTCATTACAAAATGAAGACATAGAAAAGAAATATGTATAGACAATAAAGTCAAGTAAACAGATGTTGTCCAAAAAATCAATTTTAAAACTATCTGTTAAATCCTAAAAAAACTTTTTACACAACCTAGACAACTAATCTTTGTGTGAGAGGATTAAGCAGGACTTATGTTAAAACTGATGAGGATAAACTGAAAAGAAGGTAAGCGCATTTCCAAAAGAGTCTGAATAGAATAAAACCTAAGTACTCACAGAAAAGCCCAAAACTTCACTAATTAGCTGTGACCTTCCAGTAAATAGGAACCAACTGAAGCTGGTGAAAAGGTATGCAGGAAGCTGCACGGCCAAGGCAAACTATCAGGCAGAATGTGACTGCAGTATCTGAAAGAAATGACCAAGCATCTGCAATAATGCAATGAATACAAAAACTTATCAATCTGAATTGTCATAGTGCTACAGAAGGAGGATGAGCCAGAATCTATTAAGCAGCTCAGCAGAACATTACTGTCACTTTCAGGAAATGTACATAGCAGACTGATATTACAGCAAAGGAATTCTAAGAGAATAAAGAAGGTAAGAAAGGAATCTACAGGTGTCAGATTAGGATATTATATACTGAATAAATACAGTGTTTTGAGGCGTCTTAGGAAGATACATTGAAACACAGAATACTAATCATTATTAATGCATATAGTTCTGAAAAATCTTGTTATTCTTGTAGAAAATAATAGAGGATAATGGCTGGCTGTGGTATACAAATTAAGTTAGTGAGCATGGTAGGTTAACCTTGGCCACCAGCAAAATGTCCACCCAGCCACTTGCTCACTTTCCCCCTCAGTGGGATGTGCGGTGAAAATAGGAAGACTGAGAATACCTATGGACAGAGGTAAAGACAGGGAGATTTTTTACCAATTAGCATTGCAGACAAAGCAGACGTGTCTTGTGAAAAATTAATTTATTATCAATTAAAATAAATACTTAATTACTGATTTGGGCAGTGGGAAACTATCAACACCTTGCCATCTGCACCCAATACATCAAAAAAGTCTATGTTAAACCAGCATATTTTGACCACTCTCAAGCCAAAACTAATGTATCATTTATTGACAAGAATGAAAAGCAAACCATGCAATTGATCTTACTTGTTGACTACATTGTGAGAACAAGGCTTGAAAGAAAAAATATGGAATGACTTGGACTATGAGTCAGAAATGTAAAGACATAGATATTGAAGGCAAGTATTGACTAAACTTTATCCCAGTTTCTGCACTTTTAGAAAGCAGAAAGGGTAGACAGAATTAAAGTTTTGAGCATTACAACTATTCCTTGTGATCAGTGTTTTTAACAGGAAACCCAAAATTTCTATTAAGTAAACGCTAGGCATTTTGTTATCTACAGAACTGGATAACAATGAACAATAATCCAAAAGTAGAAAAAGTGAGAATCAGTAGAGTATTTCTAATGAACACATTACATAACATCTGGACTACAGAAACCTATCCAACAGTAACAATTCCTAAGGCAAACCTGAACGCTTTTTTATTAAATATCTGTGAAGACCAAAAAAAAACGTTGAACAGATAGACCAGGTTATAAAACTTGACAAGTATAAAAGATTCAAGAACACATCAATTGCTAAATTTCTATTGTTTAAAAGATGGATAAAATGGTTTGGAAATGTCTGAAAAATAGAAGCACAAGTATTACTGCTCCAAACACTGTAACAGTGAACTACTAGTAGAATCACAAAATGTTTAAGGTTGTACGGGAACTTGAGATCACTGGGTACAATGCTGTACTCAGGCACAGCCACCTGAGTCTATTACCCCGACCATGTCTAGATGGTTATTGAATGTCTCCAAGGATGGAGACTCCCCAGCCTCTCTGGGCAACCTGAAAGACAGGTAGAAAGCAAGATAGAAAGATAGTGAGTCAGGGATCAAATAGAAAGATAGTTAAAACATTTTAAGGATTGATTTACATTTTTAAAAGTCTGTATGTGTCTTTTGTTTCATAGAGTTCAAGAAGAAATAAGAAAATATACTTACTTGAAATATTAAAGTTTTTGAATTAAGTAGTAAAAAATGGTGTTTTCATTAAAATGTTTGTATGTCTAGCTATATGCAAAGAATACAAGACATTTAATTTAGCTATTACCTATCAAACTACAATTAAGAAGCACAATAGAATCTCACTGATTGTAAGACACTTTTACGTATTAAAAATAATTTCATTAAAAATAGAAATTATTATGGAGATCTGATATATTTTTAGATCAAATGGAAGTGGAGATAAAATTAACAGACTTCAAAGGTGGACTTTCAATCCTTTATTTTAAAGTGTTTTCACTGAACTGAAAGAAGATTATAATTAGAAGGTAGATTTATAATTACAGGGGAAAATGCTGAATGTATCTGTTGATATAAAAGTGAGCAAGATGTCGATAATGAAGTATAAAATGTGTTTCACTAAAACTGTTGAGCTTCTTCAGTTTCTTTTTGTCTCCTAGAGACACACATTCCTGTTAACCTAAAGTGAGAGTTAATATTTCTCTAACTTTATGACATGCCTCTGGTACTACTGAAGTAAAATGCAGGTGCTCAGGGAAAGTTATGGGTGCTTTAGATCCTCCACTAACAGCTCCAAGCACACCATTTTATGTGTTTTGTATTACATGATACAGTTCTTGTCACAGAACTGTGAACCCTCACCCACACTGTGGGAAAATAATGGAAGATTGGTGAGGTGGAGGATTGTAAATACAGTCAAGGGACTTGCAGCTGGGATATTGAGAAACATATATTGTACTAATTGTTCAGCCTTGTGTGTCGGGCAGGTATAACATCTGTGTTTAGATAACATAGGCCTTTGACAGACTTAGAGGAACCCTATCTAACATGCCTGAGATGTGTGCTGTGGGCAAGATCAAAGGACGGTCGTGAATTATGCCTGCTCAAATACCTGAAATATAGGCAAACCCAGCAATTTTAGTAATCCTCTAGCATGGACAGCTACACGGTGGCAGCATTCCCCGTGGGGTGCCTCAGTGGGTTTCTGCTTCAGGGATCCCTGGCTGGTGAGAAATTCTTTCTTTGCATTTCATCTGTGGCTTTGTGTTTTTTCCTGCATCCTGCCTGTGCTGGCTCACACACAGATGTTTAGTTTTTATACCCCATGCAAAGCTTTCTGTTTACACTGGCAATTTCTATCTGCTTAGGATATTCTGTGAACTTATAGCCCTTACATACCGCAGCAAAGAATAACACAAGAATACCTACAGAAATAAAATACCACTTAAATTAGAGACATACGTTTAGATTTTTCCCCTTTTACATTAAGTGAACATTAATTTTGCTTAGCCAAATAACCAGCTCCTTAAATGATGAAGTAAACATCTGCTCCATGCTTCATTAACTCTATTTTTGAGTCCTTTTTACTAAGTCATAGCTTGCCAATAAAGAATATTGCAGTTTTAGTAGGAAGATATCAATGTCTTCTCAATTTATTAAAAAACACTTTAGAGTCTCAATGGATTAAACAATACTATATGCAGAAAAAAGGCAGCAATTCTTTCCCTCAACACCAAACCAACACTTCAGATTTGTGTTCAAAAAAGAGGGTGAGAAACTTACAAAGACTGTAGAAATGTAAAAAAGCTTAAATCTCTAAGGAGTTAAAAATTGAGTTGAATGAAAGTAAATGGATTCCTGCCAATGGAAAAAAATTACATTAAATGCTGTTGGCATATATGTTTTGTGAAATCCCATCTTTTAGATGTACCTGCATGCACACTAAGAAACCATCAACTAGCGCAGGACCATGAGAATTAAAACGACCTTTTGGTTCCAGGACTGGCCCAGAAAACTGATCCTTCCCACAATGTAGCACAAAAGCATATCTTTTATGATAAAAGATGGAAAAACTGACAGATGGGAAAGCTCATATTAAATCTAACCTGCATATTCCCAGGAGCATCTTTATTTCTGTATAAAGAGCAGTAAACAATGTATTTGAAATTGTAAGTTCCTCGGGGCAAAGAAAATTTGTTTTGTGTGTAATCAATTCACTTTCATAAGCTACCCTCCAGCCAGCAGCTGGGCTTTGTGGGTTCAGGTATGATGTAAAAAGAATCTCCTACAGAGTACTACAAACTTGTGACTGCAAATTGAGATGTATCCCTCCACTGTCACACCAGTGTGCCTGCTTGCAAATTGAGACCAGAAGTGCCATAAGTTTGTGTGGAGAGATTTACTATGGCAGGCTATATCACATCCTTGGTGCTCTCTGCTTCCCTTCTCAAACAGCCTTCTAATATCTGTTGCAAGAAAACAGCCTCCACGGAGGCACCTGCACCGAAGTATGTGGGAACGAGTTTATTTCTCTCTCAAATGAGCTCATGTTGCAGAGGGCAAAGCTCCAATAAAACAGCTACAGGCCCAGAATGGAGTAGGTTGCTGATTGCTCTAAAAGTCAGGAAACATAATTGTGAGGAGCATGTGTGACAGGTGAGCATGAGGTTGGGGTCCCAGTCTACGGAGGCAGTTCCGGATACGGACAGGTAGTGTAGATAAAAACAGATTAATTAGAAGTACAAATCTGGATTTGGTTATGTGATTGGAGAAAGATGCACAGGACGAATGAGAAATTGCTTTCAGAACAAATTCAGGTTCTTGCATCTGAATTTTGCCTGGTGCCCTGTATTATGTAAGGCTAATTCTGATTGTAAAATCAAAGAACAGTTTGGGTTGAAAGGGACCTTAAAGGTCAAGTAGTTCCAACCCTGCCCTATCATGTGAACATGTGAACACATCTTTCACTAGGCCAGGTTGCTCAAAGCCCCATCTAGACTGGCCTTGACCATTTCCGGGGATGGGGCATCCACAGCTTCTCTGGGCAACCTGTTGTAGTGTCTCACCACCTTCACAGTAAATAATTTACGTTGAAAAGGACCTCTAGAGTCATCTGGCCCAAACACTTGCTTAAAGCAGGGGCAGCCTAGAGGAGGGGCAGCTTGATCATCAGCAGATGAAAGAGATATCAGAGATATTGCTCCTCTACTCTGCCTTGGTGTCATGGTTTAACCCCACCCAACATCTAAGCACCACCTAGCTGCTGCCTCCCTCCCACCACACTGAGATGGGGGAGATGATTGGAACAGTAAAAGTGCAAAATCCTGTGGGTTGAGGTAAAGTCAGTTTAATAGGTAAAGCAAAAGCTGTGCACACAAGCAAAACAAGGAACTCACTCACTCCTTCCCATCAGCAGGCAGGTGTTCAGCCACCTCCAGGAAAGCAGGGCTCCATCACTTGTAATGGTTACTTGGGAAGACAAATGCCATCGTTTTGAATGTCCCCCCTTCCTCCTTCTTCTCCTAGCTTATATACTCAACGTGATGTTTATGGTATGGAATATCCCTTTGGCTGGTTTGGGTCAGCTGTCCTGGCTGTGTCCCCTCCCAATTTCTTGTGCTCCTCCCACCCTCCCACTGGTAGGGCCTGAGAAACTAAAAAGTCCTTCACTTGGTATAAACATTACCCAGTTACAACTAAGAATATCAGTATATTATCAACATTATTCTCACACTAAATCAAAAACACAGCATTGCATCAGCTACTAATAAGAAAATTAACTATCTCAGATGAATCCAGGTGAGACCACATCTGGAGTGCTGTGTCCAGTTCTGGCCTTGCCAGTTCAAGAGCAACAGGGAACCACTGGAGAGGGTCCAGTAGGAGGCTACAAAGATGACTGGGGGACTGAAGCATCTCCCTTGTGAGGGAAGGCTGAGAGAGCTGGACCTTTTTAGCCTGGAGAAGAGAAGGCTGAGAGAGGAGCTTGCATACAAATATCCTAAGGGTGAGTGTCTAGAGGATGGTGCCAGGCTATTTTCAGTAGCACCCAGTGACAGGACAAGGGGCAATGGGCACAAAACAAACACAAGAAGTTCTACCTGAACATGACAAAAAACTTTCTTTACTTTGAGAGTGACAGAGCACTGGCACAGTGATGAGAGGCTGTGGAGTCTCCTTCTCTGGAGACATTCAAAACCTGCCTGGACGTGACTCTGTGCAAGCTGCTCCAGAAGAACCTACTTTAGCAGGGGGTTGGACTAGGTGAGCTCCAGAGGTTCCTTCCAACCCTGACTGTTCTGTGGGATTCTATGATTGCTGTAGTGCAGCAATACATGTCCCTTCCTTGTGTTCGGTGGGTGTTTTCTTTATAATATATTTCTTTCTGTAAGTAAGTTTATCTTTTATCATTTTCTGTAAGACTAAAGGGATGTGGTAAGAATATTTAAATAAAGACAAATATCTGAAAAAGATTACAAATAATCCATCACCTGTCACATACTTATTGTTACAGAGTGCTTAGCAAGCAGAGGACATCTATATAAATTATCTAGATCCACTGTGCATAAAGCAGAAGTGACTCTGTACTCTTGGAAAAGTTAAAAGGAAAAAAAAAAAACAAGAAAAAAAACCATACTGAGAAATAGTGGCAGAGAAAAAACAGAAAGACATCACATTAAAAAGTCTAACAAATGCTCTAGACTAAGCAATTTTCTGAGTTAAAAATCCTGATAACCTTCTTAATTAAATGTATATATACTCAGCTGATATATGTAAAATATCATGGCTCCCTCAAAACTTTTGTTTGTTCTTCATAGATCTCTTTTCATTGATACCTGTCCAATGTGTTACACATGATAAGCTTGATTTTAAACATGGAATCCCAGAAATGTTTTCCAATTGACAGAGCGCATACACTTCCAATTCAGTACTCAGGAGAGCTGAAGCAACTGGAAGTTAATGGCACTGGAAATAGACACAACAATATGCTTGCCATTCTTTGTAAAGGAAAAGGTTTTAATTGGAATTCAAGCTGGTCAAACTCTAAACTAACCATAGGGGAGGAAGACTGCCTCTAAAAAATATTTTCCTGATGTTTTTAAAAACATCCTGAAAGGAAGTAGGATTGTAGAAACCATAACGTGCACTCACTGGAATAGATATAATTACAATATTCCTCAATTTTTCCTGATCTCAACATTCTTACCAATCTTAACAATCTTACTTCCTACAGCATTATAAACTTTGGAAATATAAAGTTCTCAAGGAACTTTTGAATGTCCAGAATGTTAAGAATTGTATATTGTACAATACCAGTAGGGTACTACCCAACTAAGTCACTTGTATCTACAGCCATCCCCCCCAAAATCTAATTTTGGTCTGATATTTATTCTAGAGAAAGTCTGCTGTGTTCACCAAAACATCTTCTTTGCTCAGGAAGAACAGATCTCTCTCGTGTACGATTTATGAGGACAGATTTTTTTTTTTATTATTTTTTTTTTTTTAGCTATATTCACATAATACATGAAATCCTTTTCAGAAATTAGAACAGCTTCATGTTCTTCCATCAACAAATCAAAGCTAAAAACACATTTTTCCATATTGAATTTCTGGATTAAGAACTACAAAATGCTAAAAGCCCTGGGTAATTAAGAATAACCATGATTAGAGGTAAACCTACAACAAAGTTTTGTCTTCTATTCCCACAACAGCACAGAGATGAGTAAGAGACAAGATCTGACTCCTTCATTATTATTATTAGATATTTAAACTTGTATTTCAGACTACTTAACAGTTATGTTCTCAGTAGAGGACAAACAGGATACATCTGGATGTCACAATGAATGATTTGGATATCATCTATTAACAAACAGCCCCACAGACAACAAAGTTACCATATTTTATTTATTTATTCAGACATGATCTCAAGTGAAATCAAGAATAGCAGTCATGCACCTGTGATAAGATGAATTTCTATTAGAAGATTGGGATAATGAGTTCTAATCATCTATGAAAAGCCCCATTATCTGGTGACTAAACAGCACATTACCAGTGAAATAAAAAATTATCAAAATGAACTCATCCTAATTTATCCTGAAAAGGTTATCATCAAGTGTATTTCCAGATGGGAAGACCTTTTAAAAAGTTTGTAAAAGAAAATAAATTCAATTGTGAAACATTACAGGGATCTGGTGTAATAAAGTCTAAAAGCTCTAAACAAGGTTTCAGCTTTCACACTACTAAAAATCACCGTATACAAACTGGACATCAAAGGAACAATTGAAAGTGGTTGTGTTCCTAAGCAACACGTTAGATCTCATTATGTTAATGGAGGGTATGATCTTTTCGATTTCACTGCTCTGTTACTTCACTGTCCCCAGAATATCACTGCTCCTTACGATAGGATTGCCATTGCAAGAAGACCAGGATTAAAAGACAAGGCACTCCTTTGAGGACGAATACTCCATTATCTCAATTCATTCTACAGACTTACTAATAAGGTTTATGTAGTCATAATTTCCTTTACAGCCTGAAAAATGTAACTTTCTAATTTCTGAAATATTACAATTAAACCCAGAGAGATGTAATGTAAGTGGAACTGAAAGGGGTAAGCCCCTTTCTCTACATATGTAACTGGAAATATTATGACAGCAATGACAGAAAAACTGGAAAGGTTAATATTCATTCTGCAAATCTGCTTATCTCCCCTGTTTTCTGAGGTATTTTACCTTTAAAAATCAATCCACAAATGAATGAAATTAAGTTTGTGTTTACTGCCTTGTATGCTGTTATTCTAAGCGTCTTTTATTGATCAATAGTGTTCATCTTGGTATAAGGACAAGCACTACAGAGAGTCACAGAATCACAGAACTTGAAGGCACCTCTAGATCATCAGAGTCATCATCTAGTCCAACCTTCTGCTCAAAGCAGGGTCAGCCAAAGAAGATTACTCAGGACCATGTCCAGCTGGATTTTGGATATCTCCAATAATGGAGAGTAGAGAGGAAAATTATCTCCCTTGACCTGCTGGCAACATTCTTCCTAATGCAGTCCAGGACACAGTTTTGTCTCTTAGCACTGCTGGCTTATGGTCAAGTACAGGTCCACCAGGATCTCAGAGCTTCCTCTGTGAATTTGCCTTCCAGCCATTCAGTCTCCAGCCTGTACTGCTGCATGGAGCTGTTACTTCCTACATGCAAGACTCGGCATTTGCTCTTTTGAACTTCATAAGATTCCTGTCAGCCATTTCTCCAGCCTGTTAAGGTTCCCGTGAAGGGCAGCACAACCACCTGGTCTACTCCCCACTTTGCCTTTTCTCTCAAGTTTTATCACATGCAAACTTGTTGAGGGCATACTCCATCCTGTCATCCAGGTCATTAATGAAGATGCTGAAAAATATTGGCCCTGGTATCAGTCACTGGGGTGTATCACTAGGGACTGGCATCCAGATAGACTTTGTACCACTCTGAGCTCAGAAGTTCAGTCAGCTTTCAGTCCAACTCACTGCCTTCTTACCCAGGCCATACTTCACCAGGTGTCTATGAGGATGTTATGGGAGATAGTGTTAAAAACTTTGCTAAAGTTAAAATAAACAACATACACTGTTCTCCACACATCAACCAAGCCAGTTATCTCTTGATAGAAGGCCTTTAATTTGGTCTGATATGATTTCCTCCTCATAAATCCATGCTGATTAATCTCTATCACCTTCTTGTGCTTCATATGATACTTGCTATTTGGAAATAGTTACAAGAATTATTTGCTCCATCAGTTTACCAGGGATTAAGTTGAAGCTGACCTGCTTGTAGTTTACTGTATCCTCTTTCTGACCTCTCCTGAAGATTAGGGTGATGTGGCTATGTCTAGTTTGTTTAAATGTGCCATGAGCTGATCCTCTCCCACCAAGAGTATTCAGACTTTTCCTCAAGTCTCAGGGGCCTGGGATTCCTGAAGTCAAATCCTACCAGTAAAGACCAAGGTGAAGAAAACATTGAGTACCTCATACTTTTTAATGTCCTTTGTCACCAGGTCCACTGCCTCATTCAACAGTGGACCCATATTTTCCCTGGTCTGTCTTTTGTTGCTGAGGTACCTGGGGAAGCCCTTCTTGTTGACATTCAGATTGAACTCTAGATGGGTTTTGGTTTTCCTAACCCAAATCCTGGATGTTCAGACAGTATCTTTATTTTCCTCCTGGGTCACTAGACTACGTCTCTTGGAGACAATTAAGAAACTTTTTCTAATTATGTACATGTAGCAAATAAGAGAGTTCACGTAACATTTCACTTTGGTAAAAGATTTGTGTTGAGGTTTTTGTTTTGTTTTCTTTTCTTTTTTCAATTGGAAGCTGTTCTTACATATACGATAGTACTGGATACATTTCCAGCTTGACCAGTTGTTTACAAAAGTATGAAGAACTGCATAAAACTGACCACAGAGCCTTAAAAGGCAGTAGCGCTTCTCGCTATAAAAAATGGATGAAAATGAAGCGCTCTCTGTGAGACAAAACAGTAGCAATTCATAACTATTGCTTAAATGTCAGAAGTGCTTGCAAAACATACAACAGAACTTCATGTTGGTTTTGAGAATTGCTCCCCACTACAGCAAAACACCCAGAGATTTGAGCTTTGGTAAAAGAGTTATCTTTTTCATAGCCATTAGTGACACTTTCATCATGAGTAGGAGGAATACACATAGCACAGTTAAAAAATACTTAAAATGACAAAGTTATTTCCCATAGTTAATTTTCACTATATAAGAATGAACTTGTGCAGAATTTTATACCAGTTAGCCTCTGAATTGTACTCACTCAGGAATGTCACAGCCTTTCTTCCATGTGAGGATATGTTATATTCCAGTAGGGAGCTTTTAGAAGAACTTGACATCATTACCACTGATAGAATTTCTTTCTTTTTTTGTCGATGGTAACTTTGGTCTGCTGAGACCTTTTCTAGACATTGTTATTCCATCCCTTTTTTGATATTCCTTGTTGTTGATAGTGTGCTTTGAGTCTGTCCTGTTTCTGTAGGTCTATTAATTATATTCCTGTTGATGAAATGGGTGAAAATTCTAATGTATTGCTTTGTGCTTGAGATAAAAGAAAACTAAAATGAAGGATATAGTGCCAAATGACCCTGAAAATTTGTGCCTTGCACAAAGGAATTACACTAGTCATTAACTAATGAGCTGTAAATTGGTGCTTCACCCATGGAAAAATTGCTGCTTCTACTCATTTCCTGAACAGACATCCTCCACGACACTTCTAGCCCTGCTCTTCCTGTGCAAAACCTAACTCCCCTAACTGCCTCTAAGTCCATGAGTCATTGAGTGCAAAAGCCAACACCTCCAACTCACTCAAAGGAAAACACTTTATGTAAGGGTCTCATGGCCCTCTCCTATTATATAATGAGAGATTCTGATTTGCAAGAAAAAGACATGCTGGGATGATCTCCCTGGTAAGGCAGCAGTTCCTGCAGATTTTTGAACTCAGAGGAGCCAAGAGAGGCTGTCTCACCGAGAGGCAAGCCCTGGTCAGGCAGATGCTCCTGGCCTTGCTGCTGCTTTCAGCTGCTGTAGAGTTGCTTCAAGCAGTGTGGTTGACCTGGGAGTCAGCGTTTCAAACAAGATGAAGTTACTCACCACAGTACAAGACAGCCTGAAGTCAATGGGATCAGAAGTTACTGCCTCACAGGGAGCAGCATATTTGTGCAAGACAGCTGTTGCTGGTTCTGAGTTCTTGTAGCTGTCCAAGGTCTAACTTTTGCTTAAAAAAATAGCAGGATGGTGCATTAGCTCACACTAGCAATTTAAATAGGCCCCATCTCAAAAATGAGGAATACAGAGTCCAATCTGAAGTCTCTCTCTCACAAAAAATATCTTTCTCATGAATAATATTATTTTTATCAACAAGGAAAAAGGATAACATACCAACAGCATATCTAAGGTCTTACCTCTGATTTCCCCATGTTGTCTAAATAAGAAATATAGAACAGGAACACCTTATTTAACATGCTTCTACCCATTGTTCATCTATAATATACATGATGTAATTAATATTTAGTAATTTATAAACATGCAATAGTAACATGTTTATAAAAATACATTAAGTAACATACATTGAGTATGTTTTGCTAATACTTCCAAAATCCTTTTGTTTTACCAGATAGTAGAGGAAAACCACTATAAACTGCAGCTAGATAACTGAACCACAGGTTTTACATGCATCTTAATTTCTGCATATATTTAAATGCAAAATATGTCCCAAATTTCTAGCATACTACATGTAAACATACAATAAATTGGTACTTTCTAATTGTTCTGCCACATCTTCAGATACTATTTAAAAGCATTCTCAGCGGAGAGAAAAAACAGTACCTAAGCATTTTCATTAATTGTATTCAAACTCATTGATTTTTAAACATATTGATGTATTTGATATAAAACCTGGCAGGTCTGGGATTCTTTATTGTTTTTAACAGATCACATTCTGTGTAACTGGCTGGGGTTAAACCATGAAAATTTGTAATAGTCACATTTCGGTAATATGTATGCCATGCTAGGCAAAGGCTTCTTAGTTGCATAATTTTGGTGCCTAGAGACCATTTTTCTGTTTCCATAAGTGCTTCTACAGGTCAATATTCTGAATTGCTTTTAAGTAAATTTAGATCGAAAAAAATCTAGTTTTCCCATTTACACTCTACCTGCCAGTTTATTCAGAAACTGATAGCATTAGGAGTGTGGCTGAATTTTAATAGAAGATTACATTGGATGTGAGCTTAATAGTTCTGTATGCAGTTAAATAGTTTTGTGTTCATTGGTTATCTGAAACCTGGTATTCTATTGAGGAGAAATCAGTAGCTGAGTTAGAAGGAGATATTTAAAGTCCCATGTGTCTGGATGGAATGTATAGTCCAGAAGACTTCTGATGAGTGGTAGAGGAAGAAAATCCCAAACTAAGCAAAACAAAATACAAACAAGCACACATACAAGTTGAACAACAACAACAGCAAAACAAATTACTGAATCCTTCTAATTTAGTGTCAAGTGCTATTGTAACAAAAACATACAAGTTTCTGTGAAATGGCAATGCCCTTCAGAAATAAAACCCCAGTATAATGGAATCTCCTTACTAAAAAAGTAAAAGCAAATTTAGCTTTTCTTTACACTCTTGGTTAAACCACAGCCCATCTGCAATGGATGGTAAGACACAGATATTTTTAAACTGGATTTTTTATTGGTGGTTTTTTTTTTTACTTTATTTTACAGTTTTAATAATAGATATCTGTCCTTCAGAATATTGTAAAATTCCTAATTATCAGATTGCTCGAAACAGAAGGGTATATACCACCTCAGTCCTGCATTCTCATGTATCCTCTGAGACATCCACCTCTGGACACTGTCAAAGACAAAACAGTTGGTACAGTTGCTGCCTAACACACTGTTCTTTTGTGAATGGGATCGAACAGTTAATTTAATACCTTGGCCTCCTCATGTGTTATGAACTTTCATGACAATGCTCAGTCATCATCACATCTAATTTTTAAAATGGTAAAGCCAAATAAACATTTTTAGATCTCTAGCTATTATAACCTGTAAGTGATAGATTAAACAAATCTGTATGGTTTTGGGACTGCTGTCAGCTGGTTGGTCATTTGAGAACTTGCATTAAAAATACATAAATGTGAAAAAAAATTAAAAGAATTATGTGAGACTACCAGGAAAAAAGGTGGGAATATTATTTTCTATATTTGAAGGTGCAGTGTTGTTACACCTTGCAAATTAGACATGGCTAATCACATTCATTGACTGGGAAAGAAATCTATACTTCCTTCAGATGTGAAGGTTTAGTCAGTTTACTGGTGAGAAAGTGTGCATTAATTATTCTTTCATTGTGGGTTTTTTGCTAACATTAGAGTATGGTGATTGCAAGGAAAAAAGAGAGTTGCCAGGGTTGTTTTTAAGGTTTCATATCTGAATGCTAATCAGATCAGTGATTTCACTGGACATTATGTGATCTGTTTTCATCTCAAAGAAAGACATGGTATACTGTTACAGTATCAAATGAAGGGGAAACACTGCAGACATAAAAGGACTATGCCTTCAAACTGGAACTGATTATAGAGCTGTGTCTAGGTTTACCAGGACAGACCAATAAACAGCCCTCTCATTTGGTTGATAGAAAATTCTCTTGCAATTTTTCAGGTGGATTTTCTGGCTGATTACACTATAAAGTGAGATCCTTAATATAAGATTAAAGGAGTAGATAAATTGTAGAGGAACACATAATTTTAAAATAAATCTCATCCAAATTACAGAAAAATGTTTGTCAAAATACCTTTGCATAACATTTTTAATAATATTTCAGTTTAGCTTTTTAAAAAAACTCATATATAAACAAATATATCCATGGTGACTAAATTAAATGCAAAGTTCATCCTGGTTTTTTAAAAATATAAAAATCACTATGTTAAAACAAAAAGTGTTACATAACAATTACTTTTGAAAATACTAGTACCATTAATCCTTTCCAAACTTAATTTAGACGTCCCTTTTTTTTTTTTTTTAATGTTATGACAGAACCTTACCACTGCATACAGGTTTTAACTATATTTTCTGGGATTTAAAAAAAAAAAAAAAAAAAAAAAGAGAGAGAAGAAAAGAATCAATCAAACCCAGAAGATATGCCATGCAAACTCCAGCATCTCCTGGTAGATCATCAGTTAAGTCCTAAGCAAACTTCACCTTGAGCTAACCCAATAATTTGCAGGAGCAATAGATTGTCATCTTCTAGATGTACCACAACTAGATCGGAACAAAATATGTATTTGGCCAGTAGGTTTCACTGATACTTACTGACAAGAGAAAGCAATCTGTTCAGCTTCCTGTCATTCTAAGTCCTAGTCCCTTGCTGCTTTAGGCCCGGTTCAAGACTCAAGTCCTGAAAAGCATTTTGTCCTTTCTCACCTGACATCACTATTTATTTATATCTCCACCCCCAGCCCTACAGATGAAAATACTGAAACACAACACCAAAAATATTCATTGAGAGGAAGAATACATATGAAAGCCAACTCTAGATTAAATCACAAAACAGACCAAAGTTAAAGCAACACAAATTCTTACTGCTATTTGTGCTTCATAAATCGTATCACATTGCAGTCTTATCTGCTTGCTTAATTTTCCCAGATAAAATTTATATACAGGTATGCTTCTTTATACATTTTATATGTATATATTCACAAAAACACAGAGAATCTGCCTCCTTCATATATTCTTGGAGTAAATACCTTTTATTTCATGTGCACTGTGTATGGACAGCCTGAATGTGAAAACACATACAAAACCAGGTCAAAAGAAGATATTACGCACTCTTAACATGCTGGAGATAGATCCACAGCTAGAAAAGGCTATCCATCAGTTTTTTAGTCAGCTAAACTTCACGTTACACACAGAAATATGAAATAATTGTATTTATTTACTGCCTTTATTATAAGAAATAACAATCTACTCTTAAATAACCTGTTTTATAAAGCCAAATTTTGACGTATAACTATGGCAAATAATAGCCAAGAAAATTATTCACAAAGTATGTTTTTGCAGGTTAAAAAAAGAACAATCACAATACTATATTTCCAAACACCTCCTTCTCTGACATTTATGTTTTAGATTTCTAACATTTTCTGAATATCAATATCAAATAATCTATGAACAATTAATGCACATTGTTAGTTTTAAGGGTTATATGAAGTATCCTAGACTTACAGAACAGTTGATAAAAGGACAGAAAACTCATACTTTTGAATTATCATTAGTCTTATATTTCAAAGAGCTCAAATTATTAAAAAAATCCTTTTGTTAGGGTTTTTGTTTTTAATTTTTAAGAGTCTCAGTCATTACAGCTATTAGAATGTAATAAAATGGTTACTCTGTGGAAAGACCATCACAGCAATCATCAATTGTCAAAATGTTATTGTTTGAATAGTAGTCCAATAGCATGAGTGATTTTAAGGAGTAACTCAGATTTGCTCTGACAGAAATCCTGTTTTAAAAATCTACCCTCAACTTTTCCTTCCTTTATGAATGGGAAGTTTTATTTTAAATAGCTGGAAATTACTTTAAGACTTTACAGCTTTTGTACTATTTTTCAGAGACAGCATACCAAGAATCTCTCTACCAAAATCACACTAGTTTAACCTTGGCATAAGTGTTAAGTGAAATCAGGGTTAAGATCCACAGGTTTTTTAAATGAATCTGTTACATTTCATTTTCTGATTGACAGTATTGAGAAAAAAAGGAACAAGAAAGGAAAGATTTTTTAAAGTTGTTTGCATTATATGGAGCAAAATGCTGACTGCTTTTCTTGAGGAGGGGGTGGGAGGGGTTTGAGTGTTCAATAGTTTTTTTGAGGAAGGGGGTTTAAGCTCAGAAGAATAGTTTCTTTTGTACAGAACCATCCTCTTACCTGATTGCACTATTCTTTGCTGTCTGGATCGTACATTTTAGAAGGTCATACCTTAATAAATAAATAAAGCATACTCAAAGTCGTAGGCTGCAATTATGCTCTGAAATAATAATACCAACTCCTGATATCTGTCTTTCTCTATATAACCAAATAATTCAAGATAGTACACCTGGAAAACTTGCCATCTTGTCATGTCACAGGAAAATACTCACCCCTGAATACTGTGTGCAGATTGGAAAAAAAAATTATGACATTTATTAGGTTATTTGCAACCAGCTTCAAATTACATCAGTGATTTACTTTCCACTTTCATGATTCATAGTTGTAGTTCACTTCAAGGATGATCCCCAGGTAAGATGAACAGAAAAGCCAAAGTCATGTCTAGAACAGCCTTTGTCTTTTATTTATATCAGATTGATTTTGCCAGACTACTTCAAACACTAAAATTACCTTTGTTAATGTTTAGTTAGTATCCTGAAGGCACTCCATGCTGCATTTCAAACTCTTTGCTAACCAACACAAAATTTTGGATGAGTTTAAACAGAAGATCTATCTACCTACATGTCTTGTTTTCCCAGGAAGAGCTGACCAAGTCCTTTGTGAGATTATTTCCTGCTGCCCAGGAAGGACTATGCAGTCTAACTCCTGAAAAAAGCTTGCCTCTCCTATCAATACCACGTGAACTGCTGAGCCTTTGACTACCTGTGTGAACATTGTTATCATCAAATATGCAAAAGAATGAGAAGTAGGGTGAGGAAAAGGAAGAATCAATAACTCCCTTACTACTTTGGCATCTTTAACACTCTTTCTCGCTAGTCTGCATCCTCACATCTCTTCAATTTACCAAGCTGAGGCAACATTCTTTCCTTTCCAGCTATTTAATGGATAGATATTTTAACATTGTGTCTAACTACTTTCCCCCGTTTTTCTTCTGACTCCAGAATTCTTCCTGAGTTTTCCCCTTCTTGGTCCATCTGTTTTCCCCAGGATTTACCACAGTCTTTTTCTACTTTTGCTACTATCTATACATCTACCTACTGTAGGCTGACTGCCTCCTCATTTGTACCCCATTTGCATCTGTGTCATGGTTTAACCCCAGCCAGCAACCAAGCACCACACAGCTGCTTGCTCACTCCCCACCACCCAGAGGGGTTGGGATGAGAATTGGAAAGGAATATAAAACTGGGGGGTTGAGATAAGAACAATTCAGTAATTTAAACAGAACAAAAAGGTAAGAACAACAACAACAATAACAATAATAATAATAATAATAATAATAATAACAATAATAATAAGAATAATAATAAGAAGAAGTTATAATGGAAAGGTGGGGAAAAGGATAAAATCCAAAGGAATAGGGAGAAAGGAAAACAAGTGGTGTGCACAGTACAGCTGCTCACCACCCACTGACCAGTGCCCAACCAGTCCCCAGGCAATGATCCCGTGGCTCCAGCTAACCCCCCAAGTTTATATACCAAGCATGATGTCCCATGGCATGGAATACCTCTTTGGCTGGTTCAGGTCACCTGTCCTTGCTGTGTCCCCTCCCAGTTCCCCATGCCCCCCAGCCCTCTCACTGGCAGGGCCTAAGAAACTGAAAAATCCTTGACTTACTATAAACATTACCCAGCAACAACTAAAACCATCAGTGTGCTATCAACGCTGTTCTCACATCAGAGCCAAAACACAGCACTGCACTAGCTACTAAGAAGAAAGTTAACTCCATCCCAGCCAAAACCAAGACAATTTGCTTAAAAGCTTCCCTGTTACAATATGACCATGTTACCATGCATGTACATGCACAGCACATGCTTAACACTTTATGCAGACCAGCCAAAGGAGTATCTCTTCTTCTTCTTCCCTGCTGAGAAATGAGCCTCCTTTCTATTCATCTGAACACCTTTCATATCTCACATCCTCTACTTCTTCCTTTTTTGGTTCTTCCTCATAAACACTGCTTTCATCAACAAAATGGGAAAAGGGGAAAAAGGTACTAGACAAAATACACAGAAAGTGAAGGAAAACCAAAATCAAAAAAGGAAATCCACACCATGTACACAGCTAGGGACTGTTACTGTGCTCTCAGTTTAACAGTATTTTCACCGTTCTGTCTTCTGTGCTGGTATCTAGCAGTGTCCATTGTTTTGTATTATTGTCTTTATTATATACTGGCCTACTTAATCCCATTAGTAGTGAAATCATTCTCTACACTTGTCTTCTAACTTTGTTACTTTTCCTGCCACTTGTTTGTTTTTGGTTTTGTTTTTTTTCCAATGGGGAGGATAAACTGCACTATCATCAGTATCAGAGATACAGACACAGCATTGAATTCCAGACTGGCTTTTTGCTGTTCATCTTTTGTGTTTCCCTCCTATCTTCTCTATTTATTTGATTTTTTTGCCCTTTACTGGTAGTTGAATGTTGAGCTCATGTTTTCATAGAATTTATGAATTCCATCTGAGATTGTTTTCCTGAGTGGTAATAGCCAATCTGGAGTCTATCAAAGCAAATTCATAGGGTAGTTTTGTCCACAAGCATTACTTTGTGTTTACTGACACTAAATTTCATCTATATCCTGTGCCCCATCCACTCAGTATCCTGCTGCATCTCCTTACTGCTGGATTTCTGTTCTGCCCTGAATAACTGTAAGCTATTCAGAAACTGTTCAACTTTTTTTGTGTGATTGTTTCTAAACATGATGAGCATACAACACAGCAGATATTACAGTGTTATTCCAATGGTAGACTCCCTTCTTTATAAACATGGACCACATTTTTTTCTTTTTCTTTCCAGGTTTTATCTAAATGTGAGTGCAAGAAGATTAGACTCATCTTGGAGTTTAGCACCCCTTTGGAGTAAAGGCACAAAAGGCAATGAACAGGTATTAGGAAAAACTTCTTTACCATGAGGGAGGTCAAACACTGGCAGAGGTTTTACAAAGAGGTTATGGAAAATCTATCATTGGAGATATTAGATTTTTGATTGAACAAGGCCCTATAACCGAAGCACAAGTTTGCAACTCCTATACATTTCAAATGTATTTATTGGAATGTAGCTAATATTAGCTTGCCTTGAATGCAAATATAAATGTACTACACAACAGCACGTAGGGTATTCTGCAACATTGTGATGGTGTAGCCAGACAAAATGTATGAGCATTTTACATGAATATGTAGGCAATGGGATCACCAGACATGTGTACCTGCATGTAGGAACCATGCAAGTAGCAAAAGTTTGCAAGACAAAGAAGCAGCAGTATAAGGCACTGCAAATATCCAGATGGAAGAGTTCCAAATAGCCTCACCTAAACTGCCCCTGCCTTGAGCAGCGACTTGAACCAGACACCCTCCAAAAGCTGCTTTCAACCAAAGCCATTCTACAGCTGACATATTTTTGTAGCCTAAAGTCTATAGTTATTTACAAACCACAGTAAGTATGATTTCTGTATGTACCTCTCCTTTTAGCCTACAAAGTAAACACAAAATTTAGGTTGAAATTATTAGTAGAATAAGTGTGTTCATATTTAAGATAATTGGAGTAGATTAAGTTAACTCCCCTGTTTTAGTGAACATGTATAATGTGTACCAAAACTTTTACACTTAACATTCATACAGAAATTAATATAAACTAAAAATAAAATATTTTTTAAATTATTTCTTTGATCTGATATGTAATGTAATATTGTGAAATAATACAGATAATTATACTGGGCTCATCTCAAGCGTGATCCAAAGAAAAACACCTGAAATGTCTTTAGAATTAACTTCAAATAGTCCTATGGTAATATAAATGTGAAGCTTTCTAAGCATATGTGTGGATCTTGAGTGCTTCCAACAATATATGTAATAAATAAACTATTAAGGTATATAACTAATAACTTTTGATTTTAAACCTCTTTGTCTTGAAAGCCAACAGATTTATGAAAACTATGGAATGATATTAATAAAAAATATAATGTTCATGTTGATGATTAGCTAGGTCACATCAGTCACTAGACCTACAGACTGAGTTTTATTTGACTCAAAGGGACAAGAGTTACAGAGTATTTTATCAATTCATCACAAATTTCCCAATTTTTTCTTTTCAGCTTGTAACCCAGAATCTTTCCCAGTATTTGTCCATTATTTGCTAATGGGCAATTAGCAGGAAGAAACTGAAGAATTTTTCCTGAGCAACCTACAATGGATGCTAAGACAGGAAAAAGATTAAAAGGCTTCTAGGTGGTCTCACCTAGCATCATACATCTGCTATTTCATTACCATTTAACACTAACTAATACTTACTAGAACAGAAAAGGCACTCTGGGAGTTGTACTGATATATTTTCACCTTCTTTGGACAACATATTCTCTACCAACAGAACTTATTAGTAGTGATACTTACTGGCAGACTCTTGCACACAGAGTATTTAAAAGTCTATCTTACAGCTGAGTAGGTGCAACTTGTACTGTACATACCACTGGGCTGTTCTATGAACTTTAGTGCACTGGTTTTAACAAAGAAGCCTGCATGTGGCTCTCACTTAGCACCTGGTGAGCGAGCTACCTGCATCTCTCACCTTATCTTGAAGTAAAGCAGCATGTTTTCAGATACCAACCATTTGTTTGACAGTAGAAATGATTAATAGAATTGCTTACTTCTAAGAACATCCTATAAAAGCTCTCAAGACTACAATGCTGGTGAATCTTTCCAGAGACAGGATCTGCACAGTGAAGTGTGCTGTGTTCTGACTGAAGGTCCATCTGATGCTGCACAACTCAGGCTTCCCAGCATCTGAAAGGACGTAAGTTTATCTATGCTATCCTCTTTTCCTTTCTCATTTTATCTCCAATAAATAATATTTTAATCAATACTTTATGGGCTCTGATTGCTTTTCTTACTGGAATCCATAATTAGCACTTGCAATGTTGTCTTATAGTATTAAATATTTAGCTTTGAAAAATCCAAAAATAAGGACAATGTATATACACCAGTGTACTGTTTGACTTTGTAGTATCAGAATGTCTGATTATGATTATTCAGTATGCGGTGTAGGAAACTGCATTAAGATATAGGGACCACAAAGCAACTCATTTAAATTTTCTCTTGAAGCCTTTGTTAGAGTTTGTGTATGCAATACAAAGAACTTCATATTAGACACCAAAAAAACTTCTCCAAGCCATTTCATCTGTTAAGTTGATGGCTGCATGGCAGAATCCAATGTATTGGCTCTGGAACACAGACTTTTTAGATATTTCTTGGATTCTGAGCATAAATTAGCTCCACCGCTCCCCTACCTAAACCATTATTAATCGCATTTTAAGCTCCTAAAAGCATAACAACACATTATAGTTTATAGAAACAGATTATATCCTATAGCATGAGGAATTGCATTAAAAATCTAGGAAGCCAATCTAGATAGATTTGAAGACTGATGCTGGAACTTATATGTAAATCTTCTAATAGAGAGAAATCCCTTCTGAGAAAACTCAAGTGTGGGCACTTGACATCAGTTTAAAAACAGAATTCAGTTAAATGTTCAGATTCACAGTGAGTATTTAGCTTTCCAGTGAGGTATTTAGCTTTCCCATTGCATCAGCCTTTAAAAGTAATAAAACTTTAATTTGTAATAAAACCCAAAACCTTCCAACAGTTATTTGGTGACTATATCTTAAATCACCCTTTCTGAATCCATTGGGAATGGATTTTTTTTTTTTTTTTTAATTATTTCTTGAATGGTGAAAATGTCATCTGACTGTTTATGGTAAATGTGTTTCTGTGGGTAAACTAATGACTGACAGAATGACCTGCAGTTCCCTCCCTTGTTTCTGCTGCAGACATGAACAAGCTAGCTATCCAAGAGCCTCACACCCACAATAGCTACTTAACTCAAATGCTCCTAGGGTCAAGCAGTGGGAGTTGGGAGGGTGGAGTGGAAGGTCAGTTTGCACTTACAGCCTGCAGTTTGGGAGCATATACAAAATTATAAAGAAAGACTCCAGAACAGGACTATCCAGGAACAAATGTTCAATATATGAAACACAACAGTGAGACCTCATGTTATCCAGTTATATTAAGACAACCTGCTAAAATCCCCGATGGTAGTTATAGCCAGTGCATGAATCCAAGTAACTCTGGCAGAGCACCATGAAGCAGGAATATCTCTCTGACAATATATCTATAATATAGAAAAGCTTTAAATGTGTAATTGACATGTTTAAAAGGGCACTTACCCTTCTTCTGCTTCTTTTTTCCTTAGTTTTGTACTATTATATTGTTGCTTTTTTGGTGCAAATAAAACCGTCAATTGGACAACTAAATAAGGATAAACTAGATCAGGAAATCAGTTTAATGTAGAGATTTTTAAAAGATAAGATCAAACTCCAATCAATTCCTCAAGGTAATTCTCTTATCAGAGTCACAAGCAACTAAAGTAGCATTAAAAAGAGAAAGATGTAAATCTCTGTTAATGGTATTCATACATGAAAGAGACTGCTGGACTACAGCATAAATAATTCTAGTGAAAGCACAGAATGTAATCATATGTTGCTTAAGCAAAGCTGAAAAACACTAAAATGTCTTCCCAAGAAACATGGCATGACATTGTAAACACACCAACAAATGCTTTAAGCTGTAATGGTTCTACACTCTAAGGTCACTCAGCTAAAATCTGCTCCAAGTCCTTGCACAGATTTTGTTGTTTTCAGTATTCATGTAAAAGAAACATTGGTCCTTTCCCTATCAGGTGTGCTATGGCTGCTTTTAACTGGCTGCATAAAGATAGATCCTAAACAGAGAGGAAAAAAATTCCAATGTAGAAAATAAATAAATAAAT
This sequence comes from Falco biarmicus, assembly GCF_023638135.1. Lineage (NCBI taxonomy): Eukaryota > Metazoa > Chordata > Aves > Falconiformes > Falconidae > Falco > Falco biarmicus. The sequence goes on along the minus strand of NC_079289.1, from coordinate 105,196,904 downwards.
CAATAACATAACTACAACATGATCAGAGGGGAAAACATGAAAGAAACAACATTAAATTAACCATGGAGAGTAAGGATTTGAAATGAACTTAGGATCAAGAAAGAACAATATGCAAATCTAAATAACCCAAGCAAACAGAAAGTCACATATCTCAAGATATCACCTGCATAAAGCATTTCACAACAAAGATCAACATAATTTATTTAAAAAAAAAAGTGGGTAGGGAGGTGTATATATATATAGAGAGAGAGATGGAGAGATTAAAAGGAATCTATAACAAAGCAAGCGAGCAAACTGACATCAAAGAGCAGTGCCAGATCATTTACTGGGATTATTCCAATTTATAACTCTGAAAAAACATGAAGTGCAGAGAGAGAAAATAAAATAAAAACATTCTTCTATTACAGAACTGAATTGTAACTAGTTTTGTTTCATTTATGGGCAATGAGGTGGCTTCTTTTTTTAGGTGTTCAAAGATCCATTATGGGAATTGGAAGTTGAACATTGAAATACAACAAAATAGCCATCTTTATTTTACAATTTTTGAAAAATGTAGAAAATTTGAAATGTAGAAATGTAGGTTATTTCTACATATGCTAATACAGTTGCTAAGCATGTTTTTATCTTCCCTATAGATCCATTCAAGATGTTGAAAGGCTAAAAGAGAGGAGTAACTCTTTTACACTGGGTTCTTATACAGGCATTCCCAGGATTTGTATGGATGAAGTCTGTAGCCACACAAGGGTGTTACAGAAAGATTGGAAGGGCTGAATGTCAGGCATATATGACCTCTTCCACAGTAACTTTCCCATTAGAAACATATTTTGCACTAAGCAGGTTTATTAGTCAGGGTAACCTATACCTAAACTGTTCTAAACTAAAGCACCACAGACATGTTTAGTGGGGCAAAAGCATTTAGATAGTCATAGATCTTTCAACTGATGTCTTTCTTCAACTTTTTTGTTTGGTTGGTTTTGTTTCTTCGTGTGTTTGTTTTATAGATACATCCTTGGCTGATACTCAGTTCACTGAGAACTACATCCAGAGGAAAGTACACCTCCCCACTGGAAAATCTCAAAGACCTGAATAACAAAGAAAATCTGCTACCCGTTTGTTATCTTTGGATAACCAAAAAATATTATTTTAATCTTCATCACTGTAAAGAAAACATTGAAAATGTAAGCTACAAATAATGAGTGGTTTTACACTAATTTGTGGAGATCCAAAAAATAATCATGAAACAAAGTATTTTATTTCAATGGCTGTTAATTCCAAACATATTTATGACATTTAAAGCAACAGCTCATCACTTTTTATCAGAGTAAAAAAGGAGGCAGAAAAAATATATTTACATATTAGGAATGTGGGCACCCTTGTACTGAAATAACCTGATTTTCCATTCAGTACCCAATTACTACAGTGAAAGATACCTTGCAGGAGGCAGACAATAATGTGACTTTCTTTACAAGGTATTCTTCAACGTTGGAATAGTTAAGGGTCAGTTTAGACTTTGCAACATTGTTTTGTACACCCTTTACAAGACTTCTCCCAGACTTTGTTATTGTAGGTCTAGATTATAATTTTCATTGTTTCACTGCCACCAGACAACTTATAATACCTTACTTTTAGGGGCAACTAACTCACTTTTGGCTATGTCCTCCCACTGGTATAATTGCAAAATCATTGAGATGTCACTGATTCAGCTGGGAAAACCGATGGGGAAGAATTAAACTCCAATTTTCTTTCCAAATACAGGGGAACATAGACATACAATCAAGGCAAATACTAAAAGATTGCACAATGCAGCACCACCACCACCACCACCCCACCCCACCCCAAACCCTTAATCACTCCATTAGTTCCATTATTGAGCAATTGCATAGGCATTAACAGGCATTTCTCTTATCTGGATACCAAAAGATCTTTCTCTTGGCACCAGCTGACACATGCTTATGCTGTATGCCTGGCTATTTGAAAAGAAATTTTCAGCTGGGTAGTTGTTTTTGTCAGTCCAAATATGCACAAGCAAGTACTTTGTTAATGTATGGATATGATAGAACAGTGAACTCAGCAAAACTAGGGTGAATTATACACTGCCAAAGCCATGCTAGTCAACTTACTGGATATTACTCAGGTATGAACTCAGAACAGAAAATAATCACCAAGAACAAACCTAGGTGAAAAGCGATTCCTTGAACTTTTTGACAGGATTTGAAATGAACAGAATTCCTGAAAAAAGGAGAAGGAGAAAAAAAATACAAAAAAAACACCAAAAAAAACACCCAAAAACAAAACCAAAAAGACCAAAGACAAAAACCGAACAGACATCAACAGACACTACTGCTGGGTCTGTCTGAAAAAAACTTTGTATGACTGTTTACAAGGACACAAGAAGGGAAATGAACAGATATGTTTCCTAAGCAGACCATTCAAGGAATACACAGCAAATAGCAAACATGCTGAAGGAAAACTAAGACAAGCTATGTCCCCAGGTCAGTGAGACTAAAAAAAATTAGGGCAAAATGTATGTAAAGGGATGCCTCCCCTTTTTAGGGTATTTCTTTAGCTAGCTGAAGTACAATCTTACTGGGTCTTGGAAAGTTATAAAATTCTTGTTTTTCTTGCTTCAAATAGTGTGTCATTAAAAAGACAACAAAACAAGGTGGCAGAAAGCCTCACAGAAAGCACATGAGGAGAAAATCCAGGACTGGATGGTACCCAAACAAGGCAGGCTGTCTATGGAACGGCAGGCATGCACCTTTCTGGGTTCAGTGTGCATGAGCTGGAGCTGAAAAGAGCACTGCAGCAAATGTGGTCTTGTAAAAATGAAAAAAGAAGGAATAACAATGCATTAGAATAGCAACTGATGTGTTGCAGGATGAAAAAATTGACCAGTTTGGATAATGTACTGCAAAAGAGAACTTTAGTCTGATGGAAAGGATTAGTATTCATTGAACATGTTTTCTTATCTCAAGGCCAGACATGTTATTTCACATCCACAGTGCAAGCCAATTGCATCATTTATACTAGAAAGGTTGCCCTCCTTCTTGCAAGAAAAAAAGTAGTGCAGGGCATCAATGACAGTGTTTATTACCTCAAATAAAATCACAAATGACAAAAATGTGTTTGCTATCTGTGAGTTTCTCAGTGCACAAAATGGCTGTCTACTTTTATTTGCTGCAGCATGGATAATGGTTCTTTATCAAGAAATAAAAATGTCACCATCTTAAAAATAATACAGTAAAGAAAATGCTTTTGTTTTAGTGTTAATGAGCATAAAGTAAAAGTTGTAAGTATGAAATGGTGATTCAGGGCAAAATTTTGCCTGTAGGTGGGAGGTTTGCTAGTTATCAGCTCTTACTTCCAATAACTATTTTAGAAATCCTCAGCCCTGCTTTTACCAGTAAGGCTGCAACAGCATCCTCTTCCTCATGCTGTTATACAAAACAGTCCTGCTTCAAGTGGGGCTTTGTAACACTACAATTGTAACACAGATTTAACTACAAGGCCACATGCAATGCACCTGACCTTCCTTTGTTTTAAGTCCAGATGCTTGAAAAGATTTTCAGCATCATTACATTAAGATGTATCTAGAAACTACATTTGTTAACAAATACAAAATAAAATAGAAACCAGTTCAAATATTAATTTACAGAATGAAAGCCTGAAGGTTTTGGTTTCTGAGAACTAAGGAATACTTTCAAAATCTGAAAGACTGTCCAAATGTTAGTAGCATTTAAAGAAAAAAATGCCTTTTGAAGTGGTGAGACTGTGGTTTGTGCTGCATATCTGCACCCTAGCGGCTAGGTTTTGGCAGACAGTTTCAGAGAAAACAGGAACTCTAAAAGCCTTAAGAAACCTGCACAAATTGCTATGCATGGATTCCAGCCTGCTGCCCTTCTTTCTCTTTAGAAATGCTCAAATTATAATTTCTGAAATTTATCTTGGCTAATATCTGTTCCATATTACGTGCAACAAGCTGTACAATATTGATTTGACTGTTTACATTTACTAAGAAGAATCAAATTGTATAATGCACAGTGTGAATTTTATACCATTCTGATCATGTACCACATATGAATATAATATTTTACGTTTACTGTACTTGTTAGTTTAGTTCGACCTTTGGAGACTCATTCCTCTGTTCTTGTCATGTTAGTCATCATAAATATCCCTGAATACCTGTTTCATTAACCGCTACTCAGCTTAGCAGTTAGCATAAGGTCAAGCAGAAATAGGGAAGAAGGTGATAAACTGCATTATTTAAACACCACTTTGTTACTAGGTAAAAAGTGGAAACTATGTTTCTAACTTAGCTCTTTAAGGTCTCGTCATTAGCAGTCCATAGCAAATTCTTATCCCTAGCAAAAAGTTACTGTGAAATACTTTGATGGTCAGACTTGTTTCAGCTTCTATGAAACGATTATTGTTTTGAGAGAGAACTGAAAAAAAAAATCAGAATGACAATACTTCTAAATATCTCTCCTCTTTACACCCTAAATATGTAAAAAAATGTTTGTCAAAAAGAATTTTTGACTTAAAGACTATCTGAATGGCTAGCTGCTACTCAAAGAAATTGGTCTAAGAGAAGAAAAAAATAACAGAAACTGTTTGTAATTATTATACAGTGTTTATGTGTACTCATTCAGCTACAAACTGAACTATCCAGTTTATCCTGAAAAGCAGTCTCTTGCATGTTGTCTCCTAACTAGATGGCTGAATGCAGGGAAATACTTGTCTTCAGAGCAATCAGCAAAGGAACTGTTAGAATTCACTGAGCTTCTGAAAAAAAAACCAAAACCAAAACAAAAAAACTCAACCCCCCCCCCCCCCCCCCCCAACCCGCCATGCTTTAATCAATATCAATAAAGGTAACTGAAAACAAGATACTTAACTTTTACTGTTTTATTTTACAGCTACAGCAATACTAACAACCAAGTTACCTCAGGCTATGTTTGTGAGACCGTACGTGTCTAAAGATATCTTCCAGGAATAAAGCAGATGGACACAAGTTCAGGTGTTGAACACTAACAGTTCCCTACTGACTTTAGTGGGAGACATATGCATTCTACAGCCCTGTAAATAGGTCACCTTTTCAGTAGTTAGGAAAGAATTAGATTCCTAGCTTTCATTATTTAATGTAACAGTAAGAGCAGACTACCAAATAGAGCATAAATCTCTTTAACTGTGAGATCTTGTTTCTAAGGCACGAGAAATAATTCAAATACCAAATACAGCATTTCAGGGTTAATACCTAGATGTCATCAGAAAAAAATGATGGTTTTATGTACTACAGAAGGTCAGAGTTCTTGGCTGCGAACCAGATAATCTATTTATCCCAAAAAGCAAACTTAGGTATGATGTTCCAACCCAGCTGAACGCAGAAGCCTGTGTGAATGAGTCTATCCACTTCAACCACTTCTCTATCTGATTCATGAGGCTATAAGAGTTCAGATTCTTCAAAACATAACCTCCTGAATGACAGCTGAATGCAGATAACGAGTCAGCATTACTGTGCAACCACCCAGCAAGTGGGTGGCTTCCCCCAGCACCTTTGGAGGATTACTGTTTTTTAAAGAGGTGTGAGGCACAGCTTAGAGGTCATAATTATATACATAGTGATTCTATTGACTGAGATGAGAAGCTAAATAAAAGCAAATTTATTTATACAAAATGTAAAAGCTTCAAGACAACCGAAGCAAAAAAAAAAAATAAAAAAATCAAAGTATGATGTCAACTTAATTATAAGAGTATACAGTGAAACTGAAGATTGCAAGTTAGGTATTGAAATACCCTTAGAAAGAAATAGGATGCAGAGCTCTCCCCCTCTGGATGGCCACTTTCATGCCAAACTAAGCAAAGTACAGATGCAGCATTTGTCCAAAATGTAGACTGTTCCTTTTCTTTTGTTGCAAAGTAAAAATTTTAGCTTACAACTTCTTTTCTTTTTGGTTTTTTTTTTTTTGGTTGTTTGTGGTTTTTTTCCCCAAAATGAACACATTTTATCATGATTTGGAAAGAAGGAGTATTTTATTCTAATTAATCATGTTCCTCACCCCTATGTTAAACGTTCAGTAAGTAAACCAAACGTAAAATGTCAGTAAAATGCTTACTCAGTAGGCATTTCATTGAAGTTCCAAGCATTTTCTTCCTTTTAGAAAACTTCTTGCTACATCCACAGCTGCAGTCAGAATAAGGGGGGTTATTATAATTTCTGTGGGGAAATATTCTGGACAATATTTGTTTTGGAGTTATTTTGATTTATTCTTTTTTTAATTTGTTGAGGTTTAAGCTTTTTTTTTACATCAAACTCTTAAGGAATACTGAAGAGTACTAAAGTAGAGGGAAAGCAGTTATGTTGATTTTAATTTTGACCTCTACTCTTCCTAATTAAATGACTAAGATCAAGAAAGTTATTTGATAAAATAAAGCTCCTGGATACCTGGAGTTTCATATGTACACACACACACACATACATATATGTTTAAAGTGTGTCTTTTTCCCCACATCCCATTATGTAATGTGCTACAAAACCAATCAGAGAAAGGAAAATTCATTTTATGTCTACTTCTACAGGGGGAAACATATCCTAAAGTATATAAATATAACAAGGTATTGACATTGCATAGTGGGCCAACAGTTCTGACTACAGTGTTATTTTCTACTGTTTGTGATCTTTAGACAATTCCTAGCCAACTCTGGGAGTATAGTTGCAGCCATCTGCCATCTCTACCTGCAGCATTGGCGATCAAGTAGAGTGGGACCTTTACTTCTTTAGTGCCTCACCTTAGCCTCAGTAAAACAAGGGCTAAACATTCAGCGCAGACCCAGAAGTACCATCTCCTAGCAATCTCTCAATTTTTTTCTTCTGTTAATTCCTTTGAAGGTCAATTCCTAATTGTTTGAGCTGCTTGATTTTGGTTGCTGTTTCCACCAATCAGCAGTTCAATTTATCTCTGATAGTCTTTTTTCTCACTTCTTGCACAGATACTCATAAGAAATAATAAAAATGACTCTCCACTTCATCATAAGCATTTAGAGTGGAGAAAATAGCAGAAGAGTGAAAGATGTTTTCAGCTGAAAAGGGTGAAGGTAAATTAAATTAGCAACTAAGTATTTATTCATTATCATATGAATTTTACCTGATGTCAGCTCACTCTTAAAGAAAAAAATGAAGCTGTTCTAGGACCACAAATTTTGCAGTCTCCACATTTTATTTCAGGTGTCATCATCCTTTCAGGAGCAGTGGATTATCCTGCCTTTATTCTTGCCTAGACTAGAAGCTGTTTATGCTGAGAAAACCAAATTCAAAATTAATTGAGATATGTTGACACTCAACAAAAGTCATGATGGTGTGCCTGAAGCAATGTCTATCTTGTTTCAGTACAGGACAATGGTTCTCAGTTCCTGAAAACTTCACAACATACAAGGAAGCAGAAATCTCTGTTGCTTTAAGCTTTCTTAACACATCCTAGCAGTCAAATTTCAGCTTTACCCCATACCTTCTGACTCCTGGTCAAAGTTTGCTGACAGAATGTGTTCAAGACTTGTAGCATGAGCTGATGGCTGTAGTATCGTAACACTGCTAGCTTTCTTGATACCAGTTAGGAACAATATATAAGTAATATATCATCAAGAAGATCTCAAGCTATTCAGTTATACTACCTGTTTCTGCAGTATTACACCATTCATTCAAATTCAGTCACCGTGGTTTCCTTAATGTCACTGATGATGCTTGCCCTATTGAAAATGTCCATGAAAGAAAGATATTAATAGTCACAACTAAAGTAGATCATCAAATGAAAAGCTCAGCTGAATGAACTACAGAGATTTCTTGCTGAGAAATACGGCCTGTATTTATTTTGTAGGCATAAATTTTAAAAAATAAATAAATAAATAAATAAATCAAAGTAATAGAAGCAACCTTAAAAGATTTAAGAAACTTGTGAATTCTATGCAGCAGATTAAAACCATAGAAAATCCGAAAGATTGTCTCTGTGTGTCCCAGCCTTCCAAATTGCATGGAGGGAACTCTTCAGAATTTTATCTATTTTATTCCACCATCTGACTCTTCAATAGCTTTTGCGTGGACTGTTTTGCTCTTTTATGTCAAGTTTCTTTCTTTATCCTTCTCTTTCTACATCTTCCCTGATTTTTTTCTTCTAGGTAGACAACAATTTTTATGAGCAACAGCACTTCACAAACTCTTGAGCCATTTTCAGGTACCTTAGACAACAACTTAATGACTTCAAAATTTATACCCATACATGGTGAATGTGCAGATCAAGCTTAAAGCTACAAAAACCTTGAAACATATTCAGAGTGAATATGACAGCACATTTCATTGCTATAAATGAAATATATTAATGGTCCTTTAAAAATTAATAGTACTACGAATAAAGCAAAAGGCTAAAGTACAAGTGCCATCAATGCTTTGTGGGTGTTACCAAAGCCACCCAGACTCCTGTCAGTCCCTCCAAATTTTAACTTTCATCACTTCTTCATTCTCTTCTTTTATTTCCACTCCTAAACCAGTGATGATTATATGAATTGAATTATTTTCCCCATGGAGCACTTGTTTGTGAGCAGCTGGCCTGCTCAGCAAGCAAAGTGCTTTCTGTTACCGTGCCTACCAGAAGCCTTTCCATTTTTCAACAGCCATAGCTTAGATCAACCACAGTTGCACACAGCTCTGAATTCATTGTCTGCGGTAAGAGAAGCGTGACATCCATATCTTCAGCTTGTTACATATCCAGCACGGAGTAACTTACTCATGGTGCTTTCAACAGCTGCCTGGATAGCGTGTGTGTGTGTTTGTTTATTGTTGGTGGTGGTGTTTGGTTGTTGTTTTTTTTTTTAAAAAAAGGCAACAACTAGCTGTACTTGGATCATTGCAATGATGTTTGGATTGAAAAGCTGCAGCAGAAATGTCTGACTTTTGTAAGTTTTATTACAGAAAAAATAAAGATAATTTCTTTGCACAGCATGTGGTACCACAGCAGAGTTTAAGGTCCACATGCAGGCCTAGAAATTTAACTACATGAGTGCAACACAGGTTAGAGTTCTGGCATATACTTGTCACAAAAAATAAATGCAATCAGAATCAGCTACCTACTCTACAAAACAATTCTACTCCACTGAGGTTAGCTACAACACAAAACTGATAACCTGCTATGGCCCCTCCTTAATTTGTCACATGATTCTTTCACAAAATGTATCTAATGCTTCAGGAGGTAGAGACAGATAACTACATCTTTATATTTTTTGCCCTGAAGATTTTTCACATGATACTCAATTGCTCATTGAAAGCATATTAAGAATTGCCAGTTTGGGAGTGGATTATAGTTATCTTAAGCAGATTTAGGCCATCCCAGTAAAATAATTTAACTATATTTAGCTTTGTTTTACAGTACTGGGATGAATAAAATGAAGGTCAAAACATGACCATACTATTAAGAAGTTATTGACATTGCATATTTTTTAAATGTCTTTAAAATATATGAAGTGCTTTAGATTTAAATAGTTTCTGTTCTATGACTTTGTAAGAAATAGAAATTGTAAGAAGCTGGTGTTTATTCACATGACTTACAATAACCTACAATAAACATCCTGTAAAGTTCACTTTCCTATTAAAAATGTAATGCTGCCTTCAATAGCCGTCCTTATCCTTATCAGAGAACATTGCTAAGCCCTACAATTTCTCCAAAATTAAAATAAATTTGTGTAGGATATATGAAAGCATTGTAGAGAAAGAATAAGAATTGAACAATTAAGTTTCAATCGATTTTGTTAAATGTTCAAAGACTAGTGATTACATCTGTGAAAAACGCTAAAAAATCTTTACAAATTACAACTTCTGACAAGACAGTAAAATCATCTAGCTAATAAGCAAATAAGAAAACACCTTCCCACATACAGTTGTCCAGGCATTCAATACAGTTATTAGGTAACAACATTAAAGAGATCTGTACTGTCCAACTGTAGAGTTTCAAACAATTAGCTACAAGTGAAATATACTTTGCTTTTTCATGCTCATCTAACAATATTTCTAAAATATTCAAGTAAACTTAGTGAAAACAGTACTTACACTGAGAGTAAGACTGGTTAAGACGTAGAAGTGCTCACAACACTTAAATCACATGACTTCAGAAACAGTTTTCTCTTTCCATCATAAACTTCTGAATTGCTTCTCTGTTCAGCAGCTCAGTGAATATGAGTTACCTCTGCTCAGACACTGTGTTGAATATTTCTTTTGTAAAAAGATTACCACATAAGTCTCAAACAAAACTGACTGCACTAGGGCCAAATTGGTTGCTGCTGTGGAGACTGTTCAAGGCAGGAAAGCCAAGGACATCTGTTCCTGTCACAGCAATTCCATTTATTCATGTTTCAGACTTAATTGAAAAGTCTCTGAATGTTCAGAAAATTCCATGTGTCATTCCCTTGGTTTTGAGGGGATATGGGTAAAACCCCAAGGGACAACCCTGCAAAGTCCAGTTTAGGAGTTCCATCACATGAAGTAGGATGCCAAGATGCTTTAAGCAAGCAACAGAACATACTCTCCCAGAAAAGTAGTCTAAGTCATTTAGTGGGAATTCTATACTGTATTGTCAAAAACTAGGTCATATAAACAAATTTTGATAAACAAAAGCATTTTAAAATATCAGATAGAAAAGCACGTGGCCATAATACTGTCTAGTGATGGTTTTCACAAGTTTACCACTCAAACCCTCCATATGCTGGGTCTATCCAATGCCGAAAGTAATTAAAAGCACTAAGTATCTTCTATAAAAAAAAAAAAAAAAGAAAGAAATCTTAAACCCCATACTTCATGTTATTGTCTTGGTTATTAGTGACTTTGTGTTCTTTAAATTGTTCCAGGTTATATTAGGGGTTTTAGTGTAAAACACAGTTTTGATTAGGAAAGATTTCAATTATAGAGATCTCGGATTCTCTCTTCACTGCTTTTTATACAGTGAAATCTATCAGCCATCAAGGTACCCTTCCAAACCATTTTAGACAAAGTATCTCGTTGAAGTTAATTCAATAGAAATTACAGTAGTTCACTCGGTCAGTATTTTTGACCTAAACTTAAAACCCAGAAGAAAAATTGAGATTAATATTAGATTTCCTGAAACTATCTACGCATAATCCCATAGCTAGCTGGAGATAACCCAGGAGAATAGGATTATAAGAACCTATATTTCAAGAAAGAACCCCTATGTATATTGGTATGAAACGTAAGTGCTCTACTTTTTCCATGGAGTTCTCCTCACCACTCCATAGAGTCTGGTAAATTTAAACAAGAGTAACAATCTTACAGGTACTAATACTTTGCTATAAAAAGAGGACTGAAAAGCACTTTATTGATAATCCATTGTTCAATAATAGTACACAGCAGCAATTAGAATAAGTTGTTAATATCAAGAACTCTGTTCTCAATTGACCTAAATTATTTCAATGGATTTATTTTTTATGAATATACTTCCAAAAGTAAGAATTTAGCTATAATTATTAGTCACTGAAATCACAGCCTTAGTCAGCAGAAGTCTAATTGCCAGGTGCTCTCCTACTTATGTATTCCAGAAACATAATTTGAAGTATTTTTGTCCATTTGAGCAAGCTTTCTCATGTAAGTATGTCATGCACAGCCTGAAATGGTAGTCATCAAAACAAGAGTGGATGGATATCTGGAAATACCCATGCAACATAGCTATGTTTGGGTGTGGCCTGGGTCGCAGTGTAGCACCCCATTGCCATAAAGAAGGTTAGGACTGTCCTGCCCTCAAGAAATTCTATATAGTTGCTATTTGTAAGGCTGTCAAACCCAATTAAACACAAATCTTCATGCTCTGAAATAGGAATCTTCCCCCCTTATCATTCTTACTCAAACAAATTCCTATATTTCCCTCCCAAAATAAGCAGAATTGCCTCTAATTTGCAGCATTGCATGATGCAACACACAGAAGTTAATCACAGTATGAATTTTAGCCATACAGAAAAGAAAATGTAATGAAGATTTGATTCAGAAGCAGATTAGTCAAAACCAAACCAAACCAAACCAAAATACTACTTTTATTATAGTATAGCATATGTAAGCAAACTTTACTTCTTAAAGTTCACATTTGGAGTTGATGTACATTGATGTTAAAATTAGTAATCTACTCAATATTCTTTACACCAATCATAAAATATTAAAGAATGTGGAAAAGGGTCTTATTTTTAGATTAAGATATATATGGCAAAGGTATTTGTGTTTGCCAAGCATATTCTCAAATGCTAGGAAACATCACATAAGGTCATGCTGCTTCAAGTTGACTAAGGGGTTTTTTTCACTGATTGACAGGGTTTCTGGACAACCGCAAGAATGAGGCAGAATGAGGCAGAAGCTCCATTAAATACGCATGCAAATGTGTAATTTAAGACTCCATTATAATGCTTACATCCAAAGAGACAAAATTAAGTTTGAAGATTCTTAAGTGGTTTCTAAACACTGAAGCATGTGGTAAATCAAAATGGACATCCAAAACCAAAGGCATTCCTTCAAATTTTTGAAGATTTTCACTAACCATCTTGGGTTATGTAATTATGAATATGCCACTACAGTATAATGAGTGTAATTAAAGCTAGTGAGAAACAAAATTATGATTAATAGCACACTGTAATTCTGTGTGTATTATATATTGGGTCTACTCCAACATTCCTTACTCATGTAGAAGTTTAAATAAAGATCTATGGAATCAGATGAAAAGATAGCAAAATTTAACATTCATCTCAATAGTGTGAGTGTCTCTTAAACCAGCACCACCAGCACTTCTATTTATACACTGTGTAGAACAACTATAGGTTTACAGCAACTATAAACTTACAGAAACAACCAGAATTTAGTATCTAGAAGTTAAGCATCTAAAGCAAAGGAACAGAAGAATTTTTTTTCTCCTAGAATAATTCAACATGGAGATCAGAGTTTAAAGACATACATAAATCATTAAAAAAAAAAAAACAAAAACAAAAACAAAAAAAAACAGAAAAAACTTGGCTATACATTGAAACATAGAAAAAACATCTCTTTCATAGCTCCACATTTTCTAGATCTAGAATTTGGTGAAATGAATATCCAGGTGGTGTATTTACACCATAAGAAGTTTCAGAAGAGAGGTTTTAATATAACTCCAAGAAAATTAAATTATGACAGAAGCTAGTTTCTTAAGACTTGATTTATTTTTATTTTTCTGTTTTTAATGAGCATTCTTTATTTAAAAAAAAATAAAAGAAAGGACAGTATGCAGATAAATGATCAGAACTGCAATTGCAGAGCTATGAAAAGTAAGCAAGCAAGCAAATAAATTATTTGCTTTGTGTCAAAAAGTTCATGACAAAATCACAGATGAGATTTTAATTTGACAGGCATTGCCCTAAAAAAAGGTAATTTCTACTGAGAAGCAAACAATTTAACACATACATATGTAACAATTATATATAACTATTTTGTAATTCTATTTCTAACTCTATATTATTTTTATAAATATAAAAGCTGTTATATAACATTAGTTTCTTTAAGGAGTGCATGCCAGACAGAATTTATGGGATTTTAGTCAGTTTGAACACTGCTGATGTTTTTAGTAAGTGCTGTAGTTTCTGCGCTTGCATCCATTTTCAATGACTTCGACAAATTTATTTCCACATATGCATGCCAGTCCTACATATTGATTTTATCTTATCAGGATGATTTACATGCATGACTTTCTGCTGTAAGGATTGGTATCTTAAAAGCAACTGGAGAAAACATGTTTGTACCCACTTGTGTTAAAGAAAAACGTATAGCCAGCAGACACATTGACCAAGAATGAGTTGAGATACCTGCGCACATTTTTAAAAAAGGAAAAAAGAGGTGTCCTTGCTGAAATTCTCCTCTATTTTATTCTAAAGAGCCCAAAACCCCCAAACAAAGAAAGAAACCCAACCAAAAAGTCAAGGTGAAAGTATTATGCAAGGATATATTTGAATTCTAGGCTACTGATCCCACAAACTTACTGACAGATACTGAGTTCATGTAGCATGCTTTTGAACCTTGCAGAATAGAGTAAAGCCCATGCAATTCCATCATTCCACCATAGGCTTATAAAGAGAACCCCACTGCCTGGGTGACCTATATCCAAACAACAAAGCAGCCAATCCATCTTGCAGCAGACTAGGAAAATGTACAAAAGCTTTAAACTGGACTGTAAAGATTTAGAAAGCAAAAGGTTTTTGGTGGGGTTTTTTGTTTGGGTTTTTTTTTGGTTGGGTTTTTTTTTTTTTTTTTTTTTACTTTCAGGGACAAACCTTCTGCTAACTGACCATATAACAAAGAATATTCTTCAGTGAGAAGATTGTTCCAGACTTGTACGTCAGTCTGCCCTTTTCACATCACTGTCTGTCGTACAACTGCTTCAGCACTGGTGCATGCCTGAGCTAGCTTGATTATCACCATATTCAGTGAACATGCAGAATTACATCTGTAATTTGAATTACATTCAGTCAGTACTGCTTGATTGTATTTTTAAAATACTATTTGAAAGAGATACTATAAGGAAAATATAAATGCAAAATTGTGAGATATTAACAGTAGCTTCAACTCAGTGCACATGATAAATTACAAGTATCAAGAGCCACGTCAGTCATTCAGAATATTTGTTTGCTGCTGTTTTAATGAAAATAAACTGGGGGCAAAATCTGGTGGGTTGGGAGATTTATGTTGCACATTTTTGTTAATTCAGCTTATGTGGGCTTGATTTTTCCCATTTATCAAACCCCCTCTGGAACAGACAGCTCTGTAAGAGTCCTCTAAGGGATGGCAAGCAGAGCAAGTTAGATAAGTCCTGTTCTCAGCTCACATATCCTCTGATAATAAAATACCAAATCATCCTCACTGCTATCTAGAACTTCTTGCTAAATTCACTTCCACAGTGCGAAGTATGTCGTGGTTTAACCCCGGCCAGCAATTAAGTACCACAGAGCCACTCACTTACTCCCCCGCAAGAGATGCAGAGGAGAATGGGAAGGAATGTAAAACCTGAGGGTTGAGATAAGAACAATTTAATAATTGAAACAGAATAAAAATGAAAGAACAATAATAACAATAATGACAATAACAGTTATAATGAAAAGGAGAAGGGAAAGACTAAAATCCAGAGGGAAAGGAAGAAAGAAACATGCGATGCACAATGCAACTGCTCACCACCTGCCAACTGATGCCCAGCCAGTCCCCAAGCAATGACCCGCATGCCCCAGCCAGCCCCCCAGGCAGATATACCAGGCACAATGTCCCATGGCATGGAATATCCCTTTGGCTTGTTCGGGTCAGCTGACCTGTTTGTGTCCCCTCCCAATTCCTTGTGCCCCTCCAACCTTTTCACTAACAAGGCCTGAGTCTCACATCAAAGTCAAAACACAGCACCACACTAGCTTCTAAGGAGATAATTAATTCCATCCCAGCTGAAATCAGGACAAAGTGTTACTATGAAACCAGCTGAATTTTGGACAGATATCCAGGAAGACATTTTAGACGTGAAGAATTAAGGGAAAAAAAAAAAAAAAAAAAAAAAATTACATTAGAAAAAGGGCAACATTTACTAGCAAAAACAGCATGGAAGAATAAAAGCAGTGGTAACTGGTATTAGCTGCCAATATACGTATTGTATATACATATACAACACAGGGTTGTATATGGCAACATACAGACTTCTAAAGTCCTAGAAAACTCTTGATCAAGTATTATACAACTGTCACAGAGGACAGAAGGCACAAGGACAATAAATACATTTTTGCATCAGTATGATAAACTATTGACACAAAGAGAGGGTGGCTCAAATAACTCCCTCAATTTCTAAGCCTCTTCCAGGTCATCAGATGGCTCCTTTCATATAGGGGAGAAAATTCCAGCATGGAAGGAATATGCAGGATTGTGTTCCTACAGCAACAGGGGAGGGGGTGGGGGCGGAGGGGAAGCTAGTGGTTAAGGATGAAAAAAGGATTTTTGGACACATCTATATCAAATTAAAATATACAGTCTTAACAATTGTGTCCATTTACACAAATAACTCAGCTTCCCTCTTCTACAGCTGTTTATGTGTTATTTTCCTAGCTCAGTATTCTGTGTTACACTTCTCTACTTCCTTCTGGTTCTGTCTTTATTTTATTTAACAGCTACTTATCTTTATTTCAAAGACATTTCTAGTTTACCAGAGAAGAAAAGCCAGCAGGGGAAGTCTAGATAATTTGCTGCCAGAATGGAGATAGCACAAGGCCACTATCTACAGAATCAGCCTCTATAGCTGCCGATCTCTCTAGCAGTTGCCAAGCGAAGAGTTGTTATATCAACTTCTGTGCATCTTCAAGGAAATGTATACAGAAAGGAATAAAGTAGTCGTGGCTAGAGACAGGTAAAGCAGTGATCCTGGAACCAGCTCTTAAAATGTATCTGAGGAGGCAGATAAGAAAGAACTGTTAACACAGAAGAGGAATTTAAAGAATTGGTGTTTGTCCTAGGTACAGTGCAATAACTCCAAATACATATTTAAGTCATATACATTTTAATCATGCTTTAAGTCATAGATGAGCATGCTGCTACAATAACAAAGTTAGCTGGGTGACCTTAAACCCTGCTGTGACTTACAAATCTGACTCCTGTGAAGGTACACCCATCATGAAGCCACTTATTCTGCCCGTCATGATAGGGTACTATTCTGTCCGTAGCAACATACTGCTGAAACAAAGCTCTTAAATGAATTCACTTTTTTGATGAAGCATCATGGAGGGCACCTTGAACTTAATGGCAGCTTGGTTGTGCTTGCAAAGTGTGAAGAAAGTGCAAGTCTCTGAGCTAATATAGCTCAAAGATTAATTTCTAGCCTTAATGATTTTGTGAAACAGCCTTTTGAAATCATTACAATCATACCAATTAGCTTTAAAGTCCTTCTAACAATGTGCCCCCTCTTTCACAAAATATTTCTCAAGCTGCAATGAGGACTTATTTTTATTAATGTATATTCTGGTAAGTGAATCAATAAATTCTTTGTTAATAGTATATTTGTGTCAATTTTACCAGACTGCAGCATTTCCAAGAGACTAAATTTAACAGTAATACAGTATCTAAGGACCCAAAACATTACTCAAAAAAAAAAAAAAAGAAAAAAGAGAAAAGAAAAAAGAAAAAAAGTGCTGAACTATTAAAATACACATCCTTTCTGTCTTTCTTTTCTGGTGTAAGGGGGTGAAAAAAAGATTCAGCATATATTTAGCTTTAAGAAAAGCTACATAAGATGCTGGAAATGTAGAAATAGTTTATTAAAAAAAATGCACAGATACGATGGCAATACTTGCAGTGACAGTGACTGTAGAGAATTGCCATATACATTGCCTATAAGTATGAATTTTTTTTCATATTTTAGAAGATACATATGTATTCTAGAATAATAACACTTTTTATTACACTTTTTACTTTTAGAATCATACTGAGTCATTTAAAGGATTTTACCTTGGGTTTTTCTACCTTTAAATGTTTCCATTACTCCTAGAATGCATAAAGGTTAGTAACGCAAACATTTATTTGTTTGTGTATACGTGCACCCACAATAAATGAAACACAGCATCTGGACATATTTAATTCAGAAATCACTGAACCAAAGGAATTGGAAATCAAAGCTAAGAGAACAGGCAACAGTAACTGTCATGCTCGAACGGGGATAATATCAACAACATACGCTGCACTCCCCCTAAGGCACGGTTAGACAAGGACAAAATCTTAACAGCATTTGGTGGGGGAGTATGCTTTGGGAGCAGGATGGTCCTCAGACCCAGTTTGGAAAAACTGGTAGCTACCATATAACTGACAATTTCCCATATGGAACAGCTCTTGTTTCTGAGAGCAGTGCTTGGATGAGTCCTACAAAACAGGTCTAGACAACACCCATTACAGAGGTATGGCACGCAGTACTGCTCACAGCCTCAGTAGTGCCTGGACCAAGCTATAGGTATCCACAAGATCAGAACACAATACTCAGGAGTTTTGCTTTATACCCCTTCCTCCATGTTTAATAAAGTTATCCTTGGATTCTTAGTAAAAAGTCTGTAACATCACTCCTTCCCCTCTACTGGTGACAGTTTTTGCTACATGTCTTGTCTGATGGCTTTTGGCAAAATCAGCTGCAATTACTTTTCCAAGTGAAAGATTAGCCTATTCCTGTCTCAGACAAAAGTACTTTGCAATAGCTGGCAGTTGAACAGTATTTAACCTCAAGTGAGAAAACCAAAAAGAATATTAGGTAAGGAAAAAGAAAAGGAGAGCATAAAGTATGCTTCCAATGCCACACGTATGAAGAACTGTACATAGCATGTCTGTCTGTACATAAACATATATGTGTATGTATATATAAGAAATCTTAAATACGTAAGATTCACAATAGTTACTTGTGTTAACTGTATCTGCTTTCAAGACTCATACATGCATTAGTGAAGTGTCTGAAAAAAGATCACTCTGAAACAATTTGAACATCACGGTACCATGATATGCAGATGACAGCCACTATTTACTATGAATCACAGTTGCACTGGGTCTGGCTGGAGTTTTATTCATAACAGCTTTGCATGGTACTGTGGTTGAGATTTGTGACAAAAACAATGCTGATAACACACTAATGTTGTACCTATGGCTGAGTGGTGTCTACACAGCATCAACTCCTCTGTTTCTCACTGCACTCCCAGTGACTAGACTCGGGAGCACAAGAGGTTGGGAGGGGACACAACAAGGCAGATGACCTGAATTAACTAAAGAGATATAATGTCATGACCAACAGTAGAAAGGGAAAAGAAGAGGCTTTAGGGGTGTTAGACACCTTTTGCTCAGGAATTGGCTGGACATTTGTCTGCCCATGGGAGGTGGTAGTAATTGCCTTTGCATCACTTCTGTTTTATTTTCATTCTCTCTTCTTCTACTGGTCCTTTGCTTATTAAGCCATTTTATCTTGACCCACAAGTTTTCTTCTTTTACTCTTCCTTTCTTCCTCTCATCCCACTGGGCAGGGGGAGGAGTGAGAAAGTAGCTGCATGGTGCTTAACTGCCTACCAGGATTAATCCACAAGAAGAGTCTAATTCAAAATAATTATATTTTGCAACAAGTGAAATTATCAAAATTGTTATGTCCACTAATTTAATGGCATCTGTATTCCACCTCATTTTCTGCTGTGAGGTTGGGGTTTGCAAATGATCTAGCTAGTCTCCCTTTCTTCCACCTCCTCATGCTAAGGTTGTGAAAGAAGTGTACAGGAGAGTCACCCTATCATTCAAGAAAAAAAAAAAAACAAGAAAAAAAAAAAACCAAACAACAAACCAGGATGAGATGGTATTCAGTAGCCTGAAAATAGGAAGACGTGAAAAATAAGGTTGGGGAAGGAACTGAGCCAATGAGAAGTTCAGTCAGTTCATCCAGTTGTTGATAACAGTGCCTAGAGTTACAGAGCAAAAAGACCAGTGCGGCTCCTGCAGCTGGCTTCTGCAGCCCCTCACAGCCACTCTTGGGGTGCGGTAGCAATGATGTAGTAAAAGGCTGAATTTGACATGGACGTTGTGCAGCAACTGCCAGTGAAAGTCTTCCCCATTTGAACAGATAACCACCTATTTAACCATCTCCCAGACAGACATACTGTATTTGAAGATAAAAAAGGCGGGTGTGCTACAAGGAAGGTGAAGCCTAAACATTTTTTCAGCTGGAGACGGGGTTACTGCCGCTATATTAACTGTACTTACCCAATATGAGAGGTTTGAACATGACAGGGTGGATGTACGATAAGACATGTAAGGAGGTTGTAGATGAGGCCCATGGCACACATTTGCACTTGTGTTTTACCCATGCATTTTTCAGAAGTTCATGTAGTTGTGCATCTCTAAGTTCTAAATACATTTCTATAATTAATACATTACATACCGTAAACCCCACACACTTTCATGGAGAAAGCAATTTGGAATTGAACTGCTTCAAATTTTCAAAACACTGGCTGTTATCTGAAGTACATTTCATTGACAGTAAATTTGTCTGAATCAAGTATCTTTGATACTGCAAATCTTTGACTGTACAGATGTGTGGATTACTTTAGTTCTCTAGACTTCAGTCGTTTTCAGACATTGTCTCTGGCTTTAATAATACAAACCTACATCAGGTTTCTACCATAAATCTGTTCAGACTTCTAGGAAAAGAATGTAGGTAAATGTATTTGTCCCTAAACTTCTGTGTTAGTAGTAGTAGCGAAACGATTAGTATCCACAGACACTAAAGAAAATTCTCCTGTGGATTTCCACTATTTGTACTTACACAAGCTGGCCTGAAGAGAGCTTGTGTGAAGGGTATATAAAGCAAATCTATTTATCTATTATTTTCAATCAATTTTTTTTCTTTCTTTTAATTCTTCTAATAATGCTAATTTTCAAAAGAAACTTCCATATTGTCTTTTTTGGGAAGGGGTGGTCTTGGTGTATTTAGACAAAAATCTGTTTCACCTAGGTAGGATAGTGCAAAGCAAATAAACAAATGAACTAATGCGAATATTTAACACCTCCCCCCACTGTGTCTTCTGTCTGGAATGTTTGTATAATCCAATTATGAAACAAGACTAGGTTTTGAAGTGTGCAACCTTAAAATAACTTTGAAGATTTTGAATAAGAGGTATCAAAGCCCATTTTCTGTGAAGTAATAAACTAGAGTAATACTTTGCATGACCACTGCATCGTACCTTAATGGAAACTGGCTGTTTGCTTGTTCTACTGTTATTCACACCTCACATGACTTTATTGGTTTTTATATGCTAAGAAGCGAATCTTATAGATTATTCATCTGTCAGATTCTTTTAGACAGCATTTCAGAAGTCAAAAGTTGCCACGTCTTCATCCTGTCATTAGAACTGTCCACTAAGTTTACTGTTGTTCACTTTTCCTATGAAAATATTATTTTAGGAACACCAAAACATTTTGTTTGTGTTTTAAAAATTATAAACAAATTCCAGAGTATGCATAAAACTGTATCATAAGAGACAAACATGAACAAGGATTTCTTCATAATTTTTTTGTACAATTCACAAGAGATAAGTAAACTTAAAAACTTCATGACAATGCCAGAGAAAAACATGAAAGTCAGTTCAAAGGAAAACTCACCAAGGTTTTTTGTGTACACACTTTAAAATGTCTGCAGCATTTATGTTTTCACTATCAGCTACCCTGTCACATTACAATATCATGACTAGAGTTCATCAAAATCTAATTCTATGTATAACAAGTACTGTTGTTTTGACTATATGAGATTTCCTTTTCTTTCTTTCCTTTATTGTATTTATTTATTGTGTTTATTTATTTATTTGTTTGAAATACTCTAGACTTTTGTCCTGAAAGGTTTTCAGTGAAATTTTTTCTGAGGTTTTGATTTGTCGCTGCACACCAAGGACTTATTCAAGAGGGGATGTTCCGTTCAGCACTACTTACATCTGACATTCCAAAACTCACTGCAGAGTCATGAATTTAGAATTTAGCAGATCAATAGCCTTTTAACACTGCAGTGCATGCACATTCAAGTACATACTCCTGGAAATATGAGGGTATGACCATGTAGCAAAATAGAATACTTCCATATACATCACTAAGCACAGTAATTCCAGAATGGCAAGTAGTATAGCTACATTACCACAGAGCTTGAATTATGAATTTATTTACAGCTTTACAAGGCTCTGTTAGGAACTGACCTCCACCCTGTGCTACTTGGCGCCATGTGTTATTCACCTTTTTTTTTTTTTTTTATTGTTTGGGTTTGTGTGTTTGGTTTTTGTGGGGTTTTTTCTTTTTGTTTTTGTTTTTATTTTATTGTTACATGTAAAGCATTAACTTGAGGAACAGCCATGTTAAGAAGAATCCCACATATTCCAGAAAATAAGCACTTTGATGAAGTTGTTATTGATGTTCCCTAGAGATGAGACCTAATCCTTTTTATAAGCAGCCCAGCGAAAGAGGCACAGCCTTCTATTTAACTGTTTTGCTCGAAGACTGACATTAACTTTAAATTCTTTATGAAGCTTACGCAATTTAAAATACATTTTCCAATGGGTAGAAAACAACTCAAAATTGAATAGAATATATATCTGACTGTTGCTCAGTTGCATGATACTGGCTTGGAAGAAGGAGGGTGAGGGTTTTCAATCCTCATCTAAGAACCATTTATGCATTTCCCCCAGTGACTAACATTAGACATCATACAATCACAATTTGAAAATTTGTATTTATAATTAATCTCAGCTTTGTTAAATAAAATTCTATTTCTGTAGGTTCAAATAATAACCTTAAAGCCTAAATATTAACTCACCCAATGCATTACCAAAAGTCAGCAGGCTTGAGTTCTTCAGGTCCCCTCTGTAAGATTAATAACACAGGTAAAGGTCCTGTTGAAAACAACAAAAAAAAACCCAATGGGCTTGCATTTTAGTGACATTCAGACCTCAACCATATGGTGCTTTCCACCTTTTCTAGACAGTTGTAGCAATTCCCATCTCACACAATCGTATTCTGTTCTTGTTCATGAAGCCATTTTTGGCTAATACTTGGAGATACAATATGAGCTACAGAAACGAACATCTCCTCTGCATTTTTCCCTGACCAAGATCAGCTGTCAGGCTGTTCACATGCACTCTCTAAGCCATTATTTATTCCAAATGGTAGATTACTTAGACTTTGACTATTGCCATATCTTTGCTAAAGAACTAGCAATGGCGTAACAATTTCACAGTAAATTATGTCAATTGAATGCCATAAGAAGTAATTATCTTTTTCAATGATGTATTTGTCTCTTCACCAGCTAAGTTATAGCCCTAAACAAAAGATTCTTTCAACAATTCTAGCACTTTAACAAGTGAAATTAGCTAAAACTCAGAGGTGATGGAGTTATTTCTTCCAACTCTATACATATCTGTCTCTCCAAACCAAATATGTGTGAAAGTCACTATATCCTTAGACAAGTTCCTTACATCAGAAATACTAGGTATAAGGCTGACCTATTGTGATAACAGATGAGAGGATTTTAAAAGTATTAATGATCAAAGGCAGTTTAAAAAAAGAAGTCAGAGAAGATTTAGACTTCTGGCTATATGTTATCAGTGAAACTACTTTGGGACTACTTCAGCCTTTAGCTGAATCAGTGAAGCTGATAGTCTGTCTCACTGGAACAAAAGTAAGCCTGTGAGCCTTCAGCTGTACTTTCAGTCAATGTAATTTCATTCATATTGGTCAAGCTTTAACCTTTAATGATTTCCTGACTAGACATGTGCTTGCTGAATCACTGCTTTGAGTAAATGCTGAAAAAATATCTAGCGGAAACAGTATAATACCACTGTGATCATATTTGCCCTTTGGTTTCATGTAACCCTTCCCCAGCCTACTGTTCTCTGTAGTGTTCAGTGATTTGTAGCCAGCAATAGTCAAGTCTTCATTTGCTTCATGCATATGCACTAAATTAAGCTATTTCCCTCCCACCCATATGGTGGGCTGATATGCACAGATGCTATTACAGAGTTCTGTGCTACATAAAATCCCAGCTGTAAACTTAAAAAAAAAAAAAAAAAAAAAAAAAAAAAGCAGCTCTTTTACTCATTTTCCAAAAAAAGTAAAACAATGGAAAATAAACCCATAAGGAACTGGATAAACATAAACAGACCCATACAACATCTCACATAGACACAGATCAGGGTTTGAAGATGGAAGAGAAGAGAAAAGGATTAGTAATAGATTATTTCAGACAGTGATAGTAATTAATTAAAAAATGCTAATCTCTACAAAATAACAGTTGACAAAATACTTTTGACAGTACTTTGTAACACAAACAAGCTCTTAATTGTTAATGTTTCTCAAAATCCTGGGTTACAGCATTTTTTAAACTGGAGTGAAGAAGTGTAAATATCAGAAAATATGAGTTCTATAGGGCAAAGTAATTAATTGGGAAAAATATCTCCAAACACCTTTGTAAATCCTTTCAGTATTTTGCATCTAACAGGTGCCTTCACCTTTTTAAGCAAACATCCATACTCCTATAATGTTCAGAGTAAGTCTAAAACCACAGCTGAAACCTGAGTTTATCACAAAGGAAATTATTTTTCACTTCAAAACTGATTATAATTTTGTTACCTTGATGTTTCCATTAAA
The DNA here is from genome assembly GCF_023638135.1 of Falco biarmicus. Taxonomy (NCBI): domain Eukaryota; kingdom Metazoa; phylum Chordata; class Aves; order Falconiformes; family Falconidae; genus Falco; species Falco biarmicus. The sequence continues at coordinate 105,172,696 of NC_079289.1, read as the reverse complement.
GTTTGACAGCCACTGCCTACAGTTTCTGATAGTCCTAAGGATCACAAAGCACCCATGCTAGATTCTCAATTTACATTAGTTATCAATAGAATTTGGTGCTTAAGTGTCAATTGTGCCTGTAGGTCATGTGGTTTCTTGTTTGTTTTTTTGTTTTGGTTTTTTTTTTGTGGGTTTTTGTTTGTTTGTCTGTTTGGGTTTTTTGGTTTCTTGAAATTGGAGCCCTAAAATTCAAAGTGTTAATTTCTTTGTAACTGAAATTGTAATTATTGGACAATTTTGACTTCAACTAACAAGTGGCCACTGGAGATCTAGTCCATAAAAGCAAAAACTATACAACTGTTAAACAATATCTTAATTGACAAATTAGAATTTCTTGGAAAATAAGCTTTTACTGGAGCACACAGAAAAATTGTTTGCCATGACATTTCATATTCTGAAAGTAGAGGAGACAAAAAGTCAAGTTTTAAAAGCAAGGTAACCTCTGATCACTTGTGAAACTACTACTGAAAAGACTAATTTAAGACAAGCAGACGATACGTGGGAGTTTTATTACAGCCTACCCTTGGCAAAATGACCCGGATAACAATTGCTGCTAAAACAGGAGGAAAATGTGTGTCAACAACATGGGTGAATCAAGTAACCAAAACTGTCTGGGAGAGCCCAAAGCTGAAGAAGACAACCATCAGGCAGACTAAAGAGTAACCAAGGAACTACAACGAGACTCTTGCAACAGTGAGGGAGTTAACCTGAAAAGACATCTAAAAGAAGAAAGCAAATTTATAAGTGAGGGAAGAGACCCTGAAGTGAAAGTCGAGCCCTAGTTTGACACTTCTAGAAGTCACACAGGCACAAACACACATACAAACAACACAGAGACAACCCACTGACCCTGGAGATCTCGGTTTTAGCCGGAACTTGCAGCCTTGCCACTGAGCACTGAATAAGCAGCCTCTACACTGCAGCTGGGGGGACCCACATCGGGGGTAACACTGGTAGTACCTACATCCCAGGTGTTCATATGCAGACTCTTGGGGTGTTTTCCCAGTGGCTCATGCATTAGCAAGTTTTAGAGAACTGCACAAGCACACAAAAAGCTGGATCACCCACATATAGTACAGTCCCAGAAAGGGTGTGTGTGCTTGTCATCCACATTGCTCAGGGGTGGGGATGCCCCTAATTGCTTGTGTGATCCATGTGTGTGTGTGTGTGAGAGAGAGAGAGAGAGGGAGAACTCTTTGGGATCTGGTTCTTTATTAACACTTTGTAAGCAGCCAAGACTGTGGTTTATTCATCCTGCTACTCATATTGATCCTGAAAGTATAGTTCACTCTTTGCCAGCTAATTGCATGTCATTAGTAAATCAATAAAACTACTTCAGTCTTGATTTGCTTTAATTACGTAGATCAGCTTTTCCCTGTGAAAACTGGGCTAGCTTTCTTAAACTTACATATATGAGTATTAGGTAGGATGACCCAAACAAATACAAGGTAGAAATTAAAACTGAGACAAAAAGTCTAGACTAAGTATTTCAAGCACCTTCATCATTGCTCGCTAAATAAATATTCTTCTTTTTACTAAAAACATTTCACTACCTACTACTGAAGTTCAATGTTCTTGTTGCAGGGTCATAGAAGTCAGTGACTTAAACCAGAGCACATCAAAGCTCACTCCATAGTGGAGGTGGGGGGGTGGTGGGGGGTGGTGGGGGCAGGGAAATGTTTTGTATCAATTAAGGGAGAAGTATAGGCTCCAGCCTTGCTCCAAGTTAGAAAACGATTGAACTAAAAAAAAAAAATAAAACAAAAACAAACAAAAACCCCCAAGAAAAATCTAACTAAATACTAAATAGCAGCAATAAACCTTAAAAACAATGGTTCTTAAGTTCAGGATCTTTAAACTTTATAGCTGTAAGTAATTAAGAGTCCTGAACTAAAGGTTACATAGAACAAGGGGTGACAAAGCAAAGTCATCTGCAGAAGAAGAGTTTGGACCTACAGAAGGTTCAGCCACAGTCCTGCTCAATCTTCTACCCCCAGGAGAAGCATGAACTTTTTCAGCTGAATCCAAGCTAAGGAAAAACAAAGGTGAAAAATATTGCTGTAGTATTACCTCATTTTCCACCAGAAAAACTGTCCCTTGTGGTAAATTGCTAAATCTTACAGGATAAAAATACGTTTTAGTATTTTTTTTATCTAGTCATCATCTGCTTTATGGGCTCAAAAAACATATTGCTGCACAAACTTGTGAGTTCTACTCAATTGCAATCATCTGAACAATGCTTAGCTGAAATGTAGATGTGCCCAGTTTGTTACTGTTATGTGGTGTTAACATAAAGAAAAAGCAATTCATACAGTTTGTGTGCCAAAATATGTGTAGAAAAGAGAACCTTTGCTACAGAGATTCTATAACAGAAACTATGTTCAAAAGTAAATTAAACCAATTTCCAAGTCAGAGCAAATAAATATATGTTTCCTCAGATTGCAACACACTTCGGTTTTTCACTATCAAAAAAAGAGCATGGGTTCAACATTCTTTACTGGGCTCTTTTAGTTTCATAACCTGTGTGTTTGGGACTGCAAAGTTATACAGAGCACCTGAAATCCAGAAGCAACATTTGCATCTTTAGAGAGGTGAGAAAGTTCATGAGTTATCAAGAGGAATGTACAAACTATTTCACAAGCAAATTGGGGAAGATTAGAGTTTCCAGAATAAAGGACTCCAAGAAGGAAATAAGCTGTCACATTTCATCATTAAGATCTCCAGTGAAAACAATTGACCTCTGTCAAAGCACACAGGCCAAGAGAAACACTTGTTTTTCTTATTAAATTTTAATGCAAATTAATTTAGTAAGTTTTCATTCTACTAGTCTGATTTAAAAAAAGGTTTAGTCCTGAAAATCCCTCCATAACTTTAAGATGTTCTATACCTAAAGACGTGATGCTTCACATAACAGGACCCTAGGTCACTCTTGCAGAATCTACTACCCCAGCATGTTTGTCCTGGAAATCCTCTACATTAACAAAAACTTTATTCATACAGAAGATGCACAGGCTGGTTTGAGATCTGGAATTTCAAGAGTTTTAAAGTAAGCAACAATAACAAGAAAATTGCTATCTTCTGGAAAGTTAATGGAGGAACCTAAAAGTACAGGATCCTAGGGAAGTTTTGGGATTTATGAAGATAGAAGGAAATAAATATGTCTTTGCAAAAGTGACAGACAAAATTATCTACAAGACAGTACACACACGCCTTTGGTTGCCAAGTGACTTGCTTGCTTACTTCCTTTGGACACTGGAGTAACTGGGATAATTTGTGAAAAATATTTCTTACCTTGGTGTTACACATTGATTAGGAGTTATGTCTTTGCTCTTGAAAGCCATCCCTTCATCTTCCTTTTATTGTACATAGCACATTTTCCTCATATTAACAAAAGTTGCTGTCTGTGCATTCATGCATAGCTTTTATATAATGTTTGTTCATATCGGTGCCTTTCTGAATACACTTGACATTTGCCTTTCCAATGATGCAATGGAAAAACAGGACAAAAGTCCACCATGGTTTCCCTTCCTCTTTTTACCACACATACTAGCTGCATATTATCCCACCAATTGCATAGCAGAAGGATTTCATAATCCAAAAGGTGAAAGGAATGCAGAACTTATTCCTGCTACTTGGTACCATTTGTGAAAAGCCAACTAGGAAGATAGAGGAGAGCAAAGACCAGACGGTCGGTTCCTGTTCTCCAACTCTGTTTGAGACCAAAATGTCTATTGTGTTCACACTGAGTATGAACTGTCCTACTCCAATAATCCTAAATATCCATTTCAGGTATCATCAAGAGCAAGAAGTCTGGGAAGTTATTCTTCATGAATTCAGCAACAGAAAATTAAAAAACTAATTGAAACTTCACAGTATGTGTTATAGTAAAAGGAAGACCAAAAGCAGAATACAAGAGTCTGAAAGGCAAACAAACCAACCAAACCACAGTTTAGTCCTTTTCCTTCACATCATGATGTTGAATTGAATGAAAAGAATTCCACCTTAAGCATACTCAGTATGGTAATTTCTCTATTGTACTCAAATGTAAATGAGTAAACAAACTAGAATAGCTTGAATGCTTTCATAAGAGCAGTTTTGAACGGGCAAAAGGAAGAATAGGAGGGGTTGTCATCACTAAATTGCTTCTCATAAGAATTTACTATATTTTTCTGAAATACAGAATTAAGTGATCACCAAGAGACAGAACTTAATCAAATATACATTCCACCCAGAAAAGACAATTGATGTCTTCCTAAGAGGAACAAAATATGAAAAAAATAATATAAAGTAGAAAACTATTTAGCTGAATCAGTTGCTTCTGCTGCCTTAAATTCAGAGACAGAAAACATTGCTTTATGGTTATCTATTTCTGACACTTTTGGTCTTGCTTTTGTTTAAATACAAAACACAAAGTGAAAACTGTAAGCCCAGCACTCCAATTGTATTATCAGAGTATTATGAGATATTTAAAATTTAAAGAGGTATCTTCAATCTCTTCTACAAATAATACTTTCAATCTTTTGAAAGAAATGCTGTATCATAGACAAAAGAAATTAAAAAAGACCAGAGGAAAGATAAGAAAATTAATCTGATGAGAACATGGAAGACAGCAAACACAGCCTGAACCAGTCAATGGGATCAGTGAGGTGAAAGACAATCTCATTATAAATCCCTAGTCCCCTATAAGGATTTATGTCAGATTTGAGCAGGTTAAGTCATGCCTCAGTTATCCACTCCTTAAATGAGAAAAGAAATGCCTCAATTTCAGGGATTAAAAAAGTTAGGATAATGCAATTAATACTGCAAAAGTACTTGGAAACTACAAAGTAACACAAAGTATTGCTGTCTTTAAGCATGTCATAGCAAGCGGCCCATCAGAATGCAATACAAATTACTGTGAGAATAGGTGAATGGGGAATAAAGAAGATGCAAATGGGGACAAACAGCTATGGGGACAGATAAGACTCAACCAGCTAAATGCAAAGAAGTAGCATAAATCAGTAAGGAAAGTGAGTAAGCAAAGATCATTTAGAGATATATTAAAAAAATTACTACCCATGTCTCCTCCTCCTTCCCTCCAAAATTGTACTAAAGCATAGGCACACTGTACTTTTAGTCATGAAACAGACTCCCTGTATCTCCTGACAACAACCTACTTAAATAGCTGTACTTCAGTTATTGGCATGGTATTTTAAGACTAAGAGGCACTCAGATTTTTCAAAGAAAGAGTGTACCTTCCATAAATCACAGAAAACAAAGGTATAATCAGACTCGGGTGTACATTAGCTTCTTTGTGCCACCCAGTGGTTTAGACGAATACACCTTTCAGTCCAGCTGCAAACCCAGCTGTTGCTAAATGATAAATAATTTGGGGTCTATCTGAAATAAATAAATACAAAAACTCTGAGGAATGTAGTACAAGGTAGCCTCAAGACTGGAGGAGAGTAATAAGGCACATTGTATACATGTCCCATGCTGTTATTTCAAATAAAAAGGACAGGCTCATGTATTGTCTTCCATGTGATTTCTAAAACACCCCTCCCCCTTCCATTTTCACACAGTATGGGGAAACTTAGTATGTCAAGAAAGAAAAATTTATTACAGATATCTTACATGCAGCATTTTCCATAGGGAGGTTGAGACTACCTCTGAGAAGTATGGACTTAGTGAAGATGATGAAAACTAAGTTATGTTAAAAAAAAAAGAAAAGTCATAGTCTGTTAGTGTACGTTATACTGCAAAGATTAATACAGCTACGGTTTAAGAGCGAGAGTCAGATTTCTACATAATGCTTTAGCCTACTTTCTAAAGAGCTTTATCTGGTCATAGACTGAGATTTGAGCTGTCTTGAAAATCTGACTCAATAAGGTTGCTTTTAGAGAGAAAAACATAATTAGCTTATTTACAGTCTGAAACAAACTGCAATCAAATACAAAAGAAGATCCATTCATTAAAACTGAGTTGCATTCACTTTCATTATGTATGAATTTGCCTAATTGCTTGTATAATTCCATTGTTCAAAGGTAAGTAGATTTAAAAGGTTGAAATACAAGTATTAAGAAAGGCAAAGACTTTTATGCTATAAATAAGAAAACTTCAACAGAGGACTACATAAGACTCAATTATTCATATCACATTTGAAAATTACATTCAGCTGTTGTTTAAAAAAAAAAATAAGTTGATGGGTTAGTTTGTAGTTATTGTTAGAACACGGAATATTTTTTTTCTTTTCAATTATCAATGTTATAGTTAAAAATGTATCTCCTTAAGCAACATTGTAACTGTATCAGGGCAAGTGAAAAGCACAGAATAACTCTCCCTGTCTTTGCTATCTGAAGTACCACTAATATAATAAATTCCAATCACAATCTCACAAAATGTTTGACGCGGGCGTTTCTTTATTTGTGCTTTGTGGAAGAGTCAGTCACCTGGTAAACATACCATGCCTGATGAATGAAAAGGTACAACATAGACTATTTACACTCCAGAGTTTTTAATTTTGAAATTAGAAAGGAAATATGACTTTCTTGTACTATTGTTTTGGAGGATTTTTTGGAAGGGGGCATGGGTGCAGAGGTGTGTTTTGTTTTTGCCAAGTCAGTAGGTTGGGAGTAGGGAACTGTGACAGCAATATCACTGAAAAGCTAAAAAGCAGAGCAGTAGACCAGCAAAAAGAAGGGTCATGAGTCTATCCTCCAACAGCATTTAACATATCTCATGTGGTTATTTAATGCAGAAGAGAAGTAGGAGCAATTGCAGTGGCAGTAGAAAAGGGGAGTTGGCTGGTAGAGTGGCAGCATAAGTAGAAACACAAAGAATTAGATGTTACTAATATTCTATTGCTTTTAATGAACTAATTTGGATTTTAGATAGATATTCTGTCAGGGTAACAGGCTCTATTTTTCATAAGCAGTAAGTCTGACCTAGTACTGGAGTTTTTCTAACTTTGAATGCAACCTGTTCTGGGTGTTAATTATGTACCCTATTCCTCTGCTAAAGAAAGGGAGAGTGAAGACACAAGTGAGTAGTCTTTTCACAGTTTAATTAAAGTAAATTCTTCTTAATTCAAGCACTTTGTCACAGCTACACTAATTAACCCCAGACACAAACACAAGAAAAAGTGGGAAAAACAATTTGATGGTAGGAGGTTAAATGAAAACTAAGATTTTCCCTGCTTTTCCTCTAAGCCCTGTTTGCCTCTCTCTCCTGGCTGTCTTTGCACCCACTTTTCTTGGGGACCCCAAAGGGATTTTGTCATTTGTTTGTTTGCAGGACTAGGAACAGTCACATTAACCTGTCAGCACTAGTATCCGCAGGCTCCTCCAGCAGCAGGTTTTAAATATAAACAAAACTCCTTCAATCTGTTGTTTAATCAATCAAATAGCAATACTGATTGAGGCCAGATGTATCCCAGTTTCCTTTTTGATTAGTCCTAGGACAGTTAAAGCAGAAAAGGAGGCATATGAGAGATGTTGATTTTAAAATGTGGAAAAGTATCAGGGATTTTGCAATTATGGCTTACAATTGTCCCATTTAAACAAATGCTGTGTCAAAATAGAAAATAAAACAGACTCCATGAGTTACTATCTCTGAATATATTTACACTTCTGTTAAACTAATCTCTACTGGTATAATGTAGGTTATGCACCAGAATAATTTCAGCTCAGGGAATTTTTTTCTTCTTTGTTAAAATGTCAAACTTCAAGTATATTTTAATACCGAAAATTTTTCTTGCAACTTCTTACACACTCACATGTGTTTCTATAATATGCACTGTCTTCGATTGTTTTACTCAGGCATAGTGATTCTTTACATGTAAGTTTATGTAAGCCCATCGCTATGATACTGTTGTAACTGGAGATACGTGCTACCAGTCAGAGGCATGACTGGTTGTGACTGCTTTTCATCAGACTTTTCTCTTCTTTGCAGTTTATTTATCATAGTCTACTAAACTTCTGTTTATCTCTTGTCAAAATCTGTGATATATGAAATTGAATTCAAAATAATTCCCAACTAATTCTATACTTTATAACTATAACTAGCTTCTAGTCAGGTTAAGCCCTACAGTCTTCTTTCACTATGAAAGTTAGGATATAATAAACAACTTTACAAAATACATGTAATTGCCTTATAAATTTAGTTCCTTATTAGTGAGAACTGAAGCACTTGTCTGTACTCTTAATCCAAACTACATTTCAAATGCCTTGAACAGTAAGTGGGATCAATGTAACAAGGGCCAGGAAAACCTCTTTGTCACACAAACTGATTTGAAACCTTCTGCTGAGATCTATTATGTCCTAAGGTATACCTACAGAATGACATAATAAAAATTAATGAATCACAATGATTTCTCCTGAGAAGCTTGTGGACTTGTATTAACAGAAATTCTATAAATTAATTCTCCTTCACATACTGTCTCTTTCACAAGTTGCTTAACTTTTTCTCCTCTTCTTTACACAAAACCCTCACTTGAATTTCTAAATTATTTTTTCCTTTCTGATTCTTGTAGTACCAGAAGTATCCATTTCCTCCCGAAGGTTAACTGAAGGTTAAAATATTCTTTTCAAAATTTGTTAACACAGTAAATTGGCTTTTCACATTGCAAAAGCCCAGACTTCCTGGAATTGAAGCTTTTTGGTTCTGTCTTTTACTTTCCAGGAAGGCAAGTCATTACACTGCATAAACATCCAGTGCATTCACAGATTCCTTGCTTTAGCACATTAGTGATGTTCTCTCCTAAATGAAGGTACAAAATCTTAATGCTGGAAATCTCTACAAAAAAGTTTTTTTATAGTCCAACGAGTGTGGTTATATTTGCCACTGCTGGGGGCAGGCATCAGGCTGTTTTGGGTCTCAAGGGGTGGCTGAGCTGCCCCTGGCCTGGGCAGGGCTGAGCTGGGTTGACCAGGCGCCCCGTGGCCAAGCCCCATGGCCCAGCCTGGCTGAGCTCCAGCTCTGGGAGCGCTGCTGGGGAAGAGGCTGACAGCCCAGGCAGCGCCTGCCGGACAAATGACCCAGGGGATATTGGAGGGCTGTGGAGCAGAGAATCCTCACTGTGTCAGGGTTTTTGGTACCTGTCACTGTCACCACCCTGGCCCACACAGAGCTGTGCCCTGTGGGGAGAGGGACTGGCTCAGCCTGCACCAGGTCCTGCTTCTGCTGCTCCTTGATAGTCTTCTCCCTGCCCAGACATTTCTCTGCTTTCTCCTTTTCATGCCTTCAGTGTGCTGAGAAAACAATGTACTGGTCAAAGATTACTACACATTTACAGATATTAGAAGTATTTTACAAGGCCCAGCTATGGAGCCAGGCTCTTAGTTCAAGCTGTAGGGCAGCACTTCCCAAGCTGGAGATTGTACCAGTGACAAGTGGAGTCACCAGTCTGGCAGAAATTCAATGGTTTATGTCAGCATTTCAGATTGCAGACCTGATGAGAGTGGCAGGCGCAGTAGGAAAGGATGGAAATTATTTCTGTGGAGCATGATGGTTTTCACTCTGGAGAGCCTCTGTTCAAACCTGAGTCACAGGAAGAATGGCTGCTATTTTCACAAGTATGTGAAACAGTACTTCATCTTCTCACCTCCTCCCCACTGCTTGGCTACCGCTCCTGCCCTTAAGGGAAACTGAACCCCCCATGCAAGTGAAGCTTTAGCCTACTTGGAATAAGGGCCATGCTCACTGGTCCCTAATTGAACCACTTCCTTTCACAGCATCAGTATTTTCAGTTTCTCCAGTTCAGCTTGTTAACTTCATGAGTTCTATGTCATGGCCAGTAGCATATCTCGCCATTTCCTCTGACAGTGTGTCTGTATCCCTTTAAATGCACCACATTACCACACTCTGCCCATGGCAAGGAATATTACTTAGAAAGGAATCTGTTGTAAATATTTGTTGTGTTGAAGTTTTTGCTATAAATCTGCCACAGCATCACTGTGGGGTTTGTCTTGGGTTTAGGAGGTCTCAGGAGCTTGATACACCTTTCACAGACACTGCCTTGGAGAGCACTGCCTCTTGAAATCATCAGACTGTAGGTGCTACCAGGCAACCTGACTAAGCAACTGGTGCAAGATGTCTTTTTTTTTTAAATCCATCTAGAGCTATTGCCATTCACATGCTAACACAGATCTACAGCAGCTGAAGACTGATGAGCTTACAAAGACAGGAAGATGTGACACAGAAACTCCTTGAGAACTAGAGGAACAATCTAACACTGATCCTAGAAGCAACTTTGTAATCTGATCAAATGAACAGTTATGTATGCCTAAAGAGAATGTCTTCAGAGAAAGGCAGTCTCATCCAGCACAGTCATCTATGCATCACTTTGGATTTAACATAATACCAGAACAGGGTCCTGTTCTGACAAAGCTACTTGATATTCTAGGTCTCCCCTTTACCCCTAAAAGTTTGGGGGTTGTACACTTATGGGAAAAGATGGTGTTTGAAAACATGCAATGACTTTTTTTCCATTTAGGATAAATAAATCCTCTGTCTAACTCTGCTGGATACAGCCTGAATAAACTGTTGAAATTCATAAAAGACATGACAGAAAAATACATAATGGGAAGATCTGAAACTGCTGAGGAGCTAAACAAGATCACTGATTCAGCAACTGAACCCCTCCTAGTATTTAATAAAAGACATAGTTTATGTCAAACATTACCCCAATAATTCATCAATTAATTTGGCAATAAAGGTGTCAAAAACACCTGAGTAGAACATGCAGCACAACTTAGATACTTCAGTGCCTTAGCTACAATACTCAATACTTCATTAAGACCCATGAGAAATATGAGCAGATTTCAGCAGAGGTGGAATTTCACCCAAGATCAGCCCAAAGCTCGTCTTTTTCTAATCAGCATTTACCGCTTATTCAGTGTGCACTGCTCCATCTCTGAAGAGACTGGATGTTTATTTGACGTTGATCACATGCCTTTTCTTCTTGAATGGTAATGAATAATTGCCCAGGAGACAGAGATTATTCAAGAAATGGAATTTAGCACAGAAAATGTAATAAATATGCGCTGTCCCAGGATGTTTGCAGAAGATGTTCGTATAGCTAATTCTCTAAGCAAACCTCTTAGTTTATAAATTTAAAACATTCCCATTTCCTCAGAATGTGCATACATCAATTTCTTTAGAGAGCATGCTATTACTACAATATGTATTCCATATGAGTTTTTAATTGAAAATGTAATAGAAATTTTAATATTCTGAATGCATAAAAATCTCAACATTAAAATGCGATTGGTGACACTTATAAGCCTCTGGCCAAAGCACTGTAGTCACATCCCTTCCTATCTTCTTTTCCTTTCATTTCCTTCACTTACAATGTAATGTAAAGATAAGCTAATATTAATTTACAATGGAACATTTCTGTATTAGAGATTATTTGCATTAATTGCTTGCCCTGAGTTGTGTTCATGTCTTCTTACACTTTATACCAATGGCCCTTTTGGATCATAGCTACATTGAAGAAATGCATACAGTACAAAAGTGATAGGTTTCTGCCACATTAAGAAAAACTGATTCATGTTGTATCTATAGATCAAAGGCAAGTAGGAAAAAGAGAGCTACATACAATTAGATGGGAGTCGGACAGAGGGCAGTCAGAAGCTACTGCAAAATTTTGCCATGGGAGGTGAAGCATATTCCTTGAATACCACTAAGCAATTCTTTTCAAACCATTCCTTCTGTATACTTAACACTCTACACACAGAAATAAATGTATGCTTAATTATGGCTGTCCTCTTTCTTTAGGTCAACTAGTTTTTAATGGTATCCATAACATTTCCAGTAATTCTACTATACCCTCCTTTTTCAGGCTTCATATGTTATAGCTTCTCTCCTTGTGAAAGTTTAAAAGTTCAGCAACAATTGCTTGATTAATTACTTTAATTATTAGCTTATGTCTCTTAGTTTTATGAAGTATTGACTTTCAATCAGAGGTTCAATTATGATTCTATGACACCTTATGAAATGGAAAAAGAAGGTTAAAATAGGATCCTTTTCTAGGAATTTACAAACTCATTTATATTCACAGGTTTGCACTTTCCTATTTTTCATCTTGCACCGAAGATACTTTGCTATTCACTGCTGAAAGAATGTCAATATTAGAGAATAAGTAATTGAACCTCTCAATGAGGGCAAGGCACAGCAGCAGAGAAGAAAAAAATATCTTAGCAGAAGGAAAAGTTACTGTCAGTAGGACATTAGGCACCTTAATGCCTTCGGGAGATAGTTGGTATTGCTCTACCAGAAAAGATCCTGAAGATTCAGCTGGTTGCTCCTGCACCAGATTGTCTTCCCTGTTCCTGCTCAGAGACTACTGCCCATTGCCCAGCTGTGCCAGGTCAGTCTCATGTTTAAGCTTAAAAGCTTTTGGCACTTTTTTGCCTCCTGTGGGACCCCTGTGGAGTACACATTACAAGACTGAGGAGGTCAGGAATGTAGAAAACTAAGAGCTGGGCAAGCATACCTGCCACAAAACCTTCAGCCCTCAAGTTTGCTCGTGCTGCTCTGCCACAAGATTTCTACCTGGCACTTTCTCATAATACTCTGACTCATGACTTGGTTTTCATGGTTCTGAATGAGTCCCTTGCAGTTCAGTGAGGAGAAACATGCAGGGCTTGTCAATCACCAACACTGTGTCGGGTTAAAGGCATGCTTTCTTTAATTTTACACACATGTCTATCATATTCCATGGAGTGGGAGAACAATATTTGCCAGATTAACCTAAATTAATTTGTACTACCAGGCAAGATTTGGATGGAACATAGGATATGTTTCAGCCTGCTGAAATGAAAAATCAAATAAGTAATTACCAAATTTAAAATAAAATAAAGAAAGAAGAATTATGTGCTTTGCCTTTTTGAACTGATTTCCAGCACATCTTCTGGATTTTACTGAGCTAAGGACTGACAAGGACAATTCCATATTCTTAGAGCTGCATGCCATTTTTTCAGCAGTGACTTCTCCTTGTAGAATAAATCCCAAATGGGAATCTCTAATGCGAAGAAACTTCCTTATGAACTCCTTCATATAGTGAGAATTCCACTGTGCATAAAACACCCTGGGGACTTCCTGTAACTTATTCATAATTTCTTTTAATTAGAATATTAACTTATGTTCCTTTTATGAATGTAAAGCTGTCTGACATGGCATAGATTTTGCAGAGCAGAGAGGTTTTTGAAATGCCATCTTAATCCTCAGAGGCCAAACATTGTTAGCACCCAACTAATTAGCCATCCACTCAGACATAAAAATGAATCTGTCTTTGATATAATGTAGGGGTGAAGAACTGTATCATAACTGACTTCATCCAAGTTCAAAGCTTATTTCTTTACTATTTAACTTTAGAACCAATTATACAAAAATTTTGAAGTGGAAAGAAAGCTTTTTGTTTACTGGTGATCACCTGCTACAGCAGGTAACCAGGCAGGCCTGCACCAAACCAGACCCAGGGCTGCAGCCTTCCATGCTGGAACACCTCTCTCACAGCAGGCATGTCTCAATTTAAACACTGGGAAAATATTTTTGAGAGATGACTATCACTGAGCTAAATCAAAGCTCAGACAAGCCCTAGAGAGATTTTACGAAGTACCTGACTATTAGCACCACCAGCAATCCAGCTCTAGGCCTCCCCTGAGCAGAGGCTGATTGCCAGCTAAATGGTGTCAGTGTCTGCAGGGGCTTGTGTGGTAGATTAATCGAATCCAGAGTGTTATAATCAAACCCTCTTTCACTTCAGTTGTTATCAGTACCACTGAAAGGCCAAGTCACTTTCTCCACTATGTTACATACTCCCAACTCTCTCAAGGTATTTTTTACTGTCTATAGTAAAAGATGAAATGATCAAAAGCTAGATCTTTAATACTATAGATACAATATCTATATTTCAGGTTAAAAATGAACCAGATGTTACACATACGTCTCCTTACAGATCGTTTGAATTGCAGCCACATAATTCAGGTTGTAATTAACAGCTATTTGATATTTTTCAGGATTTTTTAATTCACCATGCAAACCCTAGCATTTCTTCACCAAATGAGCAAGGTCTGTGCACTAAAGTACAAGCTAAAGTTTAAAGCATAAAGTTCTGAGAAAAAACTTTTACTTTATGAGAACAAACAGTGTGTCAGTTGGAAGTGGTGTTCATGTCAGTTTCCTAAAGTGCCCTGTTAAGGTGCAATTGATTACTAATGAATGCATACAGTTTTTTACTACAACAGAATAGGGAATGCCTTTTCCCTTTGACTTGAATTGAACTTAAAATATTAGACCAACATATAAACCACGCACAGGTCCCTGGTTTCCTTGCACTCTTGTAGAGGAAACGCTTATGTCAAGCATCATTGATATTTAAGATTCTGTAGATCATGCTAGGTAGCGTTAATATAATGGTCAACAGCTTTGATAGGATGAAATTTATAATTGCAACAAGATGTTAAAAAACGCAAGCAGCTTAAATCTTATCTGCAAAAATACCCCAGGACCCTCACAGAATGAAAAACAACTCAGGAGACATAGTTTAACTTGCATATACCTTGCTAGAAAGATAGATCTCATAATGTAACTTCATGTCCCTGAGAAGTAGCTGCATGTATACCGGTTAATTTATTCCAGTGGAAGAAATTTTATTTTCATAGTATTTAGCAAGTTCAGAAAGTTAAAATGACAGATTTGAATTAAAATGGCAAATAATTGTAATAGATACATTTTCCTGCCCTGACAGGAAAGGATAGCTAATAGTAGCAAGGCCTAAAAGAATGCTGTAAGTTTAAAGAAATGTTGGTATAACAGGTTGTAATCACAATGTGAGCCAAAAGTAAATTATTTCTAATTTTCAATTAGATACTGTAAAAACTGAAAAGATGTTGTTAAGCAAAATCTTAGCAAGATACTTTTCTTTACAGGTATAACATTGAAATCAGCTGCTGGAAAGAGAAGCAATCTGTGCTGAGGAGAAAGCACACTTGTTTACTCTTTACAGCTGTCCTAGGTTAACCCCAGGCAGCAGCTCAGTCCCACACAGCCCCCCCCTCCATGGGATGGGGAAAGAGTTAGAAGGGTAAAAGAGAGAAAACTTGTGGGTTGAGATCAAGACAGTTAAATTGGTAAAGCAAAAGCCGCACATGCAAGCAAAGCAAGGAATTAATTCACTACTTCCCATCGGCAGGCAGGTGTTCAGCCATCCTCAGGAAAGCAGGGCTTTATCAAGAATAACAGTATTTGGGAAGACAAACACCATCATTCCAAACACCCCCCACACCTCCTTCTTCCCCCAGCTTTTATACAGAGTATGATGTCATATGGTATGGAATATCCATTTGGCTAGTTTGGGTCAGCTGTCCTGCCTGTGTCCCCTCACGACTTCTTGAGCCCCTCCAGCCCTCTCACTGGCAGGGTCTGAGAAGCTGAAAAGTCCTTGAGACTTCAAACACAACCTAGCAACAACTAAAACCATCAGTGTGTTATCAACATTATTGTCACACTAAATCCAAAACACAGCACTGTACCAGCAACTAAGACAACTAACTATCCCAGCTGAAACCAGGACAGCAAGGTAGACTGGGAGCTTCAAGTCCACCACAGCCCTTGCAAACAGGGCCAAGCAGTCACAAGCACACAGCGCATCACTTACAATGACTGAAGATGGAATATAGGAGGAGCATGGTTTGGTTAAGTGTAACTGGCAGATGCTGTAGAGGAAATAATGTGACATACATAGGGAGTTAAGAAGGACAGTAAGCCACGGGGAGCACTTCTGCAACTATTCAGCCAGAAAAAGCACCAAACAGTATACATTTGTTGACTTCAAGATAAGAAATTGCCGTAATAGGGACAAAACTGATAAAATAGAGATCAATTTAGTCAATACAAGCAAAATATGATTGAAATTCAGAGCAAACTATTTAAATCAACAGTCTTCCATTTGCAATAACCTTCCAAAATGCAAAAGATAAGAAGAGTTTAGTACAATTCTTTGCAAACAGCAATGCACCACACACACAAATAATGATTAGAGAAAATGGAAAAGATGTACATGTTGAGTTAAAACTTATGGTCTCAGCAAACATAGAAAACAATAAGCAGTGCTGTATATGGGAATGCATTTGGTTCTCTACAGGCAATCACAACATCCAAGAAAGGATGATCAGATGAGAACTTACAAAAGTAATGCCACATTCATACATATGTACAAGTACTTTGTGAAAATGTGATATGAGTGAATGTAAAGCCTGCCAGACAGCCAGTGAATCAACACCTTTCAGAATGTCTGTGGAAAGAACACAAGTATGATTAAATTCAGGGTCATCTTATGGTACTTAGCCAAAAGCTACTTTTTGCCTTAAGGTGGCAAGATGAAGATTTTAAAGTGTCCTTATGTCCCTTAAGCCCTTAAAACCTCCAGCTCCTTTTCTTCCCTCCCTCCACTTTACCTGAAGGATTCAGGGTACCCCTTTGTTTGCCAAGTTTATGTTCATTAATAACAGCCTAGAAAGAATTCTGTACACCTGGCAAAGCAGAAAATCACAGAGTATTTCAGAAGGAGTTCTGGAAACATTTTCTTCATACAAAAAATGGGTTCTCCCAGCAGAAGTAAACTGAGAATAATGTTTTAGTATTATGGGCTGTGTCGAAGGTAATGTACAAAACAGGCAAACCCATATTTTTTAAACATGTTATTTGTTTCAAAATGTTCACTCAGCATTAATTAGGACTCAAGCTGTTGGCTTCCAATCTTGAGTTCAGACTCCTGCTCACCCTTTGACACCCACTGGGGCCTGTTATTCCCATTATAAACAGCCATAAATCTCACCAACTCTAATGGGTTTATTGCAGTCCTGCATATGCATCGGGGGGGGGCGGGGGGAACGGGACGGGACGGGACATAAATGTCTCTACTTGTGCCTTCTGATACCCATAATTGGTTAGTAACTTAATGAGATATTATTTCTAAACCAGCAAAAAACAGTAGGTGTTTTTCTATGCCCTTTAACATGATTTAGTGAGATTTTCAGCTGAAATCATTCTAGATTTCAAATGTGGTTAGTAATTTTTTCAGGCAAACTAAATGCCAACTTCTATCTGAAGACAGTAGAGGCAGGAAGTAAGGGAGAGCTTATGAAAACTTTCTCCTCATTCTGCTCCCTAAAGGACACTGAAAATAAAGCTCTGTCACCATTAAAGTGAGTATATAAATGGATCAATGAATTTGAAGAGGAAGAGGTACAGCAAAGCATGATCCACAAAAGATTTTTTTTCTCGTGAAATATGAACAAAAAAGCTTGTTTCATTAGAACAGAAAAGCAAAGGATAAGGAAGAATAAGATTGCTGTCTTCAGACACAAGGAAATGAACACAAGGGAGAGAAAACAACCACTTGAGCTAAAAAAGGATACTGGCACAAGAACAAACGGACATAAAATGAACATGAATAAATTTAGATTTAATTTACAAACAGGCTCTGAGCCTTCCTACCTATTGAATTTTGAAATGGTCTTTCATTGAAAATAATGGAGACAAGAACTTAAATGCTTACAAGAAAATTCAGTTTTTAAAGCAGTTGAATAGCATAGTGCTTGCAAGGGATTGATTTCATAACCTAGAAGCTTCCTCCCTACCTTATCTGTGTTCATATTCCTTCCCCTTTCTCTCCCCACTGTGGAGAGCACAAAAGTGGAAGTTATAAACACAGTAAAGAAAAAAAAAAAAAAAAAAAAAAAAAAGGCCTTTTAATAAGCAGAACTTAGTGACACACACATAGTTATGAGGGATAATGGATGTTTGCTACAAAGATGCTATTAATTAATAACACTTTTATTTGACCTAACTATAACTCTGAAATAAAATACCATTTAAAAACTTTTATGTCTTGGTACGCCTCTTGGTATGAATTCACAGTCTCATTCTCAGGCCATGACAAACATTGTCCTGCTAACTGAAAAATTTATTTTAAGGGTCAATAGGACCTGGCACAGTGCTATTTAAACAGCAAATATATCTTTTTATACATTTATATGCAGATTAAAATAATCAGGGTGTTTTGGTGGCAGTAATTCCACTTTGTGGATGTCATCAAACTGCTGATATTTACCATTTGAAAGAAATGAAATTAATGACAGGACTTAAAAGTGTTGAAGTACTATAACATTAGCTCTATACTATAGCTGCTTGAAAAGACATAAATACCATTAAAACCCACTGATTGATCTTTTATAAATTACAGCTGAATGTAAAACAATGCTCAAGTTAATTGACTTTGCATTTTCAGCAAGTACTTTGCCAAGTAATTATTATTTATCTAACAATGGTTTCAATGCAAATTGATGGTGCCTATTTGCTATTAATCTGAAGTCATTGCAAAATACAAATAACAATTACTTTCTGAAATTACCACAAAAACAAAGAGAAAACAATTTTGACACTGGTTTACCCATTCAATTTATAAAAAGGAAACAAACAAAAGACCAACCCTAAATATTACTGTTTATCATTCTTCACTGGCAAATTGCTATGCTAAAAAATAACAAAGATAAATCAAAGGAAAAAAACCCAACTATATATGTGCACATTCCCATTAAAACAGATGCATCAAAGATCTATATGTGCTGCAGTATCTTAATGATCCCTCATGCCTCTCAAGAATATTCCTGGGAAAGCTGCCGGATCTTGAACAGTGTTGTACTTCCCAGCCAAAGGGTTCACCAGACCATGGAATACCAAATTGTGTTCAGAGGAGGCAACTACGTTTAGAACATTAATTGCTTTTCTCTGGGGGATTGCATTTAAAATACCTAGGGGAAGATTTAAAATAGCATTGGGAATGATTGGTTCAAATTAGTAAAACATTTGCTGGGAGGTTATATCCTATCATCAGCACCTGTCATTGGATATAATCTTTTGATAGTAATAAAGCTGAAATATAGAGAAGGATCACTTTGCCCATGCCCTTTGAGCTACTCAAGTTTTGTCAGACACACTGACGACCACCAAAACTCAGTTGTAATACATACTAGTAAATAGCCAACTACCAGTCAGAACTTAGATGAGGACAGAATAATTACTTGGAATTCAAAATTAACAGTAGGGAGAGCAACCTCATTCTTAAAGGAATGATATAGGTTAATAACTGCATATAATCAATGACTCACTATATTGAGATACTGGTTATATAGGGCCACCCTTAAAATAAGGAAAGGACACAATACATAGCAGTTTTTACGGATCAATGACCTAAACAGATTGCCTTGCAACTTCCTTTTGGTCCAGCCTAGGATATGGGAGCAGGAGGATCAACCATCTAACACTGCTCTAAACATAGCCATAGCAACTCAGGGGAAAGCCATACTGAAAGATTCACCTGCACTCAGTACTATAGGAGTATCCCTTCAGGGCTGTGATCCTACTGTCACTTTAGGTTGGTATATTCACCTGTTGATGCTAAAAAGAACAGTCCTATAGTGACCCATTCACCCCCACAATTCTCATTCAGCCAGGCCAACAGCTGTGTCTTGAGCCAATTCAGGGAATTAGTCCGGGTGAAAACCTGTTATTTTCCGTTTAGCCATAGGCTGGCTTCCCTCTCAGTGCACCTGCTCTGACCTTGCTCATTTCATAAATACACTACATACTACAAACTTCCTTGCATACTGCAAGTCAAAATTCAGTCTTTCTCTTTCTAGGAATCATTTTTAAATACCTTATTTTGACACTTCTGAGCCTTTCCTTTGTTTAAAGGATTTCTAACTTCCCTTAAATCTTCCAGAAGAAAAGAAAGAACCTATCTCAACTGTGTCGGCCTTTGCAATTTCAGTTATTTGGTAAAATAGCTTCTTTTTCAATTGGCTGTAGTAACCTGTATGATAACTTTATGTTACCCAGTCAGCAAAGGCATAGATTCATTTTGCAATGTGGCAATCATCTCCAAGACAACATATGAAATGCTAAATCATTCAGGAATAGATAACTCAAGGTATAGAAAACTCTAACCAGAGTCTACCAGATAAATCTCTGAAAAAAAAACCCCAAAACCAAAGACAGTTGCACCAAAGTCTTGAATAGTCATTTATTTCTATTAATATACCCACAGTGCAATATGTATTTGTCGTGCAATTCATCCCTGACATTGTGTAGTTGAATTAGCTGTGCATTTGACTTCATCTAACCAATTATACAGACACCAGACTGAATTTACTGTTACATACAAAATAAGTAACCAACACTTAGAATAGATATAGAAACCGAAACGTCTTTTCTGAGATAAAATAGACATATTCAGAGACAGGATACAAAAACTCCAGATGAGTGGGTATTTCAAATACTGTCCCAGTGGGTATCAGAGAATACACGCTATGATCATTGGTTGCATTGCTTTGCCAGATGAAACCTGACCATTGTCTGAAAAAAAACCACCAAACACCAAACAGAACACAGAGTTTTATATGCAAGTCAATAATGTAATATAAGAATTATTTTAGAATTTTAGCTAGCATTGCAAACAAGTTGTTAGATTCCAGTCTTAATGAAGGAACAATTAGGGGTATCTCACTATTGGTACTTCATTGGCA
This sequence comes from Falco biarmicus, assembly GCF_023638135.1. Lineage (NCBI taxonomy): Eukaryota > Metazoa > Chordata > Aves > Falconiformes > Falconidae > Falco > Falco biarmicus. Next base: position 105,152,087 of record NC_079289.1, on the reverse strand, counting down.
TTTCTGATTAGTTGGACAACTGAACAAGAGGGAGCAAAAGGAGGTTTCCTTGGTTCCTTCCCTTTCTCTTGTGTCTATACAGGCAGGGTTGGATGTAGGCTGAGAAAATTCTGTTTGAAATAATGCTTCCACAAAGTGGAAATAATTTCTCTTTTCTTGGCCTTTCATGCTGTGAAGTATTTAGTATTAATAATTTCATCCTAGAAAAAAAATCACTGCAATCTGGAGATTTCTAAACATTCATGCTTTGATTCATCAACCAAATTCACTGCATGAAAAGCCTGGAAGAACAGTTTGTTTTCTTCTACAGGTTTTCTTTTTTTCATAATAGTTATTCAAATGCATGGTACTAACATACGGTGCTGGACAATCTTCCTGGCATAATATGTACAGTATTCACATATCTGTATGTTAACTAAAATATTCAGTCCAGATTAACTACTACTGCACTGCTCTGGATATATTTTAGTACTGTGGAAGGAATATTGATGTACATTATGGCCCAGTGTAGGTTGCAGGTGTATTGAATCACATGATATCAAACAAACAAACATTCCACCCACCACCACCCCACCCCACTCCCTCCGCCCAGATACAAATACTAAAGGATCTTCTTTTGCACTGAAACTAATTTATGGCATAGAATATCACATTAAAATTATTTTAAAAATAAGGTGGCATTATACCTAAAAATATGTAATGATTTAAGGATTGCTTAAGTCCTCCTAAGCTTGAAAAATCAGTTATACACTCATAGTATTGGGATTTGACTCAGCCTATGCTGTAACAAGGACTAACTTTTAACCATAAGAGAATTGGTGCTATGTTGCTGGAGTACTTCATCAGGTGGTGATTTAGTTCAATGACACAGCATTATGGGGAGAGATTTGATTTGGAGATTGAATTTTTTCAGGCTGCTCTTCGGAAGGTCTACAAGACTGAGGACAAAAAGAAATAAGATTTTCTATCTGAATCTATGCTTGCATTCTGTTTGGTTCTCTTGCACCATTTCTAACATATCTGTATAAAGAGGACAATGATGTAATGCAGCAGCAGACTGCTGAGGTAATACTATGAATAACTCTCATCATGTTTTTCTTTCAGTTGTTCAGCTTAACTCTTCTGAAGTGCAGACCAGATTTCTGATTTCTTAAAAGCTTTGTACAGAATTAGACTGTTGGGATATTATCTGTAAAACTTAGGTGTTCAGATGTCCTTCTAAGCTTTCCTAAACAGAGTACCTTTCAATATCTTAGTAATGGCATAGTTCAGCTTCACAGTTGCCCTTGAAACAATTTCTACAATGCATGTAACATAAATAGCATAACTTGCCTGAACTTGCAATGAGGCGATTGATCAATTTGTAAAGCAGAAATCTCTTGACTGTACCTAAAGTAAGACAAATCCTGTGACTTGCTTCTAGCAGCAAGTTTTTCATTCAGACATTATTTGGCAAATCCAGGGATCTGACATTAAAGCTTATACTTGTAAGCAGAGCTGATTTTATGCTAAAATAATCTGAAATTCTGTTAGGTGGTCATCCTTGAGTTGGTTTGTTTGTCTGCTTTTCTGCAAAAAACAGCCATTGGTTTAGCACATTTTCATTCCACTTTCATTCTCAAGATGTTAAGCGTGATGGGCCAGCCGACTTGCACACAGTGAAAAATTTCTGTACAGCTTCAGAAGCAAGTCCTAGTCTAACAGCTCCCATACCAGTTCTACTAGTTTTAGCAGTTTCCATCAAGGGTGGAAACTTTTTTACCAGGGTACCCTGTCACGTAGTCTACAAGTCTGTGTGTCTGTAAAGAAATGAAGAGAGTCTCTAGACATAGATACTCCTAGCTCTTGATTTATCACATAATCTGTCTCTCATATCAGGCTTTCCTGGAGCAAACATCTAACTATGTCTGAAGGGAGCTATGGTAGGTAGCCATAAACTCCTCTAAAGGGACAAGGTGAAACAAGGACTGTGGGTTTTATAAAGCTCAGCATGATAATTCTAGGCATATCCCATGTAGTCCAAATAAAATCCATCCTCACCTCATGTTTCTCTCCCTTTTGGGCAAACAGCATTAAATGGAGAACTGTAACTCATGCATGATTCTCTGACATGAAAAGTTTGTGAAGGACCTGTACACTATGGTCAAAACACCCCATAAATTGTAATATCACTGAGATCAACATATGATATAAGATATTTACATTTGTATGTTGGGTTTTTTTCTTTAGAAATGTTTAAAGTTAATTGCAAGTCAACTAATAAAGGTATGCACAAGGTACTCTTCCTATTGGGATGGCATCTACTCGTCCCAGAAGGATATTACTGCAATACACGGCAGGAGTGTTTCATTATGCTGTATGACATAGTGGGCACACATCTATATGTCAGTGCACAAACATATACAGTTAAAATGTTCCTTGTCCATTTCATAAGAAAGAGGTGCCAAAAAAGAATTCTTTTCTTGTCTTCTTTTCCTCTGAAAAATACCTAAGAGCACAAAAGCATGGCCAGAAGTTCATCAAACTTGGGATCTGTTGGCCCTGCAGGAGGAATGAATGCAGAAAAACTAAAGCCTTAAGAACCATCCTGCTTACAGGCAACATCTAGGCTGCAGGCGTGACTGCCCTCACTGAGCTTAGCTATCATCATGTTATATCATAGCTTTTAGTGTGACAAACATTTTTCTGGAGGGCAATTTAATTGTTTCTGTACAGAAATAAAGCTGCTTTGTGGGTATAGATTTCATGATATAGTCTCATCAGGGCAAGTAAAGTAGACCAACTCTAAATGCCCTTTTCAGTGTGAAGAAAGACTGCAGACTCAAGATGGTTAATTTTTTTATCAGAAAGTCACTCCACAAAGCAGATGCTCTGACAACCTAAACACTTTCAGCTGTTAAGAGTAATTCATGAAGATTTAAATTGCAATGATACTATTTGTATCCCTTTTGGCTTCCTATACATCTGCATCATGGCAAGTGGCATATCTATAGTAATTCTAATTCAACCTGTCACACAACTGCTTAACTTCATTTTGGGTATTGTGTCCTACACATCAGGAGAATGATCCTAGTCTCTAGGATTCAAAAGCGGAAAACAGATGTCCTGATTTGTGATCCTTTGTAACACAATATCCATGGAAGCTTAGAAATGAGCTAGAATGGTGTTCAATCTTCCGTCTTGTTTTATTCTATTTTGTGCAGTTTTTTTCTTCAAGTTTTGAGTGATATATGAAAGCCCATAAAATTGGACAGAAGATACACGTAAGTGGCATTCAGGTTTCATTTCTAAATGGGAACTTTGCCCTTCTGTGAATCTGATAAATGTACCTCTCTGCCAGCCATTTCCTCTGGTAAAGCTTTTAAAAGGGCTTTTACCAATCACTACTGGCATTCCTAGAAAAAAAAGTTGTGTGCAGCATGAAAGGAAGCACCTGAATGGTTCAGTGGTGTCTGCCTGAAGGGATATGTTAAAGAAGAAATATTCGAACAACAAGATTTATTAAAGTAAATGTCCAATTTCTACGACAGAAAGCTTGACTCGCTTAACCACAAACCATCTGGGAATATTCCCTTATTCTCTTTCTCACTCTCTTTCCTAAATCTGGATTTATATGTAGAGGGGAGGCATGATGACTGAGGTCTGATATGACATTTATCTTCACAAGTGAGGAAACTAATAAATCACCAATGACATTACCACAAGTGAGTTCTAAGGTCTCCTCACAAGTGAAGATGAATGACATATCAGACCAAAGCCAGCATATATTACATGAAAAACCTAATAAGTCTCACTCTCAACATAGCTGGATTTGATGGACATGACTGAACTTATGCTACATTTCAAATCCACCACCCAGAGAAAAAGAAATTAAATTTGCCAGCCAAATAAAATCACTCACCACTGAAACAACTTTAGTACATTTCAGCTTTTTGCCATGCTACTGCTCTGCAGATCAACAAGTATCAACGTGGTTGTATAAATCAATTTAAAATGTCCTTATGAAACAAGGTATCATTAACTTAATTTTCAGTGCATGAAACATACCTGACACTCATGCCTTGGGCAATATAAGATGCTTATAAAATTTTACATAACCATGTCCGTATGAACATTTCCATCTACCTGAAATATGTACAGCTAGCTTTTATTTTAGGCATTACAGAGGACTGTAAGATTTCACAACAGCTTGTGGTCTTCCATAAGGTTGTTAGTGGCAGCTTTGTTAAAAAGCTGAGAGGTTTTAGAATTTCTAATTAGTTTAGGAGTACAATATTCTTCCTAGAATGTGATACCTGCAACTGAGATATGTCAAAAGCATGTGTGAATCAGGTGCTGGCAGCAATTGTTTAGGGAAAGCATATAATAATATACTTGGCATAGAGATGAGTACTTCCTCCAGCTTTTGAGCAATTAATGGCTGAAAGATTTCCTGAGCCGGACATAGCATCTGAATCATTACGTTGAGGAGGCAGATGTTTTATCTATATTATGGCGTTTGAAACCCAAAGTCTAATGCTAATCTTAGCCTATTTTGATGATACTGACAAAATTCTGCAGTGGAAAGAAAGAAACTCATCTGAAGCTGGTCTTGTGTGGAATTTGCTGGGATCAGAGCTAGTTTCATAAAATTTGAGAGTAACAATGTTGTAGGTCCATGAACAGAAATGTTGATAAAGGTACGTTTCAAGTCTTGTCCAGCTACATAGATCATCATGCTTTTACCCTTTCAGTCCTGTCTCATTTACAGATATTAAAATATTTCCAAGATTATTCTCAGGTTTTAATCTAAAAATCTCCTGGGGTAATGCTCCACTTAGAAACGATGTCTCTGCAATAATATTGTATTTCACATTAATTTAGTGTACTTGTAATCAAGTCCCCTCAAGGTAGAAGACTGAGTGGCATAGCAACTAAAAAGAATTGTGTTTTTCACATTGCTTATATTACATTTTGGTCACGTGCAAAAATTAGTGAGAATCCAGGTAAGTGCTAATCAAGGCATTCAACAGCCTGCAAGGTTAAGAAAACAGAAATTAAATAATCTTAACACAGTGACAGGGCACAGCACAGGCAGGGGTGGCCCAGGGCAGCATGGGCCATGGGGCCATCAGGGTGGCGCAGTGTCCTCCATCCCCAGCCACCTCATGCCACAGCCCCCAGATAACAGGCAGTGCAGAGAGGGCCTGACCCACAATGGGTTTAAATGCATCTATAGCAACAGTGGTTTAGAAATAGTTGTGCCGTTTTAGCATAGCCTTGTCTAAGTATCATTTTCATTTCATTGGTGAGAAAGTGAAAGGAGATAACAAAGTTAAATGGTCTAATATCAGAAAAAACATTCATTACTCTTAACACTAATTCTTAGCTTTAAAGCAAACCACTGCCGTAGTTATATTGACTTGCTTTCAACTATACTCATCTTCCAATATATCATACCTATGAAAGAATAGACACCTGCAGACTTATGAGTCTAGAATTTAACTTTTGCAAATGTAATCAGAAACTAAGATTAATAAAAATATTTCTTTTCTGTTTGCCCAAATTGCTTGCAAAGGCCTGAGTAAATAGGGTAGAAGTCAGAAACAAACTGTAAACCAGTTGAAAACAACATTAAAAAAGATTTATCCAGTTTTGTTATTGAAGTTAAATGACATAAAACTATCTGGGAAACAAAAAAACAGATGAAAGTTTAAAGGAATAATTTTTATCAATATTCCTGATTTCTAACATAATGAAGAATTTTTAAAGTAAACTTTTCCTTCTGATATCATTGGAATAGTAGTAAAGAAGTTCTGGAGAGAAAGGGGAGAACCAGATTATCTGTACACAGTTAAAACTGGTTTGTGAAAGCCTATGTGGTTAATTCTAAGTATTAAAAATAAACTGAATTGAACAATAACATATATGGATTTTTTTTCTTTTTTTTCTTTAACACTCTTTAAGGTATTAAATTATGGTCAGGTTAAGGCTTAAAATTCGGGTGATTTTACTATGTTTGACAGTAAAGATATGCATATGGGAACTAAATATTTGAAAGACAAGAAATACCAAGAGAATTCCTACCCTTCCTCAATTGTAACAATGAGACAAGGGCTTGTAGCGTCCACTGAATTAACAGTACAAGAAAACAATGACCTTTTTTTAAAAAAAAAAAAACAAAAAACAACCCCCCCAAAAAAACCCACTTTATATAGTTTTTCTGATGCATTTAACTAAGCCATTAAGAAGAAAAACTTATTAATACCCATGCAACAAGTCAATAGACTGCCCTTGGGAATGAAGTTCACAGTTTCCAAAGGGAAGAAGAAATATAAGCTTTACTCTGAATACAGAAGTATTTTCCTGGGAAATCTTTAATTTTCACAAAAAAACCTTTCTTTGGCTTTGGAGTCTTCCAATAATAAGGTTTCCCAGAGAAAAGAAGAAAAAAAAAAAAAAAAAAAGAAGGGAAAAAGGCTTTGGTTTTGCTTTCAATGACTTGAACATTTCTCTAGAAGAACTGGATGAAGAATGATTCTTTTATATGGCTGTAAAATATATGCATTTTATTCATTAAGTTTAACTTGTAATCTCTAGGGACATTTCTTGCACATTACACTATTTCTCACTCTCTCCCCATTCTATTATCCTTTGCCTTATAGCTTTCTTTTGTGGTATAATGTTTCAATAAACATGTTTTTGTTTAAACCAAACTTCAGCTAATTACTTATCTGAATAATGTTTAGTAAATGGAGAATTGCCAAACAAAATAATTTTCTCTAAAAATAAACAGAATGCTTTGAAAAAAGTGAACTTAAATTAATTTTCTGTAGGATTGTGTATTTGCCACTTCATTCTTACATCACAGACATATACCTTCTTTGCTCCTAGAGGACTTACAGGTACAGACCAGTGTTTGATTATTATTTCTTTTTCTCCTCTTGTTTCTAAGGTTTGCATTTTTTCATGTATTTCATTGTTTAATAAGAATAATTTCAATTGGAAAGCCATTCTAGTGAGTCATCTAGTCCACCTTAGCACAACAGAGGGATTGATTTGGTGTCTTGTCTCACACATTCCCAGCACATGGTATCTTGTCTAGCACTGAACAATTCACTGTTGACAACTGTAAAACATGCCTTGGCAGGCTGTCCAACTGCCTAACTATATTCACAGTCGAAGGCGTTTTTTTCCCTCCTACTCCTAAACTTATATTTTCCAGCCTTGAAAGAAAACTGTATGCTTGCATACATTCAGTAGGATGATAAAATCTAATACTCTGTTAGTAAAACCAAGTAATGCCTTGCATGGCATTTTATAGCCATGAAGCCTTTTTTTTTTTTTTTTTTTTTTCTTCAAACTAATGACTCATAATAAGGCAATTGAGCAATTAAGCAGGATAAATGTATTACACCTGTACTTTTAAGAGGTACATTTTTAGCATATGGCACACAGTTTTAACCAGTGTATTCTTATAATTAAATGTCTCAGCTCTAACTCCCCCACTTTGGGTCACTTTTTATACATGCAGGAAACTTTTACCAGGCACGAAGACAACCTGCAAGAGAGATATACAATTTAGACCACAAAACATTATTTTTCCATTAATTGCCCAAACAATCTGCTGTCTATGTAACAAGCTAAGCTTTAATGGGCTCGCCACCACCAGTGAGACATCTAGTGAGCCTCTACCACCCAGGCTGATTTTGGTCAAGTGAACAAGAGTCAACCTCCACCATCCCTTGAAAAGGATTGGTTCTTCAGGTTGCTATATACTGCTTCCCTGCATTTCTTTTTCTTAGGGTTTTATAAGAGTTTTTACAATAAATTTTCATGTTAGTGGCTTTTTTTCCAAACCATTTTGCTGCTAAACATTGTCTTCTCAATTGTCTTGTCTAGGTTTTAACTTTCCTTATGTTATGTGGCTCTGACATACCTATCTTTCAACAATTTCTCAGTAAAACTGCACCAAGGTCACAGAGTTGTGCCACAACAAACCAAAGCCTATATAACAGGCAACTCAGTCCCTGGGCTGAAGGTTACACAGTTGTCAGCCTTTAAAAGCAGATTGTTTCATCCTAACTCCTCTTACATTTACCATATGTAAAAAACAGTAAGACAGCACTTGTCATATCATGTACTGTTACTATTACACAAACATAACAGGTCATGATTAACTTTTTGCCTAGTGATTTCTCCTCTATGAAACAATCATGTGATGCTTTTCTGTTTGATATGAAATATACCACTGTTAGTCTAACTTTACTTCCCCAGATTATTGTTACATCCACTGCCTGCAGGTCGTACCCTGTAACTGGGAAAACATTGCCTACTGCCAAAACAGTCCATACTGTCATAAATCCTGTAAGAAAGAAAAAAGACTAGGCAAGATCAGGTCTCTTGAGTCTTCAGAACAAATTAGATGCTGAATTTGTACAAGTAGTAGAAATTCAATAGGAAGCAAATCTTTTCAAAAACTCCTTTAAATTAAGCCATGAGCATGGAAGTTATCTACTAATTTGGGCTGAAAGGAAAGGTAGGGACATTTTTATACCTAACCCATATAACTCTCACTTGCAGCTAAGTGGTCAATTGAATTTCTTATTAACACAGTCTCTAGAAATCAATTAATCAGCATCTTTATTGCCTAGAACAACTTCAATCAATGCTCTTCCTCTCTTCTGAAACAAAATAACCAATTGCTTTTACAAACTCTCCACACTTTTTGCAATCTCCCTTATACCTTTAAAAAAAATTCTATTCAGCATTTGAAACATGGTCTTTTAAACCAAAAAGGAAAAACCATCCTGGTTTCTGCAAACAGATGTAGAGTCCCTAGAGTTATTCAATATCATTGCTACGTATCTATTGATTTTTGGTACTTTCCTTTAAAAGATCATGTTTTCAGTTGCCTGCAATTTAGGCAGACTTTACTCAGACATATTTTTTCTCTTGCTGGATATCATGCTCATGTAAGTGTGTCAGAAAATTTCACTCAAAAGAGTTTAGCAATTTCAAAGAAAAGAGGAACATGTTGTTTCTCTTGTCCATCCCTTCTGCTGCAGCTATACCTCCCATATATTTAATAAATTTGGCATAAAAATTCCCAGGCTGTCAAGACTCCCACTTCAGTGTTTGACCTGCATTTCATTTACTGCTTCTGCACCACTGCTGGAGTACCATGCAGGTCCCATGAGTAGGCATATCACACCTTGTCCCCAGGCTAAATCACACACAGAGAAAAAAAACAGGACCAGAAGTTGGTGAGGTTAGGGGGAGGGAAGGACAGGAAGTTGGCTGGGACAGAAAATAAAGGCTAGACTCCAACATTAATCTTCCCCTTTATCTGTAGTCCTCTGGCCTTTCCAGATACACAAATGGTAACCGGAGATAATCCCAACATCTCTAAATTTTCTTTAGTACTAAATTATGATGAATAGTCACAATCTTACTGTTGTGTGGAGTAAAATATTCAGATGTATTTAGACTCAAAAACATATCCATAACATGGAAATGTAATTCAAACTAATAGCATAATGTATTCACCTAAGTATATGCAAGTCAGGCAGAAACAAAGTAAAAGATTTTAATATTGCTGGAACTGCATTTTCAATTGAAAATTGTTGTTGAACTGTTTTAATATGTCCCTATATAGAGGATTAAAGTCTTCTTACAAACTGTTCTCAAGTCTGCTGCCTTCAGCCTATTGTACTTCATACAGCCTCTGGCTTCTTTCACTCAGGCTGCAAACTCCTTCCTCTAGCGGAATTTACCATTCATATGCTCAAAGGCTTTTTGCCAGCTGGATGTTAACAGAGTACACAGAAAGGAACCAGCCAATTTCTTACAGTATTTCCTCTAATCTTTATTCTCTCTTTCATATTATTTCTCTTCCTTCTGTTCTCTGTTCCCTGCTTCAATGGAATTCTAAATCTTCATATAGGTCTCACTGTATTGATAATATGAAGTCATTACAAAACATAATATTTTTTTCCCTAGCCTCATTCTCCAAAGGTAATGATTGACTTTAAACCCCTTACACCTAAAAGAAACCCCACTACCCAACCTACAAAGCCAAACAGTAAAAAACTTAAACTAAGAAATGCATAAGAACTAGAGATTGGTGGGGTGGGGTGTTAGTCAGAATATATTTTTTTTACTGAAAATCTGTTTTCAGAGCTTTTAAGTCAATTTCAAATTATTAGCAGTATCCAGAGAGTTCAGAAATTACTTCCTCTCTTCTTACTTTCACTTCATGACTCGAGTTGTGAAGAGCTGTAGCCTGGGGGAAAAAATAACAGCACTGAACATTTTAAATCATGAAAATGTACAACAAAAGCTCACAAAATTGATCTGTGCGTGGTGTTTCATTTTCTGCAAATGCACATTTTTTTGCTGCTGTTGTCACTATTAAATATTTAGCACTTAGGTAGTGTCTTGCAAGCATTAGGAAAATAAGTAACATTAGCATATTTTACATATTAGGAGCACTTCAGAAGAAGACAGTCAGATGAATATGAGCCAGCAGTGTGCCCAGGTGGCCAAGGCAGCCAAAAGCATCCTGGCTTGTATCAGAAACAGTGTGGCCAGCAGGACCAGGGCAGTGATCGTCCCCCTGTACTCGGCACTGGTGAGGCTGCACCTCAAATACTGTGTTCAGTTTCTGGCCCCCCACTGCAAGAAAGACATTGAGGTGCTGGAGTGTGTCCAAAGGACAACAGGCCTGGCAAAGGGTCTGGAGAGCTCTTATCTTGTCTAAAGAAGTCTTATGAGGAGCAGCTGAGGGAACTGGGGTTGTTTGGCCTGGAGAAAAGAAGGCTTAAGGGAGACCTTGTCACTCTCTACAACTACCTGAAAGGAGGTTGTAATTACATGGGTGTCACTCTCTTCTCCTAAGTAACAAGCAATAGGACAAGAGGAAATAGCCTCAAGTTGCACCAGAGGGGGTTTAAATTGGATATTAGGAAAAATTGCTTCATGGGTAGGGTTATCAAGCAGTGGACCAGACTTCCCAGGCAAGTGGTTGAGTCACCATCCTTGGAGGCATTTAAAAGTTGTGTAGAATGCAGCACTTAAGGACATGGTTTAGTGGTGGGCTTGGCAGTGTTAGGTTAATGGTTGGACTTGATGATCTTAAAAGTCTTTTAAAATCTAAACCATGCTACAATTCTGATTCTAAGTGCTAGTCATATATGAGGGCTGCAGCTAGAGGATCAGTACTGTAGGCAAAAAAAAAAAAAAAAAAAGAGGGGGTATTTGCTGCCGGCTTAGCGTCACTGTTCTTCTTGGTGTGATGCAGTGTGCCCTACTGACAATACCTGTCTCCAACCCTGAGCTTACCCCTAGCGCTGTAAATCCAACACCGGGCACATTTACCCACCACTCCAGAATAAGTGGCCTGGAGATGCACAGAGAAGGGTACATTTACCACACCTGACCCATAAAGCCCAGTCTTTCCACACCCGTGATAGAGGCTGTTTCTGAACACACGCAGTAAATCTGTCCTATTGGTCTTGCACACACAAAACAAGGCATCTTTCACTAACACTTCTACAAAATAATAATTCTTTGAGGCTAGAACCTTCAGCCTGAAATGGCAAAAGCACCTACATCACTGGCGGCATTTTCAAATTAATTCAGCTGGATCCACCTGAAAGTTTAGCCCTAGTACCTGTGGCCCTCCAAGGAGGATATAAGAGGAGTTTGAATACCTTAGTAGTGTGCTGGATTCTTGACCTGCAACTGAAAGAGATTACTACTTTTAAAGATAGGAGACATTTGTGTGGTTTTAGTAGCTGGAAGATGGTGAATGTTTTCCTGAGGAACTGTATATATGAGGGCTGCTAACTACTTGGGCGAGCACATAAGAGGCTAATAATCTCTTTCTTAAGTTGTGGGTGGGTTGTTTGGGTTATTTTCTTATTTATTTAAATAGTTTTGCAAAAGACTTTAAGACTTACAAAAGTCTCAAAGGCTTTTTTGTTTTAAGAAAGATGTAATTGGTAACATGCAGCTGCTTTAAGTAGCTTCTCATGCCTTTTGCCGAGCTCTGGATAAGATAGAAAAAAAGTGTGAGTTTTTTCATTTGTTTTTAGAATTGTGAGTGTCAATGCTTTATGATGCAGAAGTTATTCTGCATGACTTATTTAATGTTATGAGAGAAGCCCTTGTCAGCTTTAGTTTTTCATATTAAGCACTGCTCCTCTCATGTTGTTTTATTTGCCTATCTTTCAGGAAAAAGAAAGAGGGTATAAAAATGAAAAACTACTACCCAAAATTTCCAGAACAATAATACTGTTCTGTATTCATTTACTTTTGAGTTCTTGATTATCTTTAAGTGTAAATTCCATTAAAAGTATGAAATTAGAATATTTTTTCCCCTGTGTAATGCTTTAAATAGTAATTCTGCCTCCTTATTCTTTCCCTTTTCCAAGGCACCCTTTCAGACCTCCAGATGCTAGTTATTGCAAGATGTGAATTCATTAGGGCAGCTCTATTTGTAAAAGAAACTTTTGTAATATCTGAATTTAAAATTATGTAGACAAATAAATAAGAAAGGAGACTGAGAGTAGAAGAAGGTAATGAGAGAAGGTCTAGAAAGATGCATTGGCTAAAGCTAGTCATAAATGACCATTAGTCTAAACAGTCCCATCTGGCAGAGATCTACAGGTTTCGCAGGAGAGGTAAGTTTTAAGGAAGGATTTAAAAGAGGATAAGGTGATACTATCTCCAAGATTATCATTGACAGATGAAATAGGCAAAGATTTGAAATGGAAAGTAAATTTCTAAGTACTCTGTACTTTTAAATCCAAGAATTCCACTGTGAAATAATTAATTTGTCCTCTTTGGTAATCTGGAGGGTTTTGCATGGATAGTAGGCTGGAGAAGTTTGGTGGTCTGGAGACTTACATGGATGCTTTATCTGTATAATAGTCTCCTGTTTAGTTGAAAAATAAAATGTCAGAGCCTTAATAAGGCAAGTTCAAGGCATGTAGTTGTCAGGTGAGTTCGTATGTCTGTGTAGGAGATGGTGGGGGAAAGCTATCTTCTCCAACCATTACAAGTTATGCAAAAACTCATCTCTTGTTGGCTGGTGTATTTATCTGTTAAACTTTTATTTTGTTATAAGTCTTATGAAGTAAAATGTCATGTAGCTTGATGAAGGGATGTTTCAACAGTGCTCTGTTCAAACATGTTTTTTCCCTTTTGCATTTGTTGTGGTTTAACCCTAGCTGGCAACTAAGCACCACACAGCTGCTTGCTTACTCCCACCCTCCCCCACTACCCTGGCCCTGGTGGAATGGGGTAGAGAATTGGGAGGGTAAGTGAGAAAACTTGTGGAATGAGATCAGGATGGTTTATTAGGTAAAGAAAAAGCTGTGCACGCAAACAAAACAAGGAATCAATTCACCACTTCCCATGGTCAGGCAGGTGTTCAGCCATCTCCAGGAAAGCAGGGCTCCATCACACATCACAGTTACTTGAGAAGACAAATGCTGTAACTCCAAACGTCCCCTCCCTTCCTTCTTCTTTCCGCAGCTTTATATGCAGAGCATGGCATCATATGGTATGGGATATCCCTTTGGTCAGTTGGGGTCAGCTGTTCCAGCTGTGTCAGCTTCTTGTGCACCCCAAGCACACTCATTGGTGAGGTGGTATGTTAACAGAAAAAGCCTTCGTGCTCTGTAAGCACTGTTCAGCAATAGCTAGAATATCCATGTATTATCAAGACTGTTTCCAGCACAAATCCAAAGCATCCCCATACTAGCTACTCTCAAGAAAATTACCTTTATCCCAGCCAAAACTAGCACATTCTCCAGCCCTTATTTGATACCATTTACTTCATTCTTGGGTACCATGCTATCCACTACAACCTCATTAACCACCACCCCCACTCCCATCCTTTGACATAATACACAGATATAATTCCCTCAGTCTATGGATCACCCCTATAAAATGTCCATTGAGTTCACTCAGCCCATGACTTTGGGGATCCATCTGCCATGGTCGTTATTCAGGACAGGAGAGGTGGTGGGTTGCATGGAGTTACTGGGCACTAAATTCACCTTAGGTTGGGTCACTTCTGCACTTGCTCTGCTTCTTGTAACACTTGTCCTCCACTGTTTTGGGTGGTTTCTGTTACAATAATTCTTTTAACGTGCAAGTCAAATCCTAGGTTACAACAATTTGAAATTATTTACATTACGTTCTCCACCCCTGGTCCCTCAGTACCAGACCATGGTGTTTAACATTGCAATGAACTCCTCCCCTTGCCTCTGCTCTGGCTTGGACTTATTCACAGGCTGCAGTGCCTCAGAGGTGTAACTGCTCCAAGTGGAGCCTTATCTACAAGTTGGAGTCTCTTCTGGGGTATACCAGCTGTGGCATAGACTTATACATAGCCACAGTTGCTTTGAGGTGCACCTGTTCAAGCGTGGCCTTACTCATGGCCCACAATGCCTTTGGAGACATAACTGCTACAGTGTGGCCTTACACACAGCCACAGTTTCTTCGGAAGCGAATCTGCTCTGATGTTGCCTTACCCCTGGCTGTTGTCCCTCCAGGGATATACCTGCTCTCTTGTGGGTTTATCCATAACCACATGCTTCAACATGCTCCAGCATGACCTCACACACAGCCAGAGATACTTCTAGGTGTACCTTCTCCATCATGGGCTTATCCTTGGGCCACAATCCTTTCAGAGCTGTACCTGCTGTGGCATGGACATAACTATGGCCACAGATGCTTTGAGATTTACCTGCTTTGGTGCGTCCTGCTCCCATGTAAACTCATCCACAGGTTGCTGTCCCTTCAACTTGAGTTCACACTGGAGTTTCAACCTGTCCAGTACAGTAGCACAGAAACAGCAGTGATGCCCTGGTCATTTGCCAGCCCAGGTACCTGGCCACTGCTGTTACCAAAATGTTCCCAGGCACAGCAGAGTAAGATAAGAAGCAAGCAGTGGAATCAAAAAGAATACACTAACAAGCACTAGACTCTAATATATAATAAGGCAAGCAAGCTTCATGGCAAGTACAGAAGCCTGTCAATTAATAGCTAAGCAGCAATAACAGCTGTAAATTCCATCAAGTACATTCCAGTCAAATCAGTCCTTCTTTCAAACTCTTTGAGCCTCATGATGGGTGCAGAAAAGAACTGTGTGGTTTAGCCTTAGCTGTCAACTAAGCACACACAGCTGCTTGCTTGTTCCTACCCTCCCCCACCACCCAGCCCTGGTGGGGTAGGGGAGAGAATCTGAAGAGTAAAGTGAGAAAACTTGTGGGCTGAAATGAATATAGCTTAATAGGTAAAGCAAAATCTTTGCATGCAAGTAAAGCAAAACAAGGAATTAATTAACTTCCCATCAGCAGGCAGGTGTTCAGCCATCTCCAGCAAAACAGGGTTCCACCATGGATACCAATTACTTGGGAAGGCAAACATCATCACTTCAGATTTCCCCCCCTTTCCTTCTTCTTTCTCCACCTTTTCTTGCTGAGCATGACATCATATGGTATGGAATATCCCTTTGGTCAATTGGGGTCAGGTGTCCCAGCTGTGCCTAATCCTAGTTTCTTGTGGACCCCCAGCCTACTTGTGGGTAAGGTGGTGTGAGAGGCAGAAACAGCCTGGATTCTGTGCAAACACTGCTCAGCAACAAAAATATCCCTTTATTATCAACACTGTTTTCAGTGTAAATCCAAAACATAGCCCCATACTAACTACTCTGAAGAAAAATAACTTTTTCCCAGCCAAAACCAGTGCACCAGTCAATTCTTCACTCTCTTCTTTGAAGTTGTAATGAATTAATCTTCTAGAAGGTGGATCTATAAAAAGAAGTTTATGCCATAGAATGTGTCAGAAAACTTTAAGATGGTTTTGCCTAAAACCCTATGTGTCTGCATACCGGTCCAATAGAGAGTCGTCCTTGTTATCTATTTCAAAATATGTCCTATTTTTGTGTAGAGTTTAACAGTGGCATGTTGAATTTTTTTCCTTTTTTTTTTTTCTTCTTTTTTTTCTTTGCCCTCCCCTCTTGCTGAGAACACTGCTTTTATGGTTCGTCACTAAGTATCTGGTACAGTTTAGTTTTCTCAAGTTTGTTGCAGAACACTGCTTTTCGAATTAGTTTCTACAGAAGTAGATTTTTGGATTAAAAAAAAAAATGCAACAAAAGCGTTCTTCAGAATAGGCTACAGAATTGAATGGTGCGCTTGAGGTAAGTGATATCATGAAAAAGTCCAGGATGCTAAGGAGATTGTGAAAACTGCTCAAAGGGAAAATGTCTGCAATGAAAACCTGGCTAATCCAAAATATATTCTACTTTCCCCCTTTATATGCATGAACTGCAATAATTTGTTTGCTTTGGGCAACTTAAATGCTGAAGAAGAGGAAACTGTATAACCAGACCTGCTGAAACTGCTAGCAGGGAGGGGTGGGTGGTGGAAGGTGGGAAAAAAAGCTATTTTTAAAAGAAAGTTAATGTTCTCTGATGGTGGAGCCTTGACTTTCAGCACAGTGTTTACTGCTGTTCCCTTCAGCTTCTGTTTTTACTAGGTTTATATTGCCAGACCCGTGGTGCCCCACTTCTGCAGTTCTGCTATCTTACCCTTTACACATCATTCTTGTAGAACTTTCTGCAATGACAGCGGAATTGTGACCAAAAAACACAGGTTAAGTATATTGAGAAACAACAGGTTACATATATGTGAAACCTATCTGAAATAAGGAAGATCACCACTGGGAAAATGTAATCATAAGTCTCTGAAAATACACAAAACATTTCCATATAGAAATTGTGAATTATCTTTGTTTTTGTAATCCAACAAACTGCACTCTGCAGACTGTTTACAACAGACTTTGAAATTCCACATCTTTCCAGTGAGTTTAATGTGGATTATGTCCACTTAATCAAGGCAAAATACCGAATAAAGCTAAATGCTAGCAACCTTTTGCTGTATATGCTATTGAGCAAAACTTGTACTAACTATCTATTAAACAACATGTTAAACTAAGCTATGTTTTTAATAGTTGGAGAGCCAAGAC
Source organism: Falco biarmicus (assembly GCF_023638135.1). Taxonomy (NCBI): domain Eukaryota; kingdom Metazoa; phylum Chordata; class Aves; order Falconiformes; family Falconidae; genus Falco; species Falco biarmicus. The sequence goes on along the minus strand of NC_079289.1, from coordinate 105,135,062 downwards.
TTGGTTGCTAATGGGCCTTGACATGTGCAGCAACAGTCAGAATAATTTCACTAACTGGTATCACAGAACCGCCCCGGCTGGAAGGGACCTCAAAAGATCATCTGGACCAAGCTTTTGTGGTAAAGGGAGCCTAGATAAGACTAGCACCCTGTCCAGTCACATCCAGTGATGAGACTCTACCATGTCCCAGGGGAGGCTGTTCCAGTGATTGGCTGGTCTCACTGTAAAAATAAATACATACGTAAATAAATACATTTCCTATACTGAAAAGGAAACTTTTCTCGTGCAATTTGTGCATGTTGCCCCTTGTCTTCTCCATATGGCTCTCTGTGAAAAGAGAACCTCTGTCCTTTTTGTAGCTGCCCTTTAAGCACTGGAGTATTGCTATGAGGTCCTGCCTGAGCCTTCCCTTCTCCAGGGGGGGAAAAAGACTTAACTCCTTCTGTCTTTATTCATAGGGCAAGTTCTCCTAGTCCTTTGATCATCAAAAGGATGCTTGACTGGAATGGGATTAATGACAATACTCAAAATTAGTACGCTTATAAAGCTTTTTTTATATATAGTCCTGTTTAAAAAAGGACAACATAAATGCCTTTCGACTTACATTTACAGTTAGGTGTTGCCATTCAGTAAACTTTGGCACTCTTTTCTTGATAGGCACTTCATATTCAAGAGTGTCTGCACCTCTGAGCTCTTGACGGTACAGAATCATGGCATGTCCTAGTATCTCATAATTCTGAAATAAGCTGATATTTAAATATATAATAATAATAATAATATAAAATAAATAATATCATAATAAAGAAGATAAAAAGGCCTACATTTCAAGTCCTTACGCTCTGGGTCGGTTCTGAAATCAGAAAAAAATACTTGTTTCCAAATCTGAAGTACTTCTTTTTTATTTATTTTTTAACACATAAAACTATCATTTGCTCTTCTCATTCACTTGTTTAGCACTGGTCATCTGCATCGAAAGCAATAATAGTTAGTCTTTCACACCTCTTGGTGTGGTGTGTCAGTTTGTTTGGGTTTGGGTTTTGATTTTTGTAAACATGGTTATAGTGTTGTTATGAACTCCACATACTTGTGTGGTGTGTGTCTGGGGTTTTTGTTGTTGAAATGGTGTACTATACCTCTTGGAGTATAGAGATACAGATAGGCAGCACTCCTTAGCAGGAAGAAGAGGCTGTTCCTGCCCTCCTGTTTCAAGCTGAGCCTGCTCAAGCAGGGCAGAAATATTCAAAAGTCTTAGGGGCAGCTGGAAAGAGTCAAGGAGATTGGGGTCCTGTCAGCTTGGAGAGCTTGAAAAACAGCTGGGAAGCACAGAAATCAGCCAGTGAGGCTTCAGGTATAAGAGAAAGAAAAGCTTCCTAGGGCTTGAATGGGATATTGCACTGTTTCTCACCACTGGCGAGTTGGCTGGCATCAGGCTGGAAACAAGAACTTGCCTGAAAGGATAGAACAGGCAGAGTGAAGTACCATGGGTTTAAACTACATGTTTCTTGTCTTTCTGGCCTAGACACCTCAAGAATATCTATCTTTTAAAATATCCCTCTTGTTCCTAGCCTAAAAGAACTTGGCTTTAAACTGTAAAAGCATTTTGTCATTTTCAGAAGATGCCTGTGGGGGACAGTCTAAACAGATTTGTTTCAGGTTTCTTGCTAATTTGGGGCTGCAGCTATGATGGGAAAGGTAGGGGAAAAGATACTTCCGTAGCTATAATACACTTATCCCATTATCTCATATGAGTAAATCAGCATCTAGCCTACAACAAGCTGTAATTTATTTTTTTTTTTTAAAGCACACAGGATAACATGGTAGGTGTTAACTTTCAAAAGGAAATAAAAGAAGATCTAGAGAAAGTTATCACAAAGACAATCCAAAATGGCCCCAAATCCTGTGACTGGCTTTAAAGATAAATGTTTAAAAAATACTAATCTGAAGGAGGAGGAATCTCGTTACAAACCTAGTGGCTTCTGAGTCTTTAAGATATATTTGACACACACTTTTAAACTCTTCTCTGCATCAAGAAAAATTAAATTTCCTTTTTATAAAGAAGATTAAGATTCCTGTCTTTGAGAGCCTGGGCTTTGATTAAAAGCTCAAATATCTGCAGACCACCAAAATCATGGCAGTTGGGAACAAATGAGTGGTGTGTCTGATTTGTGTTTTGTTTTGTTGTAGGTTTGCTTTTTCTTTTAACAAAAGTAAACCTAACTCCTGAACTAATTAGTAGGTTTACTTGACAATCATGGAATGAATAATTTTTATGTACAGATTCAGTGCTAAAGTGCCATGTACAGAAATTTGTGCATTAGGGAATATAGCATTAGCTCAAAGTTGCAGGCTTCAAAGATCATGACAAGACAAAATCCAGAAGAATTTAAAAATACCAAGCTCAGTGGGAGTTCAGGCTTACTTTTAGACTCTTGAACTTTTACACCTGATGTCAACCTTGTTGTTTACACACAGGGTATGTTTGAAATTTCCTCTTTTGAAAAAGGAGTCCCTGGGTTACTTGTATGACAGCAGAAACATATAGTTTGAAAAGTATCACATGAGTAATGACTCCATTACAGACCTGGAAAACACTGGAGAATGTATTACAAGATACAATAAGAAAAGTTTGGATTTCAGTTTTGAAGACCAGACCTTGTATTAACAGAGTACTCTTATAACTTTCTACAATCTCCTATATGGTCTGTATGGTGTCTTATTTCTTTAAAATGTACTGTTTTCAAGTTTTTCAAATTATTGAACTCCAACTCCTTACACTAAGAAGATAAATCTTGAACAGCAGCTCTTATTGTGAAAAGAATTGATAAGGTGTAAAGTCTTGTCAAATGGACAAGAGTCTGTCAAGCTCCCGATCATCCTGAAGCCTTAAAGCTTCACGCATCAACAATGCTCCTGTCATCCTAAACAGCTTTAATTTTTTAGCTTGGTTTCCTTGGGAAATGAACTCTGTAATCAAAGTAAGTCTGTCTTTCTGGCTGCAAATCAGTCTTAAGTTATCTGTGACTGAGTTAGCAAATTCCAAAGAAATTTCACAGGATACAGGAAGCATCAAGTGGTTTTCTTTGTTTCCTGCAGGAGGTGGACAGGTGGTAGGAAGAGTACCTGTTTAGCACTGTTAGGGAGGGGAAAGCTATTACCTGAAGCTTATGCTTTAATAATTATTGTGGAATATAAACTCAAGCTCAGCTTTGACATTTTTGTCGTGATTTCATCACCTGCAGAACTTTGTTTCACAAATTCTAGTGGGTTTGGTTTGCTTTGTTTCTTTGTTGATTTTGTTTGTTTGGGGGAGGGGGTAGTTTGGTTGTTGGGGTTTTTTTTCAGAAGCGCTTGTATATTATTATTGTCAGATGCTATTTTCCTGTGAAAGCATGGTCACATCTTCTGCAAAGCAGCACACACCACATTCAGGAAGAGAAGTTGTCCCACTTTGCTTTCCTTTGGTAAATTGTGCAAAATAAGACGGATTGTTACGTCCAGTGGCAGGTGTGATGTGTGGTGTATGCAGTCCTGCTTTTCCTGTTGCCCCATCTCAGAGTTCTGTTGTAGCATACAACACAGCTCTAGCTTCCTTGTATGGAAATCAAATCACATTAGGAAAGGTGGACATCTAGTCTCAGAGCGGTGCATGCTTGGGTGCTCTTCCAAACCAAACTTCTTTACCTGTTTTTTAATGTAAGCAGAGTCCAAATGTGCCCACAATATTGATTTTAATGTGAAATTACAATTTACTTTTTGAGGCAAATCTAAAAAATAGATGTCTGCTCCAAGTGTTCTGAATTTCCCTTATATTTCCACTGCAGTCAATGAGGGAAAACAGTCAGCTCAAGACAGAGGAGGAACCTAGACAACCTGCTTCAAGTAAATCATTTGTTCTAACTATCCAATTAACTTTGACAGCTAATTTTAGGAGATTTAAGTCTCTTCCTGCTTGTTTGACAATTGTACTGAGGGTTTAGCAGGTATTTTATAAACCTCTGAAAATCTAGTTTAAAAAAAAAAAAACACCCAGTCTGTGCAAATCTTTCAAGGGGACTGCTATAACGGAATAGATCTGAAATGTATGGGGCTTGTGGGTTATTTCCCTGAGTTGTGCAGTCACACTTCTAGTGCTGCCTGGGATTGTGTTTAGGCTGCATGGCTGGGGTGATGCTCCGAAAGGTGGCAAGGTGAGAAGCTGGTTTTTTTGTTCTCTGTCTACTGCTCTGTTCATTAGCAGTTCCAACCTCTTTGAAAAGAAGTAACACAGGTACATAGAGTTCTTTTGCAGTGCCTATCGTATATTGGGGGAAGTAGTATTAGGCATCCAGCTTTTCTGTTCTTGGCAGTAGGCTGCTGTGGTGCATGTTTGTACTGCTGTCTAGTGAAATACTTCGGTTGCAAAGGGAGGAAAAATACAGTGGTCATTTCTTTGTGGCATCAACTCTTATGTTCTAATACTGTCTAAACTTGACAAAATGCATTTTAAACTAGAAAGAGGTTTGAATTCTACTCTATCCTTTCTTGTCTCTGGATGGGAATACCGGCATGTCTAGCAGGGTTAATAGAAGTGAGTGTACCTTCTTACTCGCTGTGTGAGCATCATGGTTTTGCCCTCTTCAGAAGCAGCTTTCTTCCTATTCTACTTATAGGATCTAAAGCTGGAAACAGTACCAAGTCAAAGAATGTTTCTGACTTCAGGGACTTCTCATGCAAGGCACTAGGGCTATATAGGAACACTGTGCTTCTGAGGGTTTTCTACTTTGAAATGTTTTGTCTTTGGCTCCACATGAGGATTCAGTGTGGATCTGAACTGTTCCTGGCATCTTTTCCTAAAGCTCCTTAAGGGGGTGTGGGGAGTATATCTATGTACTTTATCCTTGTAGTAAAGTTCATTGCTTTTTCACAAAAGCAAAGGCAAAGACACAGGTAAAGAAAGCTGCAGAATTGTCACGTATGCTGAAAACCTGCTGTTAAATCTGTAGGTGAAATGGCAGGTGATCCCTTGAAAGCAACATCTCCGTCTGCCCTGCTGCTGATCTGGTCTTTTATGTAGTGGAGGAAAAAAACCCCACAGTAGCTAACAAGTACAAATGTGAAGTCTAAAGTAGCAACCTGCAATGTTTCATCCTCAGTTCTGCATTCCCACTGCACTGTGCTATCATCAACAGATGCTTTTCACTAGCATGCAGCTTCTTGTTGGGTAGGGAAACTGATAGCTGACAGAGGAGAGTGAGGAAGTCTGAGGAGAAATTAATAAAAAACATGCCTCTGTTAAAGGAGGGAGGGGGGGGGGGGGGGAAATGTGTTAATTGAAAAAGACAGAAGAGGCTGGGAAGGAAAAGTGAGGAAACCTTTAGCCACATATGGAACAAATACGTTCAAAGGCCTCCAGAGAGGTGCAGTAGCAAAGAAAAACTCTTGCCAAAAAGAAATTAACTACAGTGTTAGGATTTGTGATAAGGGCTCTTTAAACTTTAATAATCCTTACACGTATGAATGATATTTATGGTCATCTGCATAATGTCAGTAAAGACTATGGAATAAGACCTGAAACACAAGTACCTAACTTTGGGGAAATGTTAGCATCTGCAGCCACCGTGTATCGGTGTTAGCAGCAACACTCACATCTGGTTTGGGGTTTTTTTGCTGTAGTTTTAATAGCTGGGGGGGGGTTGGTTGGTTTGTTTGTTTGTTTGTTTGTTTGTTTGTTTTATATTGACAACATTCTCCTTATTGCCTGCTCCAAGCCCTGCATATCATTGCCCCTTTCCACTATGTCAGAGTCCTAATACAGAATTTTTTATTTCCAGAAAAAGGAGTTAAAGGAACAGGAATAGCCTGCACATGCACCAGCAACCTAATAAAGTATTTAGTGTAGAAGGAAGTGGTGGAAACAGTAAAAGACCTGTAGGAGTAAAACTGCATAAAAGGATCTGAAATTTACCTCAAAGCATACTTCACTGGGGTGTGGATTTTCAGAAGAATATAAAATTAGCCTGTACAGTTGGCTTCTGGAGAAGACTGCTTAACTACCGAGCTCAATTCTAATGCACAGTAGAGAGGAGGGGAAGAGGACAAAGACCTCAAGCAGAGGGCCAGAAGAAGGATAAGCTGATGAGAGAATATTGCTTTGAAGAAGTAGGTTAGCAAAAGGACACTGTCAACCTTTCAGTATGCTACAATTTTGCTGCATTTCACACGCTGCATGCAGATTGTGCTAAAGCCCTTACAGAAATAGAAGTATGCAGCATGTCCCGTATCCTGTACCCTTACTCTTCTGAGAGAGAAGAGTGACTGGAGGTCATAGTCCTTGCTGGCATCAGCAGGTACAGCTTGCCTGGAGTCAGTGGAGCTGAACACCCACTCCTGGCAGCAGTATCTTGTCCTTGTCGACTGTATTTTTCATAGCCACATGACAACATTTCAAAGTGTTACTATTGAGAATATACATTCAATAAAGATGATAATACAGTACATAACATTCTGGGTATGTTATCCACTTATTTCTGTTGTGTAGATTATGTTTATCACCTGAGATAGAATAATATACTTAAGGCAAAGAAAACTACTTTTTTTTTTTTTTTTTTTCTCAGAAAATAATTTTCTAAATGCACTGGAAGAAGAAGCTTGCTTTCCTTCTGGGTAGAATAAATACCTTTTTTTTGTCTGAATGAATCATTTTCATCTTCCCATTACTGTGATTTCAGCTCTGCAAAAGCATGACTCCTGTAGATGGCAACAGGGATTTTCTAGTGATTATTGCATAGACGTACATGCATAGAATATTTCAACACTATTATGCCAAGTGTAGATGCTGCAGAAGCACAGCTTCTTGCCTTCCCCTCCCCCCGCCCCCCTACCCCCTTTCCTTTCTTTCTTCCAAGCAATTGTCGGTGTTGGGCTTGCTAGTGACTGTATCTGAAATAGATTGGGGTGTGTGGAATAGCTACAGAGAATAAAAACCTAAAGTAGCTAAGAGACAATCATGTTGGATGTCCAATGCTGCTGCCCCAGGCCTCTGAAGACTGTACCCCCAATGGTAAGCATAACTGATTCAGGAATGTTTCATGGTGTCTTGGGTTTGGAATATAGGTCTGTGGATTTTTGGGTTTTCTTGGGTAGGTGTAGAGGGTGTTTAGGTTTTCTTGGTGGTGCCTGTTCTTTCTCCTCTCTCCTGAGAGAGAAAAGACCCAGAGACCTGGTGAGAGAATGACGTGAAGGTCTGGAGCAGGAAGGAGAGAGGCTTTTGCGACAGGTATGAGAGAGGTATTGCCTGGAAAACAGCAGCTCTGAGCTCATTCAGACTCTCTCCCATGCTTTTGTTCTGAATAAATTAAACTGTGTTTAAAGATGAGTGGCACTGTTTTCACCTTGGTATCAGAGACACTGCTGGATAAAGACTTCTTGGCAGTACAGTCTCAAGGATAGGACTAAACTCAGTTTTATAGAAACAAGAAAATAATTCTGGGAACAGGGTCCTTGGGCACAAGGGAGAAGAGGCAGAGGGCTAGGAGGAACTATGAGACATGAGCAGCTGGAGTTACGGAGGCTGTAGGTTGAGAATACAGCAAGGAGTTAGTGGAGACATCGCTTTGTAGATGGAAAAAGGGGTGGAGAGGGATGAGTGAAGCTAGAAATGGGGAAAGGGACTTTAGAGGAGCAGGCTGCTGTTTTCCTTCTCATTCTGGGCAACTCTGGTTATTCTGGGTCCTGTTCTATGAGAGTATAGGCACTGAGATAAGCCTCTGATACAAGATCTATGCAAATGATCATAATGAACTTCACATGTCTTTGAAATGCTACAAGAAGCTTTGAGACTAACTGAAACGTCTGGAACTTAGGATGAGCAATGGAGTCTGGAAAATAAAAAACCTGCTTGAAGGGAATTAATCAATAGCTGCTGTAACCCAGAATAGTTAATATACAAGATTTTTATTCCAAAGTGAGTGTTTATCTACCTCTCAAGAATATCAAGAAGAAAAAAACCCCAGGATATAATATGGGTGGGTTCAAGAACTAAGAAAGGAAAAGAAAACATTTTTCTTGCTTTCTCTACTGTCAAGAGACTTAGGTTTTGTGGTTTTGGTTTGTTGGTTTGTTTGGTTTTTTTTCCTAGTAGGTAAGGGGGGTGTAAACAAAAGGGCTGAATAAAAATTTAAATAATCAAAATATATATTTCAGTAAAATCAAATGTTCTGTTAGGGATCCAGTGATGGCAAATACTTATTACTGCAGCATTTATTTAAATGTCTGAATTAATAAAATAATCACTTCCTTGTCTGCCATGATAATTAAAATATTTGTTGTACACAAAAATGCATACACAATTTGTCTTCTATTTACCTGGCATTTTTGACAAAACAGTCATTTTCAGAGAGGTAAAACTTATGGACAATCTTCATGTTGTGACTGCTAATGCAGTAGCATGAAATTTATTTCATCAAATGATAAATACACAATGTGTTCGGATTACAAAAATTCTACTGTATAATCTTTTTAATTGTGCTGGGCAAGCCAAGAAAATTTTGAGCAACCTGCTTTGATATCAGATTAGGTAAACTGGTCGAAACAATTAACTTTCACCTGCATCACAGAGAGGTCTAACAGATAGAGATAGGCACGTGACTTAAGAGTTGGAAAAAGAGCCTGAAATTCCTATGCCATATTGCCAAGTCTCAAATTAAGTCATAGTTCCTCTTAGCAATTTAACTTCTGGGAAGATGGAGGGAAGGAGGGCAGGATTTGTTCTATCCCACCTGGCTGTAGCATTATACAACAGATGTCTGAGTGAGCCATGCTAGGTTTCTGTTATGGTCAGTGCAACAGGTCTTCAAGGTGAGGCTCATCTCAGCCTGTTTTAGCATTGTCATCTGAAATTATGTGATTCACACCAATGATACTCCCGTTTCTCTTCCCTAGTTACATACCCTGTGTGATTACATTACAGATCTCTATGAATGAGTTAATGTATTGCCAGGCAGATGACTCCTAGCCTATCATGGTCTAACTGGGCAACAGAAACTGTGACTTGCCTGAGATTTGGCATCATGACAAAACTGAAATAAAGATTTATATTCCTAGGCTTAGGTTAGGGTGTATCTTGTCTGTAAGTTATGGTGGATAAATCCCATAATGAAGTAAACATAGACAAATTCTGCCCTTCTTTTCTTGCTATTTGCCAGATGCATGAATAGAGGTTTCTACGTGCCACTATAAAACAATAATGTGGGGTTTTTTCATCACATAGTAGTCATAGGTTTATAAAGAATGGACTTTGCTTTAAAAAATATAAAGCACAAAACACCTCCCCATAACTCGCAGAACTTTATAGTCCTTCCTGAACCAACAATGAAGTGTGGAAATTACCACAGCAGATATAATAAGCTACATATTCAAAGTTATGCTGATGGAATTGCAATTGTCTATAATAGGCAACATGATTGATTTACACATGTACAGTAAACACTTGCATTTGTAAGTTAAATTTCCATAAATACCAACACAATGTTTGAATATCAAGAAGAAATATGTTTCAGCTTTGTTTGAATTTTTTAATCAATCAGTTTGTTTGGGAGAGTGGGGGAAACATCCTCTTAAACTCTAACACAAGTTATTCTGGAATGGTGAACTGTCTGAGAAAGTAAATAGTAGGTTCAAGTATCTGCATCAAAGTGGAAAAACTTGTCAAGTGTTCTCCAGGGACTTGATATCGAACTATGCAAATTAGAGTTAAGACTCTTATATAGTTCAGTAGGATAGAATTTGTCATTTGCATATCATCATCATTATTGCTTTGGAGGTGGGAGGGGGACACAGTGTTAATGACATTCACAGCTTGTCATAAATTGAGAAGAGTTGGTAGTGCTAACTGAGAAGATGATAACAAAGAAACTAACAGAAATGCAATGCAAGCCAAGTGACTTCAGTGTAAACTAAAATGTACAAAGGAGGCAGGAAATGGAAAATATGCTCCAGTAAGGACGCAGACTGGTGGTAGACAGTAAAGCTGGCTGAATACTGAAATACTAATTCTTAAATAATTATCCCCTAAGGAAATGTCAGCACTTGCAGCTAGTTAACTATTTGGATGGTTCAAACAAGTAACAGATTAGAAATGTGTTTGTCTTATGCTGTAGCCACAAAAAATGGACTAAGTTTCAATATGGAGGTTACAAGTACCCATCACAGAAACTGTCTTTCTAGAGATCTGATGTACTAGGCACTGTCATACCTATCAATCAGTGGAAGAGATTTGGATATAAGTGATGAAAAAGCCTTGTAGATTTGGGGGAATTTCTCAAAAGGGATTGAGTGGTAAGACCCAGTTCAAAATCCTTTGAGAACAGTAGCTCCCAGCAATTTACAGAGAAACGATGCAAGTTTCCAAATTCCCAGAGAGATTTCTGTGATTCATTGTCCAGCCCATACAAGGACACTACTGTAAGCAGCAAAGGGAATGGCTTAGCCAATGCAGCAGCAAAACTGGGGCTTGCCAAACTGTGGTAAAGATTATGACAGTTTCTTCAGATGAGAGCTCATGGCCTGATGTCAACCATCCAAGAAAATTATGTCAATCAAACGTGAAAAATGAAGAAAAAGAACAGTGGAGGAAATGGGAAGCAGTAGAAGATGAAGACAGAATATGCACCACAGGGGAAAACCTGTCTTACTGAAAAAATACTTGATGACTATAGCTAGGTGGTTCCATGATAAAGCTCATGAAGGAGTGGAAGCAGCGGCTAGTGAAGTACAGGAAGTATGGGTGGCACTGGGTGTCTATGCAGCTGCTAAAAGAATTATTAATGCCTGTCCTGCCTGTCAGAAATCTTCAAATATAAAACCTGCACATGAATTGGGAAGTTGACCCTGTGCTTTTTTCTCAGTCCAAAAACTGCAAGTAGATTGTGCTGATACACAGTCTGTGGATATAAACATTTGCTACTGATAGTAGACCAATTATCAAGGTGAGTGGAGGCTTTCACAACAAGATAAGCAGACACTGGAGGAAAAAAAAAGCTCTCTTAAAGAAATTATTATTTAAGATGAATCTTAATCAGACCAGAGTCACTGAATCAGACAGAGGGTCACATTTCACAGCAGAAATAATTGACCGACTTTATAAAATTTAAGAATAGAAAAAAGCTTGACATTCCTTATCAGCTTCAAGCATCTGGGTAGGCAGAAAGGATGGATTGAACTATTAAGGAATGAATAGCTAAAACTAGCACACATACAGGGTTAAAATGGTTAGAAGCATTAAATTTAGACTTATGGGACATTTGAAAGGCCCTTAGACAACCTTTAGATCTATTGCCTGCCAAAGTCCTTTTTGGGAGATATTTAGCTATACTGGTGACTTACATCCCAGACAAAACCTGTTTCCTGAATGGAGATGAGCATTTAACACACTGTGTTCTAAGTTTACAAAAAAAGTTTCAAAATTAAAGGGAGTCATGCTCAATGGTATCAGCCCATACCTCTGGAGATCCAGGTACATTATCTGCAGCCCAGGGATAAAGTTTTAATTAAAGTACTTTCCTGTAAATCTAAATTGGAACCCAGGTAGGAAGGGCTGTATACTGTCTTATTAAGCTCTTTCTTTGCTGTAAAAGTTACAGGAAAGGAAGCTTGGATGCACCACTGACATGTCAAATGGTTGCCAGAGGATCATTTAGGGAAAGAACAACAACTGGTGAAGGAAGATTTTACCATAGCCACTGTTTTAGAAACTGAAACCATTTGCATTTCTTTTCCAGAGCTGCTTAGACACAAGATTTCCAAGTGCCTGAGGAAATTACGGAAATTTTACAGGTAAAGTTATTAACCTTCACTGTGTTTATTACATGGATAGAAGGAGTATCTAAATCTATACAGCCTCAATACAAGGAGAATGAAAATGTCTATTTCAGTCTATCACAAACCATAGTCCAAATTACTAATAAAACTAACTGTTGGATATGTACTTACCTTCTGAGCCACTAAGCTTCAAACATTCCCCTGTTAGGGATCCCTATACCAAATAATTATTGGCCTAACTTTCGGACAAATACTACTTTCCATTGAGACCACATCAACTCACAACAACGGGAGGTGGTAATCCCAGAACCAAAGAAAAAATATGCAATGTGTAAAAATTCATGGTTGCCCCAATCAACCTAAGATCCTCTACAGTAGTACTACCCCTGTTGGCAACTTTAATGATTGTAACCAAAGAATGAAAGTAGGAATAGCAGGAATAGTTGGGGACTTTGCTAATACACCTTAGCCTATACCTGAAGTGAAAGTGTCATTTTGGATATGTGGTAAGAGAGCTTGCAAAACATTAGCAGTTAATTGGGAACTTATAACTTCGGAACCATTACTCCTAATATTTCTGTGTTCTCAAATTTAGCTATGGAATCAGGATTGTGGTTACAAACATTTCTTCATAGGACCAAACATAGTAATCCACTAGTAGAAAGGCCAACCACATTCCATTTCTTCAACAGATGGTTTCTTCCTTGGTTGGGAGTGATTTAGAAATGTTAACATTTCAGTGGCAATAGAATTTTTTGGCAGTACTGCTGATGCAATTGTAGCATTACAAGAAGAGGTTTCACAACTCTCCAAAAGTTCACTGCAAAACAGAATGGCATTAGATACTTTGTTAGCCTCAGAAGGGGGAATATGTACAATTACTAATACCAGTTGTTGCATTTATGTTGACCAGAGTGGGAGATTTTCAGCTGATGTCTGGAAGTTGTGGGAACAAGTAAAATTAATGCATGATGTGCAATTGGATAATATTTCAACACAATTCCAAGAAGTATGGTCTTGGCTCACCACCAGGATACCAGATTTAGGAGCCTGGGTAAAATGAATTCTTTATGGGTTATTGATTTTTATAATAAACTTTGTAATACTGTTTCTCTGTATTCAGTGTTGTAATATTTGCTGTACTCAACTGTGCTCACATCTTAGAGGCTACAGATATTCAGCTCTCAGACTAAATAACAGGAGTGTTAATAAAAAGAAGGGCAGGACTGTTCTGGAAGGAACCATTATATAGTTAAAACTTAGCAACAGTAGTTTAACATTAGTAGACTAAGCCTATAGGCCATGGTACGTGGCCTGTAACAAACACATTACAACATGCCAGAGAGCTAACCACAAAATCCATTGAAACTGACCTAGGAGGATGTGAAACGGGTTATAAAACCATTGTATATTGCATAAAAGGATAGCTGCCTAGTAACCGAACAACACACAAATCAAACCAATAAGAAGCGAGAAGACCCCCAGATTTTACTGGGGGTCTATTTTTATTACTGTTACTACATGTGTAGAAAACACATCTGTACAAATACACATGAAAGGCAAAACATTAACATGCAGTCTCTAATCCGCTATGTAGCCCTATTTGAGTAAGGGTCAGATTTCCCTGGTCACTTGAAGAAATTGTTATTTTCCAGGCTGCAGCTCTTCAGTGAACTTTAGTAGCTGCAGGTTCTGTATTCAGGCTGATCCCCTGATCCCTGATCTTGGACCTAAAGTGTTATTCCACAGTAGAGTGTGTGTGGCAGGGCAGGGGGGGGGGAACTATAATTTGTCTATTAGCACTTTTATTCTAAATCCACTCAATGTTACACTTCACACATCCACAAGTGACATTCTATGCATTAATAAACAACTAAGCAAAAGTTTTGCTATAACACATGCCATGCTTTTTCTCCCCTTCCGCAGATCTCTGTTGAAACTTCCCTGCATATATAACTTTTAAGAACATCAACTGACAGAGGGAGGTCAACTGATAAGAAAGTATGTCAGGCGTAACATCGACATTACATAGCGACACAGCCTGAGGTGACAGGGTATTTAGTTTTTTCTGTAGCAGCAAGTTGTCTAGGAAGGAAGCACTTACAATGCAGTACAAATTCTCTACATGTGTATGCATCCTTTATATTTGCAATCAAGAACACTATTTTCCCCAGCTAGAAAAATTGTCTTCTGGTTCGCTGTTCACAAAAGTCTCGAAGCAGTACGCATGTTGACAGTGTCAGATAGTAACACAAACCAAAGTTTATCTCAAGGGTATCTACAGGCTGCTGTATGCAGCAAAGTGAGGTGCTTAATGCAAGTTGCGGTATCTACTACTATTTTTAAAGTCAATGTAAATCCCAGAAGAAAGCTGGGGAATGTATATATTGATCTACTAAGGATGAAGAACCAAATAAACTGACTTAAAACCAGTCTTATAGTGGAAGCATTCATTTCATGTCCTTACACACTGCTTGAATTTTGCAGTTAAAAGTCAACAAGCAGAATTTTACAGGCCGTTAGTCTATATGTGAATTATTGCCCCTGGGTGTTGTAGAAATGAAAAACACTGTTTCATTTTAGAAATGCTCTTTTCTATGCAATTAAAATTTCATAATGATATTTAGGCACATCAGTTTAGAACATGTGCCTGGTAACTGGATCAGCATTAAAGACTTTAATATTGCCTTTGGAACAGTTGGTCTCTGGATTTAGAATCCACAAAATGAAAGAATTAGACAAAAGATAGGAGCTGCTATTGTCCATAGCAGTAAATGCTTCTATATAATTGGTAAGTTTATCAAAATACACATACTCAAGAGCCCTGAATATTTTGAAATCATTTGTTGCAAAACTCACGTTAACCTGTTAAATTATAAACTTTTAAAAATCCTCAGTATGAAATCAACTACAGTGAATCATTTATCTGTCTGTCATCCAGGGAGGCTAGAATGGCTGCTACTGAATGTTTTTTTAACAATCTTTTGAGATTGTGTAAAGTACCTTTTATACATTAACATCGGGCAAAAGAGAAAAGACACATTTGGAGCATACAAGCAAGGCAAACTACAAAAGCCAGAGCTTTCAAATTTAAATATATAATTTAAAGATGCTTTTACTTTTGAATTTGCAGAGGTTTGTCAGCATATATCTGAGCCATAATGCTATTTAAATGCAGGGGTTTGTCTGTATCAGGTTTCTGATTGAAACAAGATAAAAAGCTGTTTGAATTCATTGTTCATGTGTGTTTGTAGAGCAAAAAGCTATCCCACACAAGTGTCAAATTAGATTTATTTTTTTTTTTTTGCCTTCTGCTTGATTCATAAGGCACAAGGATTGTGGTTCTTTTTACATTTCAGACAGACAGAAAAAATCTTTCATTTAAAAATGACATTGTGAAGATATCTCTTTCTTAGCAGCTACTTAATAACATGTTTTTTACTTTTCTTTCAGAATATAAAGTTCTTTCTAGAAAGAATATTAAAGACTACTAGAACAATTTGTACTATCATCAAAATTATATGATGAAATGCTACTATGTAAGCAAATAAACTTTAATCAGAAAAGTCTTTTAGAGAGTTCAATTCTTACCACATCAATTGAGGCTTATCTAACAGGTATGCTTGTATTTCTGCTGACTGCATATATCAATGTGGAAGAGTTGTTAAAAGTAGTGAAATCTAATTTAAAAATCTCACCTCTAAATCCAAATGCTTCTTTGAGTCACTGATTTCTCACTTCCATTTCAGCCTGCCTCACAAACTGGACAAGCACAGTCCGTGTTTCCCTTCTTCAAAACACACTTGTCTGCTGTTGCAAAATGGTAACTTTTCATGTCTCTATTTTTTCTGTTTAATTCAGTGTTTAAAGCATTTGCTTGAAGCTTCTTTTCGTTCTCCATTCAACTTACCTACTATACCCATAGCAAAACATTTTCTAATAGCCTTTTTCCAAAGCATGTGCTACACTATATCTGTACCTTCTCTGCTTCTGCAGTTCTTGGCGGCAAATTCCTTAAACTGTTACTGTTAGCTGTTTCTAATTATTTTTCCTTTTTTTCTAACTTATTCCCCTCTACTCCCCTTCAGCTTCTGTCATCATTACTTTTTCCATATAGATTCTTGTAAATTGTAAGTTTTCAGTTTCATGCTTTTTCCTTAACAAACTTTATGGGAAAGCTCATGCCCACACGTAGTATTACTAAATCTGTCAGTAACTTAGTGCTTTACTTCTGACTTCAATCTTGTTTCTTCAGTCCTGTATCTTCTATATCCTGATGTTAGTCCTGTATAACTGGCTGTCAGACTAAACTTATTAAAGGCAAACCAAATGCATGTACCTCTCTGGAGCTGTTAATTCTTTACTTGTTCATATTACCTTATACACTGGGAAATAGTGGATATTTTAGGGGTTGTGTGGGTTTTTTCATTTTTTTTTTTCAAGCAGTGTCATGGGCTACCTGAGAACAATGAAGAGCACTTCCCATCTCTTATCTAAATACACAGATATATTTCTCTCTCAAGTAATCTACTTATTTCACAATAAAGGGCAAAATCAAGCTGTGTACTTATGTAACTAAAACCTTACAACATACATGAGCTCTCCCCTTCCCAACACACGTACTTCTGCAAAGTTAAAGAACATTCCTTTCTCCTTCAGCCCTGTTCTGCCCTGGGAACTGGAGCTCAAGCCCTATAAGGGCCTTTTACATTTATAGATGAGGTGCATTAAATTACAGTCTCTTATAAGAGTTTTGTGGACAATTGATGCAAGAAAGCTGGAGAGCAACCAAGATGGAAGAAAAGGCTTAGGCTGGTGTTCCTATCGTGCTGGGTTTTTTTTGTTTTTTGGTTTTTTTGTTTTTTGTTTTTTAATAGAGAACTATTGACACTTTGCAGTATCATGAGGATCGTTTAAAGCTTGATGTTAATTCCACCAAATTACTTCCTGAAAGCCAAGTGTGTACAAGTAAACACGGCACTTTAAAACAAATTGTATCTGCACATCCTTACTAACTGTATCTCTGATGGACTTATAACCACTACAGGTTTGTAACTTTAAAGTGCTGTATTGAATGGTGCCCTCTAGATTAACAAAAGGTAGTAAAGGATGCACATGGGATGACTACAATGAGAAGTGAGGGTAAAAGGGCTTCCCCAGCCCCACCCCCTACCCCCCTGCCCTTTGATTCTTGGGTTTGGGGTTAGGGAGGTAGTTGCTAGATAAAGAGCAGAACATACTGCTTGGTTAAGAAGAACAAAGGAGTACCTGTTATCCTATGATTTTTTTCCTGAATGGTCTGGTCTTTGGAGGACTAAATTTAGTTTAATTTTCTTTGATTGCTTTTCATTGGGTTACCAGTGCAATAGTATTAAAAGTCTCTCAGCTTAACTTCCTTAAGAGAACCGTTAATTCCCTGCTCCCAGACCTGGATTTTCCCTTAGTAACTTTGTTGATCAGAGGGAGAAACTTTTTTTTATTCCATTGCATAACAAGAAGTTATGTTTTAAAGCTTTGGAAATTCTAGCGCAAAATGTTATAAGGACCTTTATTTTGTTACCAGACTTCCTAACAGAGGGAAAGGCATACATTTGAAGATTACTGAACATGACCTACCTGTGTAGGTGTTAAGCTATTGCTATATCCATCCACTATCTTGCTAAAAACTGACACCAGAACTACGGTAGACAAGTGTAATATGCAGTCTGAGAAGACATATGCTGTCCCATATCCCCATAGTTCCCAACCCCCATCTCCACTCCCCATAGCTCCTGCACTGCTCAGAGATGGGGAGGGGGACGGCGACAGGGGAGATGTTGGGGAAGAAGGAGCAAAGTTGAGCCTAATAAGCAGGGGAGAAGGTTTATTTTTGGTTTTGTCTTTCTTTCTTTCTATCCCTCTCTAATTTAATTGGCAATCAATTAAATTATTTTTTCCCAAGCTGAGCCTGTTTTGCTTGTGGTGGTAACTGGTAAGTGCTCCCTCTCTATCTCAGTCCATGAGCTCTTCCGTATTATTTTCTCCCCATCCTGCCTGGTTGAGGAGGGGGAGTGAGAGAGCAGCTGGATGGAGGTGTGGCAGCCAGACAAGGTCAACCTACCACAGTGTGAAAGCTTCACTCAGTGAAGTTGAGGGAGATCAACATAAAGGGTACATCAGTAGCCATGAGAGAAGCCTAACTAGGACAGCTGTTCTAATATATTAAACATTTCCCTAGGCACTTTCACACTCTCTTTTCTTAAGATGTCAGTCACATCTTCCAGATATGTCTCTTCTGGCTCTCCTCCCCCTGGGATAAAGGAAAACAGTATAGCAGCAATATTATGTGGTGCTCTGTGTAGCTGCAAATGTCCTCCACAGCCGGAGAAGGAAGGTGGGGACTTTGGTAAGAGAACAGAATCACTTCCAAAGTTTCAGTTGGCATTAACAGGCCTGATATTTGAACACCATCAGCAACGCTAAACTGCCAGAATACATATAGTTATGGTACTTCATATGCTTTTTCAAATAACTTTAGGGGGTTTCTGTTTGGATTTTTTTGTTTTGTTTTGGTTTTTTTTTTGTTGGTTTTTTTATTATTTTTAATTTGGATTTAAGGCTGAGGATGTGATACCAAACCCAGACTTTCTTAATTATGATTGTTCATCAGTCCTCTCGTATCTTCAAGTTTTAGTCTGTCATTCTTGCTCATTTGGGCCAAGCATTACAGTATCTCCAGTACATGTACTGCCACACTTGAGCTTGAATTCCTTTTAAAATACATTCTTGGTTTTCTTTTTCTTTTTCTTTTTTTTTTTCCTCCTGCTTCTCTAATAAAGTTGCAGTTATATCATGATGTTCCAGAAATATGTAGCAGCTACACCTGTCAATGCACTGGTCTTTATCTGTTAGCTTCCTTATCTGCTAGCCTGCTGATTTATCAAGCAAGCTCCTACTATGAAGATTCCAAAATGATACACTTTTGACAATAGAAGAACACTTTATTCCCATTACATGTAGCCTTAAGTATACACATTACTCATACCAATACTGTCATTTATTGACAGTGCTGAACTGTCAGTGTACTAGTTAACGCAGTTAGGTGCTGCAGCTTCAGTTGCTAGACAGAATGACATTTTGCTCACGGAGCTTATTATTATATTTTGTTTTTATACACTGGATTAAAGCCAAAACACAGACTGGTTTACAAGAAAAAAATAAAAACTAAACCAGGAATGGTTAACTGTTTGCACAATGTTTCACAGAATTTGGAGATAGATCAAAGCTTGTACCAAACTGGTGAGCTGAATTGTGTGGGTGGGTTTTATTGTTCTTTTAGAGAGGCTTACATCTATAAATGTGAAAGTATCGAATATTAATAAACTTCAACTTAATGGAAATATTAGCTTCAAATTAGATCATTTAAATGAACTAACCCATGTTAGAATGGAATACAAAACATTCATAAGAAGATTCTTGATTCTGAATTTAGGAGATAATTCTGTAGAGATTTGTGAAAAATATGAAGAAACACTATCAAAGCAAAACAAATGGGAATGTGCAAATATGTATTTAACATGGGTTAAAATGGCTTGTGTTGATAATGGAGAATACTATTTCCAGGACACTGCTTCCAAGATGCCGCTCATCATAAAATGGAAAAATGTTGCTTATATCAAGGTAAAAAATCTGCACTGTGATAGGACTACACTACAGGTGACATGTCAGCAGTTAAGAAGCATTCAAGAAACATAGTGAGGTTCTGACAGCTGTCATCTTTTTTTCTTTTTTCTTCCATGTTGTGTGTGTGAACCTGGCCAGAGCATTCAGATGCCTTGAATGGTGATTGCATGTGCCAAAAGTCATCTTGATTAAAGATTTCAAAAACAAAACCCCATCCTTTCTCCTTTATAAGTACTTCCATTAAATTTTATTACACTATTTTCTTGCAATTCTAAACTTTTAGGGTCTTGATGTTCCAGAAAGTCATATTTGTTTACTGACTTTAATAAAATTCCTAGCTTTTAGAAACTCCAAGAAACACACACTTGCCTTTTAACCTACTTTAGATGTTTTGGCCTCTGTTGTGGTTAGATCAAGGCAACAATATTTTCAGCCTGTAGGACTCTAGTCCTACAGTAATTTACTGATGTATTGTTCTGAAAGTGTATTTCATGAAAAATGGGAGGAATGCCTTCTAAAATGAATCCTGACCTAAAAACCAACATCAGTACTCTGCATTCATCATCGATGCTGAGTTTAAGCAATTCGATTTATACTGGTACTACTGGCCTATGAAGTACTGATATTTTTTTTTAAAAAAAAAAAAAAAAGAAAGAAAGAAAGAAAAAAGAAAAAAGAAAAGAAAAAGGGGAAAAATATTATTCCCCATCTCAGAGCTCAAAAATTTTAAAGTTAGGTCTCTAAAGGCACATTCGCTCTCTGAAAACAGGGTTCATTTTGTTAATTGTCTGATTTGAGAGTCTTTAGGATATACTTGGATTGTGATTTAGTCACATCTATTAGACCCCTAGTTAGCAAAGTGCAATGTTCTTTTTTTGATCTGAAATACCAGCTCTTAAGGGAAACACCAAATGCTGAAAGAAAATTGCACTTTCATGTAGGAGTGTAAAGCACAGATGCTTCTAAGTGATATAGAAGAGTCACTTTGAGCCTCTTGTTGCATTACTGAGACTTGTGGCTTAGTCCATGAATAGAAGCTGAACACAATCACTGTTTAAATTTAGAAAAATCTACATTTAGGTCTCTTTTCCTATCCTATCTTTTCAATAAATTTAAGCAAGTTAGAATAGTGCAGCAATTGTTTTCCATGATGCCCCTGGAGTCCTGCTAAGTGGTGCACACCCAAGACTTATCCGGACAATCTGATGACAAGGAACCTGAACACACACAATCCTTTCACATGTAGATGTGTTTGAACAAGAAGAAATTCCCATCGTGTTTACCATCACCAATCATAAAGGTTAAACTTGCCGTTTTTTCACTGCACAGGTTCAGTGTGCAAACAATTTACAAGGATTTGCATAAGTGCAACGAGAAACCTGCATATTATATTAAATATATCTTCTTATCAGATTGCCCTTTTTGCACATCTTATTTCTTCAGTGGCAATGCACAAACAATTTAGGAGCAGAAACATCAAGTGGGATGCTGAATTGGTGCTGCCTCAGCCTGTTCTTGGTACCACTTGTGCAGTTGTCGGTCTTTCAGATGCTCCTTTTCAGCACAGGTGTCTCACCACAGACAGTATTGCTTCAGCTGTGCAAGGATGAGAATAGATTTTAGACCCTTTTTTAGCGTCAGTATCTTGGTTCTTCACTAGCTTTAGCCATAAGGCATAAAGTAGTTCTTTGCCTAGAGTGGAATGCCTAACTCACTTGCTCTTTCTCTTCTCAAAAGTGATTTTGTCCTCCACTATCAATAATATACATTAAAAAAATAGTCAAAAAAACTACAAACAAAAGTATTTTCAGAAAATGTATGAGAGCTTTGTGAGAAAGTAGATAGCAAAAAGTAATTAAAGGAAAAGAAGAGAGAGGAAGTAGGGAACAGGACAGGGTAACAATTCATAAATTTTAAGTTCCACTCAAGCTATGCCATTTAATATTTCTTTTACTCTATTCCCATGCATATAATGCGCACTGTATACCATCAGGACTTTTAAAGCTATAAGAAATGTTAAGAGATTGAGAAGCACAACAGTCTATTTTTGTCAGGTCGTAATGTCATAATGTCCTTGGACATCACACATTTCTGTTTTATAATGCATCAAGGGATTTGTGCAAACTGTATCTGTTTGTAAAGCTACAGCAGCATATCTGATAGCAAACCCCTCATATTCTTCTTAAGTCTGCTCTCTGTGCTAGAGCTGGTTTTGCAGTTAGTAAAGGATGTTCTAACAGCATAGTCATAGACAACTTCTATAGGAATGTTTCCTGGTATGCATTACCATCAGCTTTCCCTTTAAACATGGCAAAGTTAAGAAACTGCAGCCATAAATTAGCCATCTGGTAACTGATGATTCATTTCTGTCCCTTAGGGATAGCAATTTTGCTTTGCTTTTCCTTAAAACTTGGGTTTGCATGTGCTCCCAAAAGAATAAATTTTCAGGGGATTCACTGAGTTCAGTACTACTGTCCTCCTTGACATACTCTCTCTTTTGCAAAAGCACTGGTAGTGACAGATGTTTCTAGGGTCCGATCACTTTTGTGTGTGAGTGAAGCCATTGTAGGTTTACGCAGCCATGGATTTCAGAGCATTCAGTCCTGGTCTCCTTGACAATAGAGTTATTAAACTATGCTGAAACAGAGCTGCAAAAAGTTCCTCTACCTGCCTGTGCACACTTTCAAACACCCTGCTTATGGATAATGATGCTAACTCTTCCACTCTTTCTTGGATTTTTTTAATGAACAGAGGGAAAACTTAAAACATTGCTGGAAAGAGTTTTGCTTAGTTACACTCTCTGCCTTGTCCTGCCTGTTAGTCTTTGAGAAAATTAGATGTAAATAAGGGAGGACTGGAGAAAGATCATTCTTCAGTCTCTAGAAGTCTTTATTTTACAGGAAAATGACCCCTTGTTATTTTAGCACTGTTAACACACTTGCAAGGGAAAAAAAAGTAATCATAAATGTTCTAGTTCTGCATTTATGCAGGAACCTGATATTTGTATGCTAAAAGGTGATAACTACTGAAGTTATAATTAGAATGTTTGGTAAGAAGGGGGAAATGGTATAGTAATTAAGGTTGAGCTGTCCTTTAAATTCATCTCCATAACATTTAAATGCATTCATTAACTCAATACATAATTGGGAGGCACGCCATTAATGCAACAGTTCTGAATGTTTATCAAATTACTTCCAATCATTGGTGTATCTTGATGATGCCTGGCAATCCGGTATATGGACATCAATAAAATACTAATTATGAAATACTAATTGTAATCACTCCATAAGGTCTAAAAAGAAGCATCACTGTTTAAATTAAATTAAGTTAATTTTATTGACTTAATTATTGAAGGATGAGCTGTTCTGAGCTGTAAAATTCAGAACTGACATTTCAGATTACTTCCATACTTGAATTAATGCCAATTCTTCTAAAAGCAAAGACCAAAAACAAATAGATGCTGGAGATAATAGGTCATGCAAATTAACACACGCTTGCTCACCAACTGTTGAAAAAGATTTTGTTTAAAAATCAGTTATAAAATTTTTTTTTTTGCTTTTCAGCAGGAGAAAAAAAACAGCTCTATAATCTCAAGTAAGCCGCCTCTGCTTGTCACATAGTTAGATAAACTACAATTGCAATAGGAACTGCTGTTAACAGCTAGGCAAAATATGTAGGTAACTCACAACTTGCTCTGATTTATTTATTTATTTCTCTTTACTTCTCTGTAGTCTCATTTCCCAATGTCTGGTCTCACAGCTAACCCTAAGGCAATATATTTGATCATTAATCTTTTCATTCATAAATTCTAGAGCATTAATAATGTAATGAATAGTCTAAGTTCAAGGAAATGTTACTATCCAAATCTTACAGATATTTAAATACTCTCTGATTTGTTTTCCACTGCATTAGGAATTATTTAACTCATGTTTGACTGCCACTTGTAATAATGAAATAATTACTTACAGGCATGCTTATAAACTTTATCAGGATTTGTTCACAGTTAACTGGTTGGTTTGTAAAATAATTATGCAAGCAAATACAGTTTTATATTCAGAGCTTTATTTTGTTTTATATAACAAATAATAACAAGGCAGTTTGGAGGGGACAGGGTCATATGGTGGTTTTGACTCAGATAGAGTTAATTTTCTTAATAGTAGCTGTTATGGGGCTATGTTTTGGATCTGTGCTGAAAACCGTTGATAACAGAGGGATGTTTTTGTTATTGGTGAGCAGTGCTCAGTGCTTACAAAACATTAAGACCTTTTATGTTTCTTACACCACCTCGCCAGCGAGCAGGCTGAGGGTACACTAGAAGTTGGGTGGGGACACAGCCGGGACAGCTGACCCGAACTGACCAAAGGGATATTCCATACTGTGTGACGTCACGCTCGCATATAAAGTTATAGCACTGGAGTTATAGCATTTAGAATCATAAAATCACAGAGTCGTAGAATCATTTAGGTTGGAAAAGACCTTTAAGATCGTCAAATCCAACTGTTAACCTACGACTGCCAAGTCCACCTCTAAACCGTGCCTCTAAGTGCCACACCCAGATTTTTTAAAAAACAATTCCATGGATGGTAATTCCACCGCCTCGTCTTTCAATGAAGAATTTTTTCCTAATATTCAGTCTAAATCTCCCCTGGCACAACTTGAGGTCATTTCTTTTTTTCTATCACTTGCCACCTGGGCAAAGAAACTTACCCCCATTTATATACAACCTCCTTTCAGTTAGTTGTAGAAAGACCCTTTTTTTCCAGACTAGACACCCCCAGTTCCCTCAGACAGTCCTCGTAGGATTTGTGCTCTACACCTCATACCAGCTTTGTTGTCCTTCTTTGGACATACTCCAGCACCTCAATGTCTTTCTTGTAGTGAGTGGCTCAAAACCAAACACAGTATTTGAGGTGCAGCCTTACCAGTCCCAAGTACAAGGGTGCGATCACTTCCCTCATCCTGCTGGCCACGCTCTTTTTGATACAAGCCAGGGTGCCTTTGGCCTGCTTGGCCACCCGGGCACACTGCTGACTCATGTTCAGCTGGCTGTCAGCCAGCACCCCCAGGTCCTTTTCCTCCAGGCAGTTTCCAGCCACTCTGCCCCCAGCCTGAAGCACTACGTGGGGTTGGTGTGATCCAAGTGCAGGACCCGGCACCGAGCCTTGTTGAATCTTATACAGTTGGCCTTGGCCCATTGATCCAGCCTGTCCAGATCCCTCTGCAGAGCCTTCCTGCCCTCAAGCAGACCAAAACTCCCACCCAACTTGGTGTTTGCAAACTTAGTGAGGGTGCACTTGATCCCCTTGTCCAGATCATCAATAAAGATATTAAACAGGACTGGCCCCAGCACTGGGGAACACCACTTGTGCCTAGCTGCCAGCTGGATGTCATTATGTTCACCACCACTCTTTGGGCTTGGCCATCCACCCAGCTTTTATCCAGCACAGAGTGCACCTGTCCAAGCCCTGAACAGCCAGTTTCTACAGGAGACTGCTGTGGGAGACAGTCACAAAGGCTTTACTATGGTCCAGGTAGACAACATCCACAGACCTTCCCTCATCCACTAGGCAGGTCATCTTGTCATAGAAGGAGATGAGGTTCACAAAGCAGGACCTGCCTTTCATAAAGTCATGCTGGCTGGATATGATGCCCCAGTTGTCCTGCACATGCAACATGATGGCACTCGGGGTGATCTGCTCCGTAACCTTCCCCGGCACTGAGGTCAGGCTGGCAGGCCTGTAGTGCCCTGGACCCTCCTTCCTGCTCTTCTTGCAGATGGGTGTCATGTCGTCTAACCTCCAGTCTTCTGGGACCTCTCTGGTTATCCAGGACTTCTGACAAATGATGGAGAGTGGCTCGGTGAGCACTTCCATCAGTTCCCTCATCACCTTTGGGTGGATCCCATCCAGCCTCATAGACTTGTGTTTGTCTAAGTGGAGCAGCAGGTCACTAACCATTTCCTCCTGGATTATGGGGACTTCATTCAACTCTTCATCCTTGTCTTCCAGCTCAGGGGGCTGAGTACCCTGAGGGTAACTCGTCTTACTGAGGCAAAGATGTCATTAAGCACCTCAGCCTTTGTGGCAATGTTCCCCGCTGCACCCTGTAAAGAATGCAGATTATCCTTGGCCCTCCTTTTGTTTCTGATGTATTTGTAAACGCATTTTTTGTTATCCTTTATGACAGTGGCCAGCCTGAGTTCTAGCTGGTCTTTTGCCTTCTGAATTTTCTCTCCCTGCATAACTTAATGACATCCTTATAGTCCTCTTGAGTTGCCTGCCTCTTCTTCCAAAGGTCATAAACTGTGGGGTTTTCCTGAATTCCAGCCAAAGCTCTCTGTTCAGCCAGGCTGGTCTTCTTCCCCACCAGCTCATCTTTGGGCACACTAGTCTTCAAAGGGTATTATACTGTGTGATGGAGCCCTGCTTTTCTGGAGATGGCTGAACACCTGCCTGCCGATGGGAAGTGAGGAATGAATTCCTTGTTTTGCTTTGCTTGGTTTTTGCTTTACTTATTAAACTGTCTTGATCTCAACCCACAAGGTTTATCACTTTTCTGATTCTCTCCCCCATCCCACTGGGAGAGGAGTGAGGAAGGGGCTGGGTGGGGCTGAAAATTACTTTTTCTAGTGACTTTTCTTCGAAAGTGACTTTTGCTACCCTAAAATTCTGAACTTATCACTGGTCATTGCACATCAACAGCTCTTAGTATCAACCAGATACTCTGAGCCCAAAAGTGAAAGAAGAAACCAAAAAAAACACAGTGTAGGAGTTTATCTGGACTAGGTATGCCTCTTCCTCCTCTCTCCATGTTTTGTTAATTAAAACTGATTGGTGACATCAGAGTTGGTTTCCTTATATGGAGGACCTCACAGGAACTAGGTGAGCAGTGTCATCTAACTCTAGGAAAGAACAACTATTTCGACTAAAGCTTAGAGTCATTTTAGTGCTTTCTGGTTGCTCCAGTAGAAGCAATCAAGGTAGTTGGGCTGCTGATCTCTACAGGGAAGCCTGGCTCCTTTGAGACAGGGAGAAATTATGTGTCATGTGTAAATAATTATATGAATCAAGTGGGAATGGAAAGGCAGATGTAATCATGTAGAAAGCAACACTGCATAAAAGGATCTTGGGGTAATCATGAACTGCAGTCTGCATATGTTGGGGTGGGGTGTGGAATTGGTAGTAAGAATGCATTTGGCTGTATGGACAGAAATGCCTAGGGGGTTATTTATGCTGCTTTGCTTATGATGTACCAGTGGGATTGGCAAGGCAGGTGGAGGAGGTGGAGGGGTGCGGTTTTGACACTGCTTGAAGAAACTTGGGGATAGACCAAGTCTTAAGGAATGTAACACAAGCACAAGACTGAAAAGAATGGGTTTGGGTATTTATTGATAACTTTACAAGTTCATAGTTCTTGGATCATAGTGAGGACATCTTTGGGAACTACTATGACCATGCTCTACCTTTGTAGTTCTATGAAACCTATTTCTTCAGCATACCTCAAGGCTATGTTGATTACTATGGATTCACTACTGTCACAAGTTCGCTAACGCTAATATAACATGGACTAAAGGAAAATCAGAAGTGGAGGGGTTTCAGAAACTAACAGCTGGCTTTGCTAGTGCAAAATTGGAACTTGGTGTTCAGTGGTTTCAGAATACAAGGGTTACTGATTTTAGTCCTGTTCTGTCCGATTTAGTATTTCTTGGCTTGCTTGGTTAACTAAATCCTTTATTGAACATTTGGATAGATGAAAGGCCTATTTCGCTATCGCCAAAGTAGCTCTAAAATCACAGTAGGGTATATTTGGAAGACTGAGAGTGAAATGGAAATATCTAATAGCCATGCAAATGCTGAGCAGTGGCTACCTTGTGGTATAAGAGCTTACTGTGTTTTGTGTGGTGTGGCATATTATACTGTACATTAAGCTGCAGAGATCTTGTCATGGTAAACTTTTCCTCTTAAAACACTATGCAATTTCAAATACTTTTTCTTTAATCCTTTCTGACAACATGTGAAAAATTTCTAGTGAAACTTCATTTGCCTCTTAGGAAAATTACCAATTTAGAAAATAGTGGAGGTACTAATGATATTAGATGCACGAACTGTCAGTCAGAACAAGAAAAGGCAAAGCAAGCCAAACTTTAGATTGACACACTATAAACAAACAAAGCTGTTCAACTTTCATAGCAGTGAGAGGGACACGTACAAAATTATGTCTTGAGTAACAGGAAGATGAAGACTTACACCTACAGTAATTATTCCACGCCTAGTGGAAATGTTGCGCCTGAAGAACCAGGTGGGAGTTTCAGAACTCATCATTCTCCTCATCCTGGGTTATGAACCATGGTTCTGGGCAAAAGCCTGTGGAGGGAGCTGTCGCTTTCAGAAAGCAGAGTTCCCTGAAGAATGAAGGATATAGTTGCTTTCTGATAATACTGGTAGTTGTGATGCTTGTAAAAGTATTCCTTTAGCACAATCTCCAGCAAAATTATTGTCTTGAGCCTTTTCTTGTATACTCTGTCCTTCTCCCTTACCACTTCTCTGTCTCTTGCCTCACAGCAAGGCTCCTCCTTTCCTCTTATTAGGCATAGACTGGGAGGTTGACCACTGAGGCCAACTGAACACTATTCCTACTAGACCAGGAGGTTTTTGGCCTTGGCTATCAGCAGGATTCAACTTTATGTTCTTAGGAAAGTTGATGACATTTAAAAAGTTGTTATTGCACCTATTTGAGTTGCCATGGGAACACTGATAACACGTTTCACTTCTTCCATAATCTCTTCTCATTATCTTCCTGAAGATAAGTCATCTACTACCTAATTTTCTGGGCATCTAAGCACTTATTTCACATAATGTCTTTTTTTGTCTTTTTTTTTTTTTCTTTTTCTTTCCCCCCCTCCCCCCTTTATTAGAGAAAATTTGGGAGCTGCTTGTATGCCACTCATACAGTCTCATCACAACTGACTTTGTATGTCACTGGTTAGAACAAAGGTTGGACAGAAGTTATAGTTTGTAGGTAGAAGTAAGATAAGGAAAAGTGGGACAGAACTGGGAAACAGAATCATAGAATTTTCAGGTTGGAAAAGACCTTTAATAGGTTTAATAGGTTAGTATTCATTCTGCAGTGGACTGGGAAGCACTTCCATCAAGGATATGATAAAGCAACTGAAAGGAGGGGACTGTTCATGTATTCAAAGGGCAGAGAAGTAGCATCAAGGTCATGGTATGGCTTGTCACAGTATTCCTTAGAATGCTGTGGCATTGCCAAGATCCCAAGATTGATAAGAGAGTATGAAATGTCACTGTTTCATTGCATTCAGACAACAGTAGATCAATTCTGTGTCTGAAGTTTTGTTTTATATGACCACGCAAGGTGTACCACAAAAGTTCTGCAGTGAGAGTCCTGTGTCTTCGGAGCTAGTCATCTTAATAAACTATTGTAAATCAGGCAAGTATCTGAGAACCTTGATATATTGGTGTTTCCCTGTCTGAGACCTGCTTTGAAGATTGTGTGATGAATGTGGATTTTAATGATAATTCTTAAATATGTAATTCACAGAGATATTAAGTGGAATGTATTTGGTTTATGTGGCAAGGTTTTGGTAGCAGGGGGTCTACAGAAGTGCCTTCTGTGGGAAGCTGTTAGAAATTTCTTCCCCTATATCCAATAGAGCCAATGCCAGTCAGGTCTAAGACGGACCTGCCACTGGCCAAAGCTGAGCCCATCAGTGACAGTAGTAGCACCTCTGGGATAACATATTTACAAAAGGGGGGGTAAAACAGACATCTCTCAAGGTTACTCCTACTCCTCAAGGTTAAGAGATTTCTTGCCACAACAGATTAACTATAAGTTATTAATAACATACTAAACCTGTAAAAATCTTAACTAAATGATTTAAAGAATTGATTGTGCCCATATGATCCCTGAGCTATAAACCATTGACCAAGTCTGAGACTAAGTCTGGATCCAGCCACACGTAAACTGCCCTCTGAGGAGGGGCTTAGAATGCAAGGGGGTCCTTTCTGAACCTCATGACTTGACAGGAGGGTGTCCCTGACAGTTATGTCTGACTCTGTCCTCTGTGCAGTAAATACTCAAATGTACTTTGCCATCAAATCTCGTTAAACCACTGTCATATTTACTATCAAACTTTGTTCAATTGCTGTTTCATATCAATAAATATATTATTACTCTCTTATGAGTGAAGTGCATCACTCCTTCCACAACACTGGACCATGCCAGCACCCACTCTAAGTGCCATCTTGCAGAAAGTAAAGTTTACGGATGGCCTCTGGAAAAAGGATATTATATGCAGCTCCTCCCTATAGTGCAACTATCTGGAGTGCTGTCAGTGTAAAATAAGGGAAAAAAATCAGGACCGTAGTCTAGTTTGAGATTCTTGCCTTTGTGACATGAGTATAGTCTAGAGAATGTACTTTTTTTCCAGATTTGCTGTCGTAGACTTTTCTACTGTAGCGGCTGATGTTATACAACTGTGTACTTTTTTCTTCCCAGTGCATATCATGTTACAAAGTTACGTGCCTCTTGGAACATGCAAAGGCAAATGGTCCACAACCAGCTTTGTTAGGCAATTCCAGAGCAGAAGAGCTACAATATAAAATGCCGGAATACTACAGACAATGCAGGAAAGTAGTTGGAAGATGGCCAACCTAGTACAAAAGCTACGCATGAACCTTACTTATACTGAAATAACAGAAATAACTTAATTCATTTTAAAAACTCATTTGAGAATTTGCATCAACTGGCCAGTTAACTCAAAGTAAGGATTGTGCTATGTGATCACAGGGCATTATAATTTGGAAAAAAAAAAAAACACCCCAAGAGTTGATGAAAAATTAAATCTCTGTCTAGATAAGAGCTTGAACATCTGTGACCTTCCAAACTTTGTCTTGACTTTGTAAGGGAAATACTGATAAATTAAATATAGAATAGGACATGTATTTTTTTATTAATGATAATATTCTACTCTGAAAGCATCTCTGAATTTTTAAAATCACAGACTCTTTTGCTATTCCTATCCTCATTTATTTGTTGTTTTGTCATTATTCTTCACAATTGTTTCTACTGTCTCTTAAAAGATTGTTCATGCAACTGACCTATGGTATGGTATTACAGCTGCATGCAACCAAATCTATCATATAACTCATATATATATATATTTGAATTTGTTTGCTGCCTTATGCTCAAATCTATAACTACACTATTGTCTGCTATTGTCTCTGCTTTCATTTCCCAAACCCCTCTTTTTCCCTGTTTATAGTTCCATCTGCACATACAGAACTTTACATTGTTCACAAGTCCAGAAAATTCATCCCTTGTCCCATTCTTAAAAAAAAAATTAGCAGTCGTAAATGCTGTGTTCTCTCCCTAGGATTCTTAACTGGCAGGAATTCCTCAAGCACTTTTAGGCAATAGTCACATCACCTAGCTTCAGAAGGCCAGTTCCCAGGATCTTGGAACATCTACTTCTCTCTATTGACTACTTTTTTAAAAAAAGTAATAATATTAGAGAAAAACGCATTTCTCACTCCAAAGTGTATATGTGGTGTATTTACCTGCAGAAAGTGAGTGTCATAAATAGAAATGTGATTTCCACTACATGGATATGGAGCCAAGGGATTATGCCCTTTTATCACTCCATAAAATTCTACAAGTTAAATTAGTCACATAAAACCTGCAATCAATTCACATGGCTTCTTTCCTTTTTGCGAGCTTAAATCCAGCCCTCTCTGAGAAGTAGTTGGATGCATGCTAGGTTTCGTGTTACTCTGGAGTGTAGTCTACCTCAGTCACATCTGTTGCAGTGTTAACACCTGGTAAGGGTAGGTAGTCACTGAGCCAGAAAGGGTGCACAAAGGATTCAATGAAAATCCCTGTGCAGAGTTTGTGTTGCTTAATCCACAGTTTGTAGTACCTATTTCTATTGCTCACAGCCACAAGAAAATAATAAATTGAAACTCGTAGATGGACTGAGTGATGTGTGATACTGCCTGTGGCACAGGAGTTGCTCATTATTGTCAGTGGAACAGCAAACATAGGGGTACACTTTACTGACCTTAGTCCCTCTGAAAAGTATCATTATTGTAATGGAGGTCACATAAGTACTTTAACTTCACTTGCCTTTCAACTTTTTGTTATTTCAGGAAGTATAGCAAGTGGTTTACAATCTCTGGTAACATGTAGAAGCGTAACTGATTTTTTTTAACATAACTGAATTTCTATATATTTACATCATGGATTAGAAAGGGCTGGATTTTTAGTTTCTTGTGTAATGCCTGTACTGGACAAGGATAAATTAATCTGTGGAGCTACAATTTGGAAGCAGGTGCTACTTGATTTTTTAAAAAAAATAATCTTCAGGTGTACCAGTAACATCATGCAAATTGAGGAAAAAAAAACTTCTGCTACTAAGTGCTACCCTTAGCCTTTGGATAAATATTAAAGGCAAGCTCTTGTTGATTTCTGTTTTCTGTAAAAATAAGTTTCATTTTGCCATCCTAATTTAGCTACAGATATCTACATACGCTGTTGCCTGTTGAAATTCTTGTGAACCATTGTTTCAGACAGAAGTAATTATATCAAGCAGCAGATAACCCTGGATTTCAGTAGTGCAACGTCACATGATGTTAAGTCACTCCCTGCCTGATGCATACAATTTCTGGTTTTCTGTGTGGAAAGCCACAGGAGAGCTACCCCTGGCCTTCCATGAATGAAAAGCAAGCTCTGTTCAAGTGTCACCCCCTTCCAAAGCATATGGGGGGTGTGGGACTCGCATAGGTGTTGCTGTCAGAGCTTTGACTACAGCAGCTTCCACAAACCAAGACACCCCCTCATTCAGAGCTGTTGTGCCAACATGTGGAGGGGGAATGACACTGCTTTGACCACAACCATCACTGTTGACACCCGTGGGTGGTGCTCCTCAAGTTCAGGGTGGAGGTGATAGTAATTGTAGCCAATCTTCTACTGATGTTGTTCCATCGAACCCAGAAAAGTCAGTGATCTCCCTGTACTGAAGATTTGCAAGGCTTCAAATGATGCAATCTCCCTTTGTCTTCTGTGAAGTAAGGAATAATGTATGCAGAGAGCTGAATTCTTTTGTTCTATCATATGCAGTAAAGCCTGGGGTGGAGTGGGGGTTTAGATAGTGTATTGAGTATGTAATGATTACTTAACTCTAACATCATTCACTTCTGATGTTAAAAGTTTACTTTATATTCATATAGGCTTTTCTGTTGGTTGAATGATAAAGTGACAGTGAAATATTTATTTCAGCTGAGGAGCAACATATCTGTGCTCCAAACAGTTTACAGAACACACTGCACTAGATCCTCTATGACTTTATGCAAAGCGCAAGACTGATCTTTCTGAGTAAATGTGCTACTTTGCCTTCTCTGAGTGTACATATTAGTCTGTTATTGTGGGCTATTTGATACTGGGATATTTCTAGAAGCTACTGCTCTTTAGAAATAGGCTGAAATATGATTTCAAACATTCCTAAATCTAACAAAAAATGTGAAGATAAACATAAGATTTTTAACAGCAAACAGTTATCTGCAATGAAGACATGTTTTTTCTAAATTGATACAGAAAATATTTTACAAAGGTATTAAAGCTGAAACTATGAAACACTCGATGCAAATACATATGCAGGAAAGATTTTCTTACTTACACGGTGGAGCTTAACCTGAGGTCCAGAAGCTGCACAAAGTTCAGTCCTCCAAATTGCACCCAATTTCTTCTTGGCATCTCTCCAAAGGTCCGATAGACATTGGCAGTCATTATGATACACTGCTCCCATGAGTTTTAGTTGTCTTCCCTGAAGGTTTGACACATAGCTGAATAAGTCCTCCCCAGTTAATTGACAGATATTTATCTCTGTCTTATGACTAGAATGCCAGTTCACATGAAATACATACATCTGCTATATGCTAGATTCAGCAGCAGCAAGCACCCAAGCTGGGTGGGCCTGAGCCCCATAGCTGCACCGTGGGGAAGAAGTGAGGGATTACCATGGGAGACTCCCGGTGTGGGGGATGGAGATCACTGTCTGCTGACCCAGCCTGCTGTCCAGGAAGGTTTGATGCTTGCCAGGGGTTCA
The DNA here is from genome assembly GCF_023638135.1 of Falco biarmicus. Taxonomy (NCBI): domain Eukaryota; kingdom Metazoa; phylum Chordata; class Aves; order Falconiformes; family Falconidae; genus Falco; species Falco biarmicus. The sequence goes on along the minus strand of NC_079289.1, from coordinate 105,101,482 downwards.
GAGAGGACATCATGGAGAAGCTGCTGAAACTTGTTTGGCCCTTAGGTGGTCCTCATGGCTACTTTGAAAAGCCACAAAGATGAGTAAGGGACTACAGTATCTCCCATACCAGGAAAGGCTGAGAGAGCTGCAACTGTTTAGCCTGGAGAAAAGAAGGCTCAGGGTGGGTCTCATTAACATAAATAATTACCTGAAGGGAGACTGCAAAGAAGACAGAGCCAGGCTGTTTTCATAGGTGCCCAGTGGCAGGATAAGAGGCAATGGGCACAAAACGAAACACGGTAGGCTTCATATGAACATGAGGAAACACTTCTTTGCTGTGAGAGTTACTGAGGACTGGAACAGGTTGCCCAGTGAAGTTGTACAGTCTCCATCCTTGATGAGATTCAAAAGCCATCTGGACCGGCTCTAGGTGGTCCTTCTTGAATAGGAAGGTTACACAAGATGACCTCCAGAGGTCCCTTCCAACCTCAACCATTCTCTGAGACTAAGACGTGTCTTAGTAGGTATAGTCAAGTAGATTAATTGTATACAAGGCACCAATGTTATCGTCATGCAACTGAGCCAATATTTGAATAAAAATATTTTGCTTTTTATTTTTAAATGTAAAAATAACTTTTATTTAACCTCAGTTCTTGTAGCTGAAATATGCATTTTTATCTCCTAGCCTTCCCTCAGAGATATTAAAAAAATTAAAAAATCATTCTAACAGAAGTGCTTGCAGTCTGACAAAGAGCAGATTTGGTGAAGTATTCTTGGTAAATCATCTAAGCAGGTATGATAGGTATATGCTTGGAACATTCACAGACAAGTGCCAGAAAATGAATGCTTGTGGAAGTTGCAAGCATATAAAAATGCATAACTTCTTTGCATTCCAGAGCATGCCAGGAGTATGGAAATGTATACTATTTGTACTGACAGAGGACCTGAATATAGAAACACATTCAGAAAAATACAGGGGTTTTGGTCATTTTAAAAATAATGGCTTTTAAAAAAAGTTAGAGATCAAAAGATACAAAAGTAGCAGTTGCTTCAAGTTAAGGTGGTATTTCTGATAAGATTAAGATATTGTTCTGAAAATTTGGCATAGTTGAGAGATTTTTTTTCTTTTCTTTGGTACTAGTGATATTATTAAAGTACTCCTATAATCTATCATATGTCATATGAAATTTTCTTTATATAATTATTTGTGAACGGTGTACAATCATGAAATTTCAGGAATATGTTTTATCAATCTCATTTCAGAAGAACAGCAAATGTTGCTTGCTGTTGGATTGCCCTAGAGAATTGTTTCAGTTTCCTCCCCTCTCCCGCCCAAGCTTGAGACTATATCTGAATTTATTTAAATTCCATTATTCAATTTATATTAGAGAGCAAGAGAGATATAAGCAAGCAAGGCATAAAAGCCTTGACCTGTAAGTAAGATGTTGCTTTAATAGCCTTAAATACTGTTATTCCAATTGAGATGTCCAGTATCGAAAGTGAGATAAGATGCAGAGTTAGGGGGGCAATTAAGTGAAAAAGCACTTTTTGTCAGAGAGTTGGAAATAAAATTGAAAATGCATTTGAGGAAATTGAAAATATGTTTTGGAGGCCAGATTGCAAGTACTCCTAGGAGAAGTATGGAGGTAATGCCTCTCTGTTCCAGTTGTCCCCTGCTCTGGCAACACAGCAGGGGCTCGTGTCAGTACAGGCACTGAAAGAGAGGCTCTATTTCCATGTTGACTATTCCAACATCCCTAGAAACCTTGTGATGATTATTTTTAGGGCCAAAGTGGTGTGACTTAGATCGGAGGGTGGCAAGTGCTTCAGGAGATGCCGACGCTTGTCCCATTATGTTAATCCTCATGGGAAAAAACTCTCTGGTGGAGGAATAACAAAGATAATCCAATTCTCAGATCACACTCAATGCCTCAGTGACATTTCCTAAGGAAACTGTCATAAGGTTTATTAGTGCTTAAGTTAATAATTCTGATAGCATGGAAAACTAAAGGATTTGATTAATATCACAAGTAGTGGAGAAACTGCTTTTGATAAAAGTTCTTTATTGCCTCAAAAGCCATACAGAGAAGAACAAGTATATCTGAAATTTATTTCAGATTATTATGGCCATTATTATTTTTTTTGTGTGCCTTCTTTTACCTTTTCCCCATTTTCTGCTTTTCTTTTCTTCTCTTTTTTACTATTTATACAAACCAGATAACATTTACCAAAATTTGATAGATACTGTTAAAGAACTCTGCAATGTATTTAAAAATAAATTAAGCACAGTAGAATGTCTGAGGATTATTTTTTTTTTAACATGAGAAATAAATGCTGGGATTAATGGGTTAAACATAACCAAGATCAGTGTCCTAGTTTAACAAGTATCTTGCCATTGGTAGCATGGCGTTTCTCCATTTATTTGTGGAATAGGTATACTAATGTGACATACCACCAGTGTTGAATTTTGAATTAATGTAATTCCCTGCATACACAAGATATTAATGCATGGAAGTATGCTGGTTTACTTTGTTTTAATTTTCTTTTAAAACTGAAAATATCGTAAAATTCTCAGGCATACTTGTTGGTATCTCCTTGAACAACTACAAATGACTCTATCTTGCTCTGTTTTAGTATCTTCTTTTGTTGTAATGTTTTCTACAGCCTACAAAGCAGATATCAACTATAGCCTATATAGGAATGAATTTAGAGTGGAATATACTATTAATGAAAATACAATGTTTTGAATATTCTTTAAAATATTTGTTAGCATTTTAATATGTGCACCCTCCACTTGTTAGTAAACATTAGAAATTTTCACAAGACTTATTTCTGCTTGCTTATTTTTTAATGAAATATTAACCCAGCATTCAAATATTACATAATTGAGGATCCAGGTCTGCTGTTTCCTATATGTCACTGTAAAAAGCTGGTGAGATGAGCAGCCTGTACTATAATGTATTAAATCAGCCTTCATCATGTTTTGTGCCCATCTTGTTGAAAGTACCTGTAGAAAGTAAATGTGTGGGTTTTGCCTTCTCTTTGTGTCTCATGCACAAAAAGCAACATAGAGGCCACTCACAAATCAAGTTACTAATGGAAAATATTTCTTCTTGTTTTCAGAGTGCCTGGGAGTATCCTGCCATCTCTCTGTTCCTTCCCTGTAACATGCTGAAAAAACCCTAATTTCTGGAAAAAGGAAGACAAACATCTGTGTGTAGCTAGCTCTGAGTTCTGCATAATCAACCAATAAGTTATAATGGAAATAGATGACACCACAAATTCCTCTAGTGTAGTCATATGTTTAAAAGAAAAGTATAAGGCAGGTATCCAAACTGAAAGGAAAAATAGTATGTGTTGAAGGGCAGAAACCAGGTTGTGATCTGAATTCTACTTTTACATATGTCTGGCAGAGCAGAAGGGTTAATGATTAGTTCCTTCTCTTGGCATTTCCAATCTGCCAATTTAATTCTTCATTTGTCTGTTATTTATTTAGTTGGCTTTCTTCTTTTCTTTGGATTTGGGTTTGGATAGGGTGTTTCCTGCTGGCTGTTCAAATTCTCTCCAAGAAATGAGGTAACTGGAAGCTAAATTGGCAATGCTTAAGACTGCTATGAGTACGTGAGTATTTAGGCTAAAAAACTTGCTTGGCTTGCTCTTAAAAATTAGTAAGTACAAAGCTAGTATTTACTGGTTTGTTTAGCCTATTGCCATTTGATTGACACTGACTTATTATATGTTTTTTTCTGCTTATGGATGAAAATAAGATATATCTTAGAGAACAAAGGGTTCATCAAATTGTTAGAAGAACATACTAGCTGAAGCATCTAAGAATCTATCTTTTTCAGGACCCAACCAGAATTGTAAACATACTCTTATTTATCTGATAGCATACACAAACACAGATGTGGACAGTTGGATTTGAAAGGTGTTTGTTGGCAGTGGACATCTGAATATGTTGATATCAAATAAAAGCTCCAACACAGCTAGTGGAAGGAGGTCCTGGTTTCCTCAGTTTGGTTGTCACAAAATTCACTTCATCGGAGAGGGTGTGGAAAGTTAGAGGAAACTCTTCCTTTTCCTATTACTGACTACAAATCTGTTTCACTCATTTCATAACTCCAGGGATTTCCCTCAGAATGGTCTTTGTGACCAGAATCAAGTCTGCAATGAAACAGCATGACCCTGTGCACAGTCTGTTCTTGGCTATAGTTAATTGTCCTTTGTTGTGTTTCAACATTCTTTCAAATTTATATTGAAAACTGCTGTTCCTTGCATTCACTTTTAGTTGGAACAAGTCTGGAGTTATATGTTACTTTTGCATGTTACACACAAGGGAAAACATCTAAATATTGCATAATACCATAAAGGCTTCTGAAGAACAGTAAACATGATCCCCAATGACAACCACAGAACAACTTGTTAAGGTGATTGCATATATAAATCAGGATCTGAATTTAAAAGAAAGAAAATCACAACTAGATTATACTTCAGAAGTAGAATTATCAGAAGAAAGGAAGGAAAGTTGTGTTAAGGCTTTCAAGTACCAGGCATTCCACCACATATGCAGTCTTGCCATGGCATTACATAGCACAGAAAACTGCCTTGCTTTTCTTCTCAGATAATGTACCATGCTTTGAAATTTTTTCAGAAGTTATTACACATTGTCTCATGATGGTGATGATGAAGATTACGATGTGAAAACAATTTAAGTTCAGATACCATCACAACTGTATTGCTGTCATATCCATTGCTTTTCACATCCTAAACTTGGTAGAAAACCACAGTTTGAATCTTTGGAAGCAAAAATACAGTATTTTGAACTAAAAATGCCTATCCAAAAAAAGGCAAATGCAAAAATACTGTGCCTACCAGTCTCTTTGTCTATCTGACCCACAGAAATGTTTTTATCCCTTTGGAAAAGAATGCTGGGGGGGGGGGGGGGGGTGTAGAGAATACAGTGCTTTTTATATACTTTCTCTAAAGTTAATTTATCAGTTATTCCTACAGCTTTATTTATTCAGAACTCAAATCTTCCAGCCTTTGACTTAGTTCTGTTAAATCTTACACTCCTGTAAATCTCCATTCTGGCTAAAGGGGCACACCTTTTCACTTTTTGAGCATTTCTAAACCAGAAGTTGCTGGCATTTGGGTTGTACCTGGGATCCAATCTGCATTTTATGATGTACTGAAAGCTACATTTTCTATCTGGTGCCTGAGCAGTTTAAATCCTTGGAGGTTTTCAAGACCTGGCTGGCTAAAGCCCTGAGCAGCCTTGTCTGACTCCAGAGCTGACACAGCTTTGGGCAGGAGGTTGAACCTCCTGAGGGCCCTTCCAGCCTGCAGTTATTATATGACAGCTTGAGAAGATGCAATTCCCTAACAAACAAACTGTGAACAAGTGTTATTAAAGATATGAACTCAGAAATTAAAATGAGAAACATAAGCCTAAAAACTAGATTCTGCCACACAAAGAGAAGTGTGTTAAACATTCTGCATTTCCAAAGGAACATGAGATTAAGTTGGGGTGTCTGTGTGTGGTTTTTTGGGTTTTTTTAAGTCTGTAGTAAAAGGACTGGGCTTGAATTCGTGAATTGGGATAAACTGGAATTTACCTGAAAAAGTCCAAAATGTGGCCCTGAAATATCCTCTTCAGCTTCCTCTTAGCACTTGGAAGAATGTCATTAAGTTTACTAAGTCATGTAACATGATGGCTGTCAGTCAGTTGCTTCCCTTAATGTCTCTGAACTCAAAGGAAAAAGTACACAAATATTGCATAACTACAATTTTCATTTCAATAGAAAAAGTAAGTGTAGAAGAAAAGACTTGTAAGTGAGTGTTTTCTCTTCCCACACAACATGGGAGCATCCTTTGTGGGTTACTGAGGAATTCACGCACACCAAGAGCTCTTGAAAATGCTCTCCATTCAGGATAAGCTCTGATCATAACTTGGACAGTTCTTCAAATCAATTGACTGCAAACCATAAATCAATAGGAATTACGATCCTTTTATTCTAGCACCCACTTAGTAGCTTATTTCATTGTTCCAGCAAGATTTACAGTGTCAGCTGTATTTGAACATTTTAAATATTGCTAAAGTAGATCCTGTTGTAGCAGGAGAGAAGGCAAAAAAAACAGCTTCATGCAAAACTTCAGTGGCAATTCTAATGTCAATAATTTATAATTTTAAGTGTCTGTCTTGTGATTGCTATAATTTTTGTTGTTCAGCTTTATAAACACAGATTTTCTCACAAACATTATGGAATATGTATTCTCCCTACAACAGGTTTCCATGTTACATGAAATTTAAACCAGGGATTTATTTATTTTTCAAGGTGAATTGCTGTTAGAAAAGTTTTTTCTAATTAGTCGGTGCATTTCATCAGATCATCATAATTTTGCTTGGTATTTGTAAATAATATTATCCCCCTTACAGAGTCTTTTTCCAGGAGTGGTAACTGTCTTTAAAGGCAATAATGTTTTCAAAGATTCTTGGTTAGAGAACAAATCAATAGCTAAAAGGAAAGTAGAGATTATTCAGTGAGAAGACATAGCCTGAAAAACTGAAAAATTACATAAGTAGATCTTTCTATCACCTTTGTTTAGAAGTCTGG